>NC_057724.1:66996599-67038326 GCF_004010195.1 Chiloscyllium plagiosum
GTGGAGGAGGTGCGGTGGAGGGCACCGTCGACCGCGTCGGGGGGGAAATTGCGGTCCTTGAAGAAGGGGGCCATCTGTGTTGTACGTATTTTGGACTGGTCCTCCTGGGAGCAGATGCGGCGGAGACGAAGGATTTGGGAGAATGGGATGGCGTTTTTACAGGGGGCAGGATGGGAGGTGTAGTCCAGGTAGCTGTGGGAGTCGGTTGGTTTGTAGTAGATGTCCGTGTTGATTCGGTCGCCTGAGATAGAAACAGAAAGGTCTAGGAAGGGGAGGGAGGAGTCCGAGACTGTTGACCTCTCCGCCTCCATCCTACTCCGACCTATCACCCACACGTTGACCTCTTTCCACCTATCACATTTCCAACTCCCCTCCTCCAAGTCCCTCCTCCCTACCTTTTATCTTCTCCTGCTGAACACTCTCTGCTCATTCCTGAAGAAGGGCCTGTGCCCAAAACGTCGAATCTCCTGTTCCCTGGATGCTGCCTGACCTGCTGTGCTGTTCCAGCAATAAAGTTTCAACTGTGTGCATTAAGTACAGCGCCCTCAGTCTTGCATTGACTGCCCTGCTTCTCATCGTTATCCACTTACCTGCTGTGCCTGAGTTAGATTCCTGAGCCTTTCCATACTCTCTGCCCTGTTACTTGTTCTGGAAACTTTAATAACCTCTGCCCCACCCTCTTCCATCTTTCATGTTTTTCCATAATTTCTCACGTAACTGAAGCCACTTTCCCACTATTTAGTTTAAAGCCCTATCTATGGCCTTAGTTATGCGAGTCGCCGGGATTCTGTCCCATTGGAACAGTTCCCTCTTTCCCCAGTACTGATGCCAATGTCCCATGAATCTGAACCTGTTTTTCCCACACCAATCTTTGAGCCACGTATTTACTTTAATCCTGTTGACCCTGTACCAATTGGCTCATGGCTTAGGTAATAATCCAAGGAAGCTTTTTGATTCAGCTTTCCGCTTTAACCCCAAGCTGCTCATACTCCCTCAGCTGAACCTCTTTCTTCTTTCTAGCTATATCGTTGGTATTGACACGGACCACAACAACTGATCTTTCCCCTCCCACTCCAAGTTCCTCTGCAGCCCAAGATGAGATATTCTGAACCTGGGCACTAGGGAGGCCACATTGAACAGACTTTCTTTGACTATATTGTCCCTGATTATAACCACATTTCTCTTTTTGCACCCTCTTGAATGGCTCCTTGTATCATAGTCCCATGGTCAGTTTGTTCATTCTCCCTGTAGCCCTCATCCACACAGGGACCAAGAATCTCATCTTGTTAGACAAGCTCAATGACTGAGAATCCTTCAGCACAACCTCCTGGGATCCCTCTAACTGTCTTGCTCATAATCACACTGTCCTGTCCCAGACCACTTACCAAATTCAAGGCAGTTAATCTAAGGGGTGTGACTGAAACTCAGCATCCAGGTAACTCTCCCTCTTCCTGATGCATCTCAGTGTTCGAAGCTCAGACTCCAGTTCATTGTCTCTGAGCTGGAGTTCCTTGATCAACTAACACTTGCTACAGATGTGGTCACTATTAACCGCAAAGGGGTCAACCAGCTCCCAACACATCACCTGGCCCTACATCTCTATTTTAATTAGTTAGTTAGTTCTAGATTTGAATTTTTAAAAAAATTCTTACTGGTCTTTTCATTTGGAATCATTAAATGTTTCCCACAATTTTACCTTCAATCTGAAAGTAACCTATAACAGATATTCAAATTAGAAGCTATTACTGACCAATTAACTTATGGCTTTCCTGTGATGTTATTCTTTCTTTTGTCCTCGACCCCTGACCCTGGGTTTCAATTTATCCGATTAAAAAAACGGCCAAAATACAAGCAAAAGGCACCCTTTTCCCTCTGCACCAAATTTATATACTGGCAGCAAATTTCCCAAACTATATGCTCATTCAGGCTTCATCACCATCCACAGCTTACCGGTCCCCTGCTGATGCCACCTCTCATTATTTTACTGATGATGGAGAGTATACTGATTGGGCGGTAATTCACCGGGTTGGATTTGTCCTGCTTTTTGTGCACAGGACACACCTGGGCAATTTTCCACATTGTTGGGTCTATGTCTCTGTTGTAACTCTACTGGAAGAGCTTGGCTTCAGAAACAGCAAGTTCTGGAGCACAATTCTTCAGTGTTATTTTCAGAATACTGTCAGGCCCATAGCATTTGCAGTATCCAGTGCCTCCAACTGTTTCTTGATATCACATGGAGTGAATCAAATTGGCTGAAATCTGGTATCTGTAATTCTGGGGACCACTGGAGGAAACCGAGATGGATCATCCACTTGGCACTTCTGACTGAAGATTGTTGTGAATGCTTCAGCCTTACCGTTTGCACTGATATGCTGGGCTCCTTCATCATTGAGGATTGGGATATTTGTGGAGCTTCCTCCTCCAGTGAGTTGTTTAATTGTCCACCACCATTCACGACTGGATGTGGCAGGACTGCAGAGCTTAGATCTGATCCGGTGGTTTGGTATGCTTTGTGTTTTGTTTGGTAGCTTCATCAGGTTGACACCTCATGTTCAGGTATGCCTGGTGCTGCGGCTGGTATGCCCCCCTGCGCACTCCATTGAACCAGGGTTGATCCCCTGGCTTGATGGTAATGGTTAAGGGGGTTTATACTGGGCAATGAGATTGCAGATTGTGCTGGAGTACAGTTCTGCTGCTGTTGATGACCCATAGTGCCTCATGAATGCCCAGTCTTGAGCTGCTAGATCTGTTCAAAGTCTGTGTCATTTAGCACGGTGATAGTGCCACACAACACGATGGAGGGTATTCTCAATGTGAAGGTGGGTCTTTGTCTCCACAAGGACTGTGCGGTGATACTGTCATGGACAGATACATCTGCAGCCAGCAGATTGGTAAGGATGAGATCAAGTACTTTTTCTGCCTTGTTGGTTCTCTCACTATCTACTGGATAAAAACTGAAAGAACTGTTGGAAATCAGAAGGAAAAACAGAAATTTCTGGAAAAGCTCAGCAGGTCAGGAACCATTCATGGAGAGAAATCAGAGTTAACATTTCGGGTTTGGTGACCCTTCCCCAGACCCAGTATAGCAGCGATGTCCTTCAGGACCCAAACTGGTTAATCACTTAAGCTGCTGTAGAGCCACTCCTGGTGGTGGACATTGAAACTGCCACTGCCCTGCCCCACCCCCACCCTCCCCCCCAGAATATATTTTGTGTCCTTGACACCCTCATTGGTTCCTCCAAGTGTTGTTCAACATGGAGGAGTGCTGATTCATCAGCTGAAGGAGGACGGGACATGGTAATCAGCAGGAGGTTTCCTTACCCATTAATAACCTGAAGCCATGAAACTTCACGGGATTCTGAGTCAATGTTGAGGACTTCCAGGGCAGCTCTCTCCCAACTGTATACTACTGTGCCGCCACCTCTGCTGGGTCTGTCCTGCCAGTGGGACAGGACATATCCAGGGATGATGATGGTGGTATGTTGGACATTGTCTATTTCCTTTGTAGAAGATATCATCTTGAATTATGTCATTGTCTCTGTGTGTCCAGTACTGTCTTGCAGCAATTGGTGTGTCCTTGATGTTTTCAGACCATCCTTTTATGACCACTTCCTGCAGAACTCAGAGAGTTGAATCTTATTGCTTGATCAGAGCAAGACACTTACCTTTCAGATTCAATGTCTCTGCTGGATTAATGACTTTCAGAGGATATTGAGGTTTTGCATCTCACTGAATATGGAAAACTTCACACTGCATCTTATCATCCTCATCTGTCTTAACACAGAGTGTTGCTCTCTACAGCATATCAGCATTATACATCTGTTTCCCTTGATTCGATGTCACTGCAAACAACGTAATATTCTTTGCATATGCTTCAGATCAGATGGAAGCAATTTGAGGATGATGCTTTGAAGTGGTTTGTGGTCAAACTCCACTGTAATTTTGTTTCTCCAAAACATGCATTGATTAAAATGCTTGCAAACACAGATAATATCCAGGCACTCCTTCAGCATCTGAGCTAACTGTCTTTAACGCCCAAGATGCAAATTCAACTGAGTGTCTTTGCTGTGCTGGGTTCCTTCCAGTCCTGTCCCACTGGTATCACACTGCGAGGTGACTTCACCATTAACATCACGTGCACTGGCATTGTCATCACTAGCTGTTTGAATGTAATGAAAGTTGCTTTTGGTACTGTACCCAGTATCAGTGCATATCCTTAGCAGTGCCAAGAGTTTCACATTCCAATGACCAGTTAGTTCATGATTCCAACAAATCGCTACTTTCACATCTGTTTATTCTTATGTTTCTGCTGCAGCACTCTCCTTGTCAGAATCTGAGCAAACATGTTAGTGCGTAACCTGTTTACTGATTTCAGGCATTGTCTTGTTCAGCTTCAGGTTCATCTGGTGAGGTCTTTTTCGTGGTCACTCTACATTTTGATCATAGTGGCTTATTGTATTCGGTCTCCACATCTGTAGACTAGGAGATCTTTTGAAATTAGAGTTGGAATCCCTGCAGTGTGGAAACAGGCCCTTTGGCCCAACAAGTCCACACCAACCCTCCAAAGAGTAACCCACCCAGACCCATTCCTCTACCCGACTAATGCACCTAGCCTATACATCCCTGAACACTATGGCCAATTCACCTGACATGCACATTTTGGACTGTGGGAGGAAACCGAAGCACTCGGAGCAAACACACACAGACACAGAGAGAATGTGAAAACTCCACACAGAGGCTGGAATTGAACCTGGGTCTCTGATGCTGTGAGGCAGCAGTGCTAACAACTGAGCCAGTCCACAATAGAGTCATAGAGACGTACAGCATGGAAACAGACCCTTTGGTCCAACCCGTCCATGCCGACCCCCAGATATCCCAACCCAATCTAGTCCCACCTGCCATAGTTTCCACTCTGAGAAGATTTGTGACAATGTCATGCTGCCTGTGCTGATACTGCTCTGGAGCAGTGGAGATGTCATACGGCATATGGAATCATCTGCAATCTCTTGACTGAAAGCCAGAACGTATTTCAAAAGCTCTTACATTCATCCAGCTTCACTCATGGATTCATGCATTATCTCAGTCTAGATTAGAGTGGTGCTGGGAAAGCACAGCCGGTCAGACAGTATCCGAGGAGCAGGAAAATTGACGTTTCGGGCAAAAGCCCTTTTTCTAGCACCACTCTAATCTAGACTCATGCATTATCTCAGTTTACCAGGTTTTTCCCTGAGTTTACCAGGTTTTTCTGCAGTTATAATGCTGCTAATTTCATCTCTTTTTTTGGCTCTACCTCCTTTCTTTCCAGTTCTTCTATCCTGTCTTTCAGGTTAGAATGAAGACAGCTGCAACTCTCCTCAGTGGATACTGTATTGGTTGCACACTGCCGTCCACTTCAAGATGATATTTGATTTATTTACTTGACTTATTTATTGCCACATGTATTTTGTTACAAAATACAGTGAAAAATATTGTATAATGTCACCACTCTCCGGCCGCCATCTTAAAACACAGGAAAATAATCCAAAACATTGAACACAAAGGCAGAAAAATGAAGAAATAAATAATAAAAATTACCGAAAAACTGTGGATGCTTTAAATCAGAAACAGAACAGAAATTGCTGAGAAAGCTGAGTAGGTCTGGCAGCGCCTGTGGAGAGAAATCAGAGTTAACTTTTCGGGTCAAGTGGAGGTCTGAGGAAGAGTCACTCGATGTGAAACATTAACTCTAATTTCCCTCTGAAGAAATAAAGGAAGTGTCCAACTTCACAGTCCTTCTTGTTAAGGGCTCAGCCATGGGCCATGAGCCAGGCACATGTACCCTTCATTGTTCCACCGCTGCTGGAACAATTTGGCGCCACCTCACCACCAACACCCTCGCCATGGTGAGTCCTTGCTGGACCTTGCCAATGCAGATGCCACTGATGCTGCCAAGTTCCACATGTGCCCAAACTCAACTCCATCGCTGCCATGAGTCCCCTCCGGACCCACCTTGCTGATGCAGCCACCTCCATGTATCTACACTGGAGGCAGCCACTGACTGGGATCCCAAACTGGACTCTGCAGCAGCAGCCATGAGTCGACGCTACAGGACAGATCGAGTGAATCCTTAGAAGAGTATAAAGGCACTAGGAGCATACTTAAGAGCGAAATCAGGAGGGCAAAAAGGGGACATGAGATAGCTTTGGCAAATTGGGTTAAGGGGAATCCAAAGGGTTTTTACAAATACATTAAGGACAAAAGGGTAACTAGGGAGAGAATAGCGCCTCTCAAAGATCAGCAAGGCAGCCTATCTGTGGAGCAGCAGGAGATGGGGGAGATACTAAACAAGTATTTTGCATCAGTGTTTACTGTGGAAAAGGACATGGAAGATATAGAATGTAGGGAAATATTGAAAAACGTTTATATTACAGAGGAGGAAGCGCTGGATGTCTTGAAACGCATAAAAGTGGATAAATCTCCAGGACCTGATCAGGTGTGCCCTAGAACTCTGTGGGAAGCTAGGGAAGTGATTGCTGGGCCTCTTGCTGAGATATTTGTATCATCGATAGTCACAGGTGAAGTGCCGGAAGACTGGAGGTTGGCTAACGTGGTGCCACTGTTTAAGAAGAGTAGTAAGGACAAGCCAGGGAGCTATAGACCAGCGAGCCTGATGTCGGTGGTGGGAAAGTTGTTGGAGGGTGTCCTAAGGGACAGAATGTACATGGATTTGGGAAGGCAAGGACTGATTCAGGATAGTCAACATGGCTTTGTGCATGGGAAATCATGTCTCACAAACTTGATTGAATTTTTGAAGAAGTAACAAAGAATATTGAGGAGGGCAGAGCAGTAGATGTGATCTATATGGACTTCAGGAAGGTATTCAATAAGGTTCCCATGGGAGATTGGTTAGCAAGGTTAGATCTCACGGAATACAGGGAGAACTAGCCATTTGGATACAGGACTGGCTCAAAGGTAGAAGACAGAGGGTGGTGCCGGTGGAGGGTTGTTTTTCAGACTGGAGGCCTGTGACCAGTGGAGTGCCACAAGAATCTGTGCTGGGGATTTATCCACTTTTATGCGTTTCTAGACATCCAGCACTTCCTCCTCTACATTTTATCATTTATATAAATGATTTGGATGTGAGCATAAGAGGTACAGTTAATAAGTTTGCAGATGACACCAAAATTGGAGTGTAGTGGACAGCGAAGAGGGTTACCTCAGATTACAACAGGATCTGGACCAGATGGGTCAATGACTGAAAAGTGGCAGATGGAGTTTAATTCAGATAAATGCGAGCTGCTGCATTTTGGTAAAGCCAATCTTGGCAGGACTTATACCCTTAATGGAAAGGTGCTAGGGAGTGTTGCTGAACAAAGAGACCTTGGAGTGCAGGTTCATAGCTCCTTGAATGTGGAGTCACAGGTAGATAGGATAGTGAAGAAGGTGTTTGGTATGCTTTCCTTTACTGGTCAGAGTATTGAGTACAGGAGTTGGAAGGTCATGTTGTAGCAATACAGAACATTGGTTAGGCCACTGTTGGAATAGACAATAGACAATAGGTACTGGAGTAGGCCATTCTGCCCTTCGAGCCTGCACCACCATTCAATATGATCATGGCTGATCATCCTTAATCAGTATCCTGTTCCTGCCTTATCTCCATAACTCTTGATTCCACTCTCCTTGAGAGCTCTATCCAACTCTTTCTTAAATGAATCCAGAGACTGGGCCTCCACTGCCCTCTGGGGAAGAGCATTCCACACAGCCACCATTCTATGGGTGAAGAAGTTTCTCCTCATCTCTGTCCTAAATGGTCTACCCTGTATTTTTAAGTTGTGTCCTCTGGTTCGGCAATATTGCGTGCAATTCTGGTCTCCTTCCTATCGGAAAGATGTTGTGAAACATGAAAGAGTTCAGAAAAGATTTACAAGGATGTTGCCAAGGTTGTAAGATTTGAGCTGTAGGGAGAATCCACATAGGCTGGGGTGGTTTTCCCTGGAGCGTCGCAGGCTGAGGAGTAACCTTATAGAAGTTTACAAAATTATGAGGGGCATGGATAGGATAAAGCGACTAAGACTTTTCCCTGGGGTCGGGGTGTCCAGAACTTGAGGGCATAGGTTTAGGGTGAGAGGGGAAAGATATGAAAGAGACCTAAGGGGCAACTTTTTCACACAGAGGGTGGTACCTTTATGCAATGTGCTGCCAGAGGAGGTGGTGGAGACTGGTACAAATGCAACATTTAAGAGGCATTTGGATGGGTAAATGAATAGGAAGGGTTTGGAGGGCTATGGGCCAGGTGCTGGCAGGTGGGACTAGATTGGGTTGGGATATCTGGTCCAAATGGATGGGTTGAAACGAAGGGTCTGTTTCCATGTTGTACATCTCTATGACTCTATGACCGCCTCGACAATGCAACCTCTGCTGATGCTGCTGTATCTCGTACTGGGCCCAAACTCCACTGCCGCCACATCCACCGTGAATGTATGCTGGAAATGCCGGGGTAGCACAGTGGCTAAGTGGTTAGCACTGCTGTTTCACAGTGCCACGGACCCAGGTTCAATTCCAGCCTCAGATGACTGTCTGCGTGGAGTTTGTACGTTCTCCCCAACTCTGCATGGGTTTCCTCTGGGTGCTCCAGTTTCCTCCCACAGTCCAAAAATGTGCAGGTCAGGTGAATTGGCCATGCTAAATTGCCCATAATGTTAGGTGCATTCGGCAGAGGGAAATACATCTGGGTAGGTTACTCTTTGGAGGGTCAGTGTGGAGTTGGGCTGAAAGGCCTGTTTCCACACTGTAGGGGAATCTAATCTAAGAAACAGAATCCACTGGGAACCCAAACCTGTCACTGATGCCATCACTGATATTCACCAAGGAGATATCCAAGCCCTGTAAAACATCTTTGTAATTTTCTCTGATCTGTTCAGAAGACAATGGCCTGGCAGCCTGAGAAATGTTGTAAACATCTTCTTGAATAGTTAGGGTTACCTGTCTAAGCTTGAGATTGGCTTTTATTGAACTGAGTAGAATTTTGCTGAACATCTCTGCTCTGGATTTCCAGATCTTCATTAGCCTACTTGGCATGATGAGCATCTCATCAATCTGGAGAAAGGGAGGGCTGCAGATGTTGGGGAAAGAGTTGAAGAGTGTGGTGCTGGAAAAGCACAGCCAGTCAGGCAGCTTGAGTTGACATTTCAGGCAGAAGCTCTTCATCAAGAATGTCATCAATATAGTCTCAATTTCACTTTGGAAGACTTTATTGTTGGTTACTATCTAGAGCTTGTACAGATCAGCAAAGTTTAAGATGTTGCATGAACCTGGAGTCAACCTGATATATCACATTCACATGATGCTCTCATCCTAACAGTTTTTAAACCATTCATCATTTATAGACCTGAAGATACTAACCTGTTGCATTGTGTATTATGAACTGTCAGAATCACCAGCTAACTTACTCAAGCAGCCATCTCAAAAGGTCTTGCTTTGTTTTTGGTATTCAAATACATGGGTGCAAGGTGATATAGTTTCTTATTGTTGCTTTCCTCATGCTGAACCTGTTTTCCTTTATTTCAGGCGATGTCCTCAGCATTATTTCCTCTGTTATTGTTTTGATTTTGGTTTGTTTGCAGGTATTTCTTCCTTCTCCAGTATATTTTTTTCATTCAATCCAGAACATCTGTAACCAAATGAACACCCTCATCTGTTCTCGCATTACTATGCTCTTGTTGGTGATTGACTAACTTAGAGTTTCTGAAAACGTTGATCCTTTGTTGAGAATACACTTTCTCTCTCAGCAAGTGTTCTCCCATGGCAAATCTGCCAAAGACAATCTAATGAGATGAGCTTTCAGTTTTTCAGCTATATATATTAGTACAGTAACATACTGATCAATTGTTTCTCCTCTTAAGCACTGTTGTTGAATAAATACCATTCATAAGTCACATTAAATGGTACTAAATGATGTCTTCAAGTTTGTAAAATCTCTGCTGCCTGGCATTTTGTTTTAAATGAGATCTAGGTTGGAATGGAACTTGTAACATTCTTTCCCCAGGATTGATAGGAGAGTTGCTACTCTAATTTGTTCAGTATTCTTATGTAACTCTATTGCTATTTCATAGTCTTTCTCCTTTCAATTCCACACATAAATGCATAATTCACAGTCATTTTGATTTACCCCAGTAATTCAAAGTTCTAAACTATTGTTTCTTTCAGTAGCTGATTCCCTACCGCTCTGAAAATCCACACGTCGTCAGCTGGATGTTTTCTTTGAAGTATCTGATCCTCTTACAGCTCTGAAAATTTACTCAATCTCAGCTGCACCTTTCCTGACAAAATACTTCCAGCTGTGGTTTTAATGCTGTGCTTCCCAAAGTGGGTGCCACAACCCAAAGTGGGATTTTGGGCAGAGGTTTGGTGGTTGGAGGCTTTAAGGCAGCAATGGCTACCACACCACCCCCCTTCACTAACCCCCCCCCCCCACCCTGGCAATTCTCGCCTCCCCTCCTTTAACTTGCTGTAATCGCCCTCCCACCATTCACCAAGGGCTTGGGAAATTTTCAAACCTCAAAATGGGGTGGCAATGGGAGAATGTTTGAGGACCTCAGGTGCAATTGCTGCAAATGTGTTTTATCAATAGTCTGCACAGCATCACCTCTATAGAGTGGTGGTGGTTTAGTTGCCATGTCAATGGGCTCATACTCCAGAAACCTGAGCTAATGTTCTAGGAACTTTGGTTCAAATCCAACCATGGTGGAATTTGAATTTAATAAAATTACATTAAAATTGAATTAAAATTAAAACTCTGGCCCAATGAAGACTATGTAACTAGTTTCAATTGTAAAAATGTTATCAGGTTCACTTATGTCCTTTAGGGAAGAAAATCTGTGACCCTTACCTAGTCTGGTCCACATTTGATTCTAACCTATGCGGTTGACTTTTATCTGCCTTTGGGGAATTAAGGATGGGCCGTAAATGTTGGATGAGCCAATGACGCCCACATCCCATGCATGGATTGAAAACAGACCGCACACAAAAATACTTAGAGCAGACACAGAGATCACACGACCACAACCAGTACACCAAATATAACTACATTCCTCCAATCAATAATTGACAGTGTAAAGGTGAAAACATTGAGCTTAAATGTAACCATGAAATTGAATAGTACAATAAGCAATGTAAAGTGGCTACTCCCACACAGGAACAGGTTCCCAACCACAGGTGATTGGTGATTACACACCAGGACGCTCTGATGTTAAGCAGGAGCATGACCAAGGGAAAAACAGGTTTCGAATACTCTTAGTATCAACATTTCAAAATAGATTAAGAAAAGGGATTTAAAATGGGTCTGACACATGGAATGAAGTTTGTCTGATGGGTAAACATCAACATGGATTGGTTGGGCGAAACTATCTGTCTCTATGGCTAGGATATCTTTTGGATTCAGCAGCCATCCATGCTGCCATTCTAAACTAATCCCTTCTGCCTGCACATGGCCCATAATCCCTTTATTTCCTGCATGTTCATGTGTCTGTCTAAATACCTCTTAAATGTTACCAATGTGTCTGCTTCTAACACCTCCTCTGCCAGTATATTTCAGACATCTACTGCCTTCTGTGTAAAAAATAACTTTCCTCACACATCTCGCTGGACATCAGAGTGCATCTGGGAAGATTGACAAACAGTGAAATTCACAACTGATCTTGGAGGAACCTGTTTGGGAGAGATCACAGCACAGAGGCAAATAAGTAAATAATTTAAAGTGTGGCTTTGGGGAGTCTGCAGTAGTGAATAGAATGGGTTCTTTCTTGATTATATGCTTTATTGAGATATGTCTCTTGATTAAACTTAAAAATATAAGCCATAAGTACTAAGTTTAAGACTAGATTAGATTACTTACAGTGTGGAAACAGGCCCTTCGGCCCAATAAGTCCACACCGACTCTCCGAAGAGCAACCCACCCAGATCCATTCCCCTACATTTACCTCTTCACCTAACACTATGGGCAATTTAGCATGGCCTATTCACCTAACCCTGCACATTTCTTTTTGGACTGTGGGAGGAATCTGGAGCACCCGGAGGAAACACACGCAAACACAAGGAGAATGTGCAACTCCACACAGACAGTTGCCTGAGGCGGGAATTGAACCCGGGTCTCTGGCGCTGTGAGGCAGCAGTGCTAACCACTGTGCCACCATGCCGCCCACTGTGCCACCGTGCCGCCCATGTAGCCTGGAGCAGTGTTTTGTAAAGGAATAAGAAGGTGTATTTTCTGGGTCTGCTAATTGGAAGAAGCAAAAATGGCCCTGAGTAGAGTGATATGCTCTTCTTGTCGAATGTGGGAGTTTAGGGAGAGTTTATATGTTACTGAGGATTATATCTGCAATAAATGCTGTTGGTGGCGAATCCTATCAGATCGAATGGAACAGTTGGAGTGATAGTTAGAGGCAATGAGGAATTTACAATAAGCAAGGGGGTGTGATGAATGGCAGAAATAGGAAGGGAGAAAAGTTGCAGATACAGTCACATAGATGGGTTAACTCCAGGAAAGTTAAAGAGCTGGGCAGGTAGTGCAGGAGTCTTCTGTGGCTATCCCCATGTCAAACAAGGATGCCATTTTGGAAAATTTAGGGAGTGATGGATTCTCAGGGGAATGTAGCATGAACAGCCAAGTTTCTGGCATTGAGACTGGCTTGAATGCAACGAGGGGTACGTCGGGTTTCAAGAGATTGAATGTGTTAGAGGACTCTCTAGTCCAAAGCACAGACAGATGTTTCTGTGGACATCAGTGAAAAATCAGAATGGTGTGTTGCTTCCATGATGCCAGGATCAAGGATGTCTCCGAGAGGGTGCAGAATGATTTCACAGGGGAGAGGGGCCAGCAAGAGGTCATTGTCCACATTGGAACCAATGACATAGGAAGGGAAAAGGATGAGATTCTGAAGGGAGATTACAGAGAGTTAGACAGGAATTTAAAAAGGAGGTCCTTAAGGATAGTAATATCTGGATTACTCCCAGTGCTATGAACTAGTAAGGGCAGGAATAGGAGGATAGAGCAGATGAATGCATGGCTGAGGAGCTAGTGTATGAGAGAAGGATTCACATTTTTGGATCATTGGAATCTCTTTTGGGGTAGAAGTGACCTGTACAAGAAGGACGGATTGCACCTGAATTGGATAGGGATTAATATACTGGCAGGGAGATTTGCTAGAGCTGCTGGGGAGTGGGGGGGAGGGGGTGTTCCTCCAAACCCTTCCTTTCATATATCCATCCAAATACCTCTTAAATGTTGTAATCGTACAAGCCTTCACCACATCCTCTGGCAGCTCAATCCATACACATACCACTCTCTGTGTGAAAAAGATGCCTCTTAGGTCTCTTTTTTATCTTTCCCCTCTCACCCTAAACCTTTGCCCTCTAGTTCTCGCTTCCTCCACCCCAGGGAAAAGACTTTGTCTATTTATCCTATCCATGCCCCTCATAATTTTGTAAACCTCTATAAGGTCACCCTCAGCCTCCGATGCTCCAGGGAAAGCAGCTTCAGACTCTCCCTTAGCTCAAATCTTCAGCTCTGGCAACATTCTTGTAAATCTTTTTGATACCTTTCAGGTTTCACAACAACTTTCCGATAAGAAGGAGACCAGAATTGCACGCAATATTCCAACAGTAGCCTAACCAATGTCCTGTATGGCTGCAACATGATCTCCTAACTCCTGTACTCAATATTCTGACCAATAAAGGAAAGCATACCAAATGCCTTCTGCACTATCCTATCTACCTGCGATGCCACTTTCAAGGAGCTAAGAACCTGCACTCCAAGGTCTCTTTGCAGATGACACCAAAATTGGAGGTGTAGTGGACAGCGCAAAAGGTTACCACAAATTACAATGAGAGCTTGATCAGATGGGTCAATGGGCTGAGGAATAGCAGATGGAGTTTAATTTAGATAAATGTGAGGTGCTGCATTTTGGGAAAGCAAATTTTAACAGGACGTATACACTTAATGGTAAGGTCCTAGGGAGTCTTTCTGACCAAAGAGACCTTGGAGTGCAGGTTCATAGTTCCTTGAAAGTAGAGTCACAGGTAGATAGGATAGTAAAAGTGGCGTTTGGTATGCTTTCCTTTATTGGTCAGAGTATTGAGTACAGGATTTGGGAGGTCATGTTGTGGCTGTACAGGACATTGGTTAGGCCACTGTTGGAATATTGTGTGCAATTCTGGTCTCCTTCCTATCGGAAAGATGTTGTGAAACTTGAAAGGGTTCAGAAAAGATTTACAAGGATGTTGCCAGGGTTGGGGGATTTGAGCTATAAGAAGAGATTGAATTTTGAGAAGATTTTTTGCTCAGGTTGAGGTTCTGGATGTAGGTTTGCTTACTGAGCTGGAAGGTTCATTTCCAGACATTTCATCACCCTACTAGGTAACATCTTCAGTGGGCCTCTGGGCGAAGCACTGCTGATAATTCCTGCTTTCTATTTATATGTTTGGGCTGGTGATGTCATTTCCTTTGGTGATGTCATTTCCAATGGTGATGGCATTTCTGGTTCTTTTTCTCAGGAGGTGGTAGCTGATGTCTAACTTAATGTGTTTATTGATCGAGTTCCTGTTGGAATGCCATGCTTCCAGGAATTCACGTGTGTGTCTCTGATTGGCCTGTCCTAAGATGGATGTGTTATCCCAGTCGAAGTGGTGTCCTTCTTTATCTGTGTCTAAGGATACTAGTGAGAGAAGGTCATGTTGTTTTGTGGCTAGTTGATGTTCATGTATCCTGGTGGCTAGTTTTCTGCCTGTTTCTCCAATGTAGTGTTTGTTCCAGTCCTTGCGCGGTATTTTATTTTGACTGCAACAGAGGGTATAGGTTTAGGGTGAGAGGGGAAAGATATAAAAGAAGCCTAAGGGGCAACATTTTCATACAAAGGGTGGTACGTGTATGGAATGAGCTGCCAGAGGAAGTGGTGGAGGCTGGAACAATTACCGCATTTAAAAGGCATCTGGATGGATATTTGAATAGGAAGGGTTTGGAGGGATATGTGCTGGGTGCTGGCAGGTAGAATTAAATTTGGTTGGGATATCTGGTCGGCATGGATGAGTTGGGCTGAAGGGTCTGTTTCCATGCTATATATCTCTATGACTCTATGATTCTATCTTGTTTAAACTTTCCCACCCTTACCTTACAACTATGTCCCCTAGTATTTGACATTCCCACCCTGGGAAAAAGACTTTGACTGTCCATTATATCCAGGCTTCTCAAAATTTTATATGCTTCTGTTAGGTCCCCCTCAGCTTCCCATATTCTGGCAAAATCAATCCAAGCTTTTTCAAACTCTTCTAATAGCTAATACCCTCCAATCCAGGCAACATCCTGGTAAACCTCTTTTGCATCCTCTCCATATCCTCAATATCCTTCCAATCTGTGGTGACAAGAATTGTACACAATACTTCATCTGTGGCCTTACTAAAGTTTTGTACAACTGCAACATGACTTGCCAGCTTTTATATTCAGTGTCCTGACCAATGAAGGCAAACATGCCATCCACCTTCTTCATCATATCGTTACCATCTTAAGACGATGAGATGGCATTGGGGTCAGGTTCAGGTTTCCCTGTTAGAAAAGTTAAGAGAAATGTCTTTTTGAAAAGTTCCACCCATGTCATGATTTGCCACAAGTGACATTTTAAAGGTGATATTTTAAATATTTGAAGTGAATGGTAATGGTAATGGATGGAGAAAAAGGAGAGAATTGGAAATAGGTTTTGAATATCTCTGGGGCTTACAACAATGGGTTAAGTAGCCTCCTTCAATTCTGAAAAACCTCATTCTATATTGTAACATTATGTTATTTAAATGTTAAAAAAACCTGTTGATTTTTACAGCCTTCAAATTATGAGTATGATTCAACAAGTTATTTCCTTTAGGATAATCTGGATAGCTTTATTTTCCATAGCCATTGACTTCAGTCAAGAAGTGCATCCCAACTCTCATTTCGTTTCCATTTATCAGTTTAAAGTATGTTTATATTTGTTTTTAGTTCCTTATATATTAAGGATACCCAGACCACATTGATTTAAATAAGGAAAACAACAATTTCTTCCTTTAAACTATTTTCGTTTGTTCTGTTATTGGGTTCTGTGGTACTGTGGTTCCTGGAGACTGTTCCCATTGTTAGAAAATATGTTGAGTATTGTGCAACTGCTTCATTGTTACAACAACTTCGAGAAAATGTGAACTTGAGCAATATAAGGTAGTTGCGAGATCTGAAGTCGTCGTCAGTGGAGCTAGAGGGATAAATGAGTGGAAGTAAAATTCATGAGGGGCATGAATAAGGTAAATAGACGAGGTCTTTTCTCTGGGGTGGGGGAGTTCCAGAACTAGAGGGCATAGGTTTAGGATGAGAGGGGAAAAACTTAAAAGGGGTCCAAAGGGCAACCTTTCCACGTGGAGAGTGGTGCATGTATGGATTGAGCTGCCAGAGGGAGTGGTGGAGGCTGGTACGATTACAACATTTAAAAGTATCTGGATGTGTATATGAATAGGAAGGATTTAGAGAGCTATGGGCCAAGTGCTTTCAAATGGAATAAGATTAGGTTAGGATGTCTGGTTGGCATGGACGAGTTAGACTGAAGGATCTGTTTCCATGCTGTACATCTCCGGTTTTGACTTTGACTGTGACTATGGCTCTTAGTTCTAGTGTTATGACCCTGTTGAAGTAATTTTTAATGGTTTCTATTTTTACAATCACATAAATTAAACCTGAATTAACAGACACATTGCAGTTAAATATAATATCTGAATCATACACGAATTAGTACCACATATGGCAGATACAACTGAGGAGGAATCTCACAAGTATATTAAGCAGTCCACTCAGCATATATGTCATTAAACTCAGCTCCAAAGCTTTTCAAAACTCTGTGTTACTCACAAATAATTCCAGCTCCTTTTCTTCCTGGATTTAACCTCAACCCCCAGCCCAACAACAACACACAACCCACCAGAGTTCCACAGGCATGCTCCTCACCAAGAAGTCTGCAGAACCTTCTCAACATCGCTTCTGATATATTGAAAGTGTGGATCCATTAGTATTATCTTCAAGTGACAAAACAGTTGCAGCATCTATGTATATGGCTGTTCCCAGCTTCTAGATGCAGCCTCTGTATTCTTCAGCCTGCCTGTACTGGTTTCATCATCTAGGGCTCTGTGTTCACTTACCAGGCTTGAAACAGTTTCAGTTTCTCCAGACATTTTGGTTACCAATCTCTGTTTCAGCTATAGTTTCCCCAGAAGTTAAAAGTTTCAGTTTCCTTTATTACTTGTTCTTTTTGAATGAGGTACTGTCTCAAAACTACATATTCCATCTGGCATAGGGAAGCCAGCACTCATTGTCGAGGTAAAAACAAGGACTGCAGATGCTGGAAACCAGAGTGTAGATTCGTGTGGTGCTGGAAAAGCACAGCAGGTCAGACAGCATCCGAGGAGCAGGGAAATCGACGTTTCAGACAAAAGCCCTTCATCACGAATAGCCTTATTGTCTATCCTGTTCAACTCTCTAATAGGTCAATCTAATTCAATGAGATCACCTTGCATTCTTCACAACTCCAGGGAATATGTTACATTTTACAAATTACAAGCTGGTCTCCCAGGAATGCCCTCTCATTCAGGAATCAGTTTAGTGAACCTTTATTGCACCCCTCCTAAGGCCTTAGATAAAGAGAGCAAAGTTGTGCACAGTACTTCAGGTCTGGTCTCACCAAAACCAAATATAATTTCAATAAGATTTCCTTACTCTTAAGTGCCTGCTTGTGGGGGGGGGGGGTTGGGGGGTGAGGGGGGGGGGGGGGTTGGAAGTGGTGGGGGAGTGGCGACGGAGGCATACTGTGATGTCACTAGATTGTTAATCCAGAGGTCCAAGCTAAGGGTTTGAGGCCATTGGTTAAAATCTTACCACAACAGATCGTAGAGTTAACATTTCATTGATATAGCTGGCTTTGATAACGAGCCTCACTAATAATGACTACAAGATCATAATACACTGTCATAAAACTCATTCTTGTTCTCTCATGCCCATTAGGGTAAGAAATCTAACATCCTTCTTGATCCAGTCTACATGTGATTTCAAATCCATTATTGTTGGAGAGTCCAGAGATGTATGGCACAGAAACAGACCCTTTGGTCCAACTCGTCCATGCCAACCAGATATCCAAACCTAATCTTGTCCCTTTTGCCAGCACTTGGCCCATATCTTTCTAAACCCTTCCTATTCATGTACCCATCCAGATGCCTTTTAAATGCTGTAATTTACCAGCCTCCACTTCCTCTGGCAGCTCATTCCATACATGCACCACCCTCTTCATGAAAACATTGCCCCTTAGGTCCCTTTTATATCTTGCCCCCGTCACAAAGCTAGTCCCTTTTTTTTCTAAAAGCTGTTCCGTTGCTCAAGAAGACTCTGTCCTTGGTTTTTTCAGAGGGGCAATAAACCAGGCCGGATTCCGATCAGTCTGGTTTGGTACACAGATAGAAAGGGTTTGAGAGGCCTTTTGTTTACATGTAAATAGGTGAGACTTCAGGCCAAAGTGGTCATGTTTTAGAAGTGACCTGTATAATGAAACAGGAGTGGTCAGCTCTCTCGCTGAGCTGAGCTGCGCAGTGTTACTTCAGTCTTGAACTGGGATTTTCAACAGGGAGCTGTGTGGAAACTCTGTCTCTTTTCTGCCCTTCAACTTCACCCTGTAAGCTTGTGTTCCATTTATACTGGGTTTTAAAGGGAGTTTGTTTATTGGGACTGTTGTGTATATTCGGAATAGCATACTTAAGTCTAATTGGATAGGCTGGGTGCTGTAGGGGTTCTTTATTCTGTTCTTTGTGTTTCATCGTGTAATTTTGTGAATAAGTGTTTGTCTGTTTTAAAATCTAATATTCAAACTAGCTAACTTATTCCGGGTAATTTTCGCTGTACACTTACCGAAACATATTGCAAATTTATGGTCTGGGGCTGCCTGCTTAAGAATGTTTTGGGTGGTCTGGCTTAGTCCATAACAGATTGGAGGCTCTTTGCAGGATTTTAAGCAGCGAGTGGTAGGTGCTAGTGTCTTTATTTCGGGTGTTGGTTTGGTTGGGTAGACAAGGCTTGGGATAGTAATGGCTCTTTCAATCGCCAAAAGTTTTCCGGATGTGGATGCGGTGACTTTGGAAGTTTTGCAAAAAGTGAATAAGACCAAGTTGCAAGAATTAGCAGAGAAGCTGGAATTGGAACTGCCTGCTTCTGTAAGGAAAGGAGAGCTAATTACAGCAGCAGCTCAGCATTTAAACTGGCTAGAGAAACCATCATGTGAATATGCTCAAAAGGTATTTTGATAGGGAAGGAAAGCAAGAGGAGAAGATTTTAATGATTATAGCACAGAAGGAAGAGCCAAGTTCAGAGGATTCTGAGTTAGACATTCCTCAAATCAAATTGGACAATGAGGAAGTTGTCAAAAATTTGGATAAATTATTGAGTTATCCTCCACAAGAAAATTGAAATGACCTGAAAGAGTTATTACTATCACATGGGGAGATATGCAGAACTAAACTGGGAAGTACTAACCTAATTGTGCATGATGTAGAGATAGGAGATGCTGTTCCAATTAAGCAACATCCTTTTAGGCATAACCCTCTAAAATTGGCAGAGGTTCAGAAGGAGATAGAATGCATGCTCCAAGATGACATAATTGAAGTGAGTTACAGTGACCGGAGCTCACCCATAGTTATTGGTGCCAAAGCCAAATGGTACCCAATGGTAATGTGTGGACTATCGCAAAATCAATGGCATTACAAAGACTGATGCATATCTAATTCTACGGTTGGAGGTCTGTGTCGAAAAAGTGGGACAAGCAACTTACATTTCTAAGTTGGACTTGCTCAGAGGCTACTGGCGGGTACCTCTGCCAGAGAGAGCAAAGGCAAATTCAGGTTTCGTAAAGCCAATGGACTATATCAATTCAAAGTCATGCCATTTGATATGTAAAATGATCCAGCCACATATCAGAGACTGACTAATAAGGTCATTGCCGAATTACCTAACTGTGTGGTGTATATCGATGACCCAGTGATTTTTACTCACTCATGGAAAGAACATTTACTGCATTTATCAGATTTGTTTGATCGACTACGGAAGGCAGGCTTGGTGGTAAACCTGGCTAAAAGTGAATTTGCCAAAGCCCAAGTCACCTTCCTAGGCCATATTATTGGACTTGGACAAATGGGGCAACAAGATGCAAAAACAAAATGAATTGGGGGATTTCCCACACCATCGACGAAAAAAGCAGTACTGCGGTTCCCCTAGGATTGAATGGATTTTACCAAAAGTTTGTGCTGAACTTTAGCAACATGGCTGTTCCACTCACCGAATTGTTAAAAAGGGGCAAGAGTTTCAGTGGACAGCAGACTCTCAAAAGGGATTTGACAGCCTAAAAACTGTGCTAACCACTGCCCCAGTATTAGCCACACCGGATTACACAAAGCCTTTCAAAGTGGCGATCGATACCAGTGACGTGTGTGTCAGTGCAGTGTTCCTGCAGGAGGATGACAAGGGGATAGAAAGACCCATTGGATATTTTTCCAGGAAGTTGAATGTTCATTAACAGAAATCTTCAATGATGGAGGAAGAGACTTCAAGCTTGGTGTTAGTATTATAACATTTCAGTGTTTTTATTACTAGCAGTGCATCTGAGACAATCATATCCACTGATCACAACCCATTGACATTTCTGGAAAAATTTAAAGATAAAAATGCCAAACTGTTTAGATGGACCTTGTTGCAGCCATTCAATTTGACAATTGTGCATGAGGCAGGTCGTGAAAATGTGATTGTCGATGCATTATCGAGACTCAAATGACATACAGAAGCGTTGGGTGGCGGATGTACCATTTCCTGAATTTGCATGAGGTTGTGCATGTTTGCATGTTTATAGTTAGTATAATGTATATATGTGTTTAGACCACTAACTGGTTTTTGAAGGGTTAAAAATGAAACTATCTTTTGGGATTGATGGTTCATTTTCTTTACGGGGGGAGGTGCCACAAAGCTGGTCCCGTTTTTTTCTGAAAGCTGTTCCTTGGCTCAAGGAGACCCTGTCTTTGATTTTTTTTTCAGCGGGGCAATAAACCAGGCCGAGCCCCGAGTCTGATTAGTACAGGGATGAAAAGGATTTTGAGAGGCCTTTTGTTTATATGTGAATAGATGAGACTTCAGGCCAAAGTGGTAATGTTTTAGAAGTGACCTGTATAAAGAAATGGGAGTGGTCAGCTCTCTAGCTGAGCTGAGCAATTTTAGTTCAGTCTGAACTGGAAAGTTTACCAGGGAGCAGTGTGGAAACTCTCTCTCTTTTCTGCCCTTCAACTTCAACCTGTGTTTCACTTATCCTCGTTTTTACAGGGAGTTTGCTTATTGGGACTGTTGTGTCTATTTGGAACAGCATAATTATGTCTGGTTGGGTAGATTGAGTTCTGTAGGGGTTCTTTATTCTGTTCTTTGCATTTCATTGTGTAACTTTGTAAATAAATTTTTGTCTATTTTAAAATCTAGTAGTCGACCTAGCTAACTTACTCCGGGTGATTTTCACTGTACACTTACTGAAATAAGTAGCAAATTTATGGTCTGGGACTGCCTGGTTAAGAATGTTTTGAGTGGTCTGGCTTAGTCCATAACACCCCTCACACCCCAAACCAATGCCCTTTACTTCTGGACTCCCCCACCCCAGGGGAAATACTTTCTCTATTTATTCTATCCATGCCCCTCATGATTTTAGTTGCCTCTAAACTGCTTAGTGCTCTGGCAAGTCACTCTGTTCTTGGGCAACAAATATTGTTCTTGATAGTGACACACATATTCCATGGAATTAGAACTTCAAAGAAAATCTCTGAACCCCATGCAATAAAGACCTTAAGATAACTTTCCTTCCTAATCTCTGATAGTGTGTAGAAAGTATTGTGATTATGTTAGGGACACTCCCCCACTCCAAAACCACTATGCTGAACAATATTTCAGACTATAGCAATAGGATTGACACGGTTAATCATATTTTCTGGTGCTTCTTTGAAACTGTTGAGTATTTATATTCCTGCTTTATTTCAAACGCGCTAGTTTTTATTTTTCCTCTTTTCTCTTCTGAAGATTTCTATTTGATTCTTAGAATCTGGCTCCATAGGTCCAGCCAATATGTCAGCCAACTGATCATTCATCATGAGTGATAGCAGGCTAATTGTTCCGGAAGGCATCACATCAGCACATTCATTTCATTCATTTGTGGGATGCAGGTGTCGCTGGCTGGGCCAGCATTTATTGCCCACCCTAAGTTGCCCTTGAGAAGGTGGTGGTCGGTTGTCTTCTTGAACTCCTGCAGCATTCCTACAAACCTAACCCCAAACCCACAGAAGGGCCACCAAATGACAATCAAACTTTGGAATTCTAGTGTTGAACCTTTGTAACTGTTCCAGCAGAAACCACCTTCAGATGTCCATTGGAAGGTCAGAATGCTTAGGTTCTTCATTGAGCACCTGGCATAGACAAAACAACAAACCTCAGGACAGAGAGATGCCCATCAAACAACACTTTGAAATCCACATGTCCTTGAAGTAAAATTAATGCATGCCTAAGTGGCAGTTTGGCTTAATTGATAGTGTTTGGCTTTGATCAGTGGGTTGTAATTTACTTTTGCATTCCAAGACATGTGCACATAATTTAGCCCCGTATTTTGTCACCAGTGTGTCACCTCACACTCGCTGGTGTTGAATTCCATCAGCTACTGCTTAGCTCTTCCCCCCCACCTTATCAACTTTGTAGCATTCTTTATTCTTCTGAAGCATGAACTACATCTCAATCTGATAATCAATTTTGACATCAAATCTGCTAATCCTGCATCTAAACCATCAATGTACAAAATGAACAGCAATGACCTCAGGGCTAAACCATGTGGGACTCTGAGTTCTGGCAATGGACTTTGATTCTGATGTTTTTCTTTCTTACCAATTTTTAGTGCAGATTACTATAATCCCCCTAAACCATTACCCATTGATCTCTAACATGGTACTTTGTCAAATATTTTTCTAAAGTCCATGTACAGAATATCCTCTATAATTCCTCCATCAGTTATGTCCTTTACCTTCACAAGGAACTCCACAAAGTTTGGTCAAGCATTGTCATACTTTTTGAAATGAGTCTATTTCTAAGAATACTACTTAGAATCCCTACAGGGTAGAAGCAGGCCATTTGGCCCAACACATCTACCCTCAGAGTATCCCACCCAGCCCCATTCCCCTATCCAATTACTCTACATTGCCCCTGACTAATGCACCTAACCTACACAATTTAGCATGGCTAATTCACCTAACCTGCACATCTTTGGACTGTGGGAGGAAACCCACACAGACATGGGTAGAATGTGCAAACTCCACACAGACATCACCCAAGGATGGATTCAAACCCAGGTCTCTTGCGCTGTGAGGCAGCAGTGCTAACCACTGAGCCACCTTGCCACCCCATTGACTTTTCATCTACAAAAGTGGTCATTAGTTCTTCCTTCAACTTTCCTCCCTCTTTCAACTTTCTTTATGTCTAGAATTCCATCTGTAGTAATCCAGAATCTGAAAAAAAGGTTACATGCTACACACAGAGGGCAGAATCTTCTCAGTCCCTGAACAACATGGGCCATGACAAGGAAGCTGGGAAAATTGCATGAGATGACAAGTGAGGAGTTTTGACATTGCAAGCAAAAAGACATATTTCACACAGGAGGTTCACTAGGTTGTTTCTGGAGTTGAGGGGGTTGACTTATGAGGAGAGACTGAGTAGACTGGAATTATATTCAGTGGAATTCAGAAGAATGAGGGGGGATCTTATGGAAACATACAAGATTATGAAGGGAATAGATAACATAGCAGTCGAGAGGCTGTTTCCACCGGCAGGTGAAGCTGGGACAAGAGGACATAGCCTCAAGACTAGAGGGAGCAGATTTAGGACTGAATTGAGAGGAACTTCTTCACCCAGAGTGTTATTGATCTATGGAATTCCTTGCCCAGGGAAGTAATTGAAGCTACTTCAGTAAATGTTTTTAAAGCTAAGGCAGATTATTTTTGAACAATAAAGGAATTAAGGGATACAGTGAGAGCACAGGTAAGTAGGTCCAAGTCCATGAAAAGATCAGCCATGATCTTATTGAACAGTGGAGTAGGCCGACGGGCTAGATGGTTATGTTCTCCTTGTATGTATTAACATCTCAGTAATTAATTTGCATGTATAAACATTTTATTAATAGCTAATTTCACCTTATTGATATGCAGTTTCACATTTCCCCACCAGCCTTGAAACTAAATGGTGACATCAAGTCAAAACAGGCACCTGGTGACTCCAGCTTACAACTTGCACCTCTGACCATCCACCAGGCGCCAACATCTCAGGGCACACTTCAGGGCACATATTCTTGATCTATGGGACCTTGGCACCGACATAAACCAGCCTCCCTCCATCATCATGACACATCTCTCATCCACTTGCAGTACAGATCTATACTTTAATGCCACACATTGGGGCGCACCAGCACCTTTCATTGTGATGCTGCTGCCAGATTCTGTTGTGCACAGGGACAGGCACCTATATTAAACATTGGACCAAGCTTCATTTCAGGGATACTTGCTTGTTATCTTGATGCTCACAAACCTTTCTTTTACTCACGGTTGCGAAGTGGACATCGCTGACGGTGCCATCATTTGTTGCCCGTTCCTGGATGCCCTAGAGAACGTGGTGGTGAGCTGCCTGCTTGAACTGCTGCAGTCCATATTCTTTGGACCTACTTTGATGCTCACAGTGTCCCTGTCTTTGCTTTGCCCTGTTGTGTGTTGCCCTCTCAGCTAAAGCTTATAGGCTCACAATCCTCTGAACTTGCCTCTGAGTGCAGACACAAAGTCAGGCAGCTTGTCATAGTTATAAGCAATGACCAGTCAAGGGGGTGGGCATGTTGTTTTCTGTCACTGTGTTACAACAAGCTCATTTGCCAACCGAGTATTGCAGCAAGCACACTGCATGTCCATCAAACAAATGACAATGTCTCAAAATCTCAGTGGAGTCGTCCTCAGTCAAGTCAAGGCAGACCCACTTCACTCAGAGGGTCCAGGAACAGTAGGTCAAGGGCCACCTCTGCTATCAGTCCAGGAACATGTGCACCACTGGACTTTTGCTTGGGGCACTCAGGATGAGGGGATCTGTAGCTCTGCATTAAACAGAATAGGTGATAGTCAGCCCTATAGGTCTAGTACCACCGCTAGGAGAAGTGGTGGTAAAGTGGTGCAGCGCTGCACAAAGGTCCGTCAGGAGTAGTCACTGCCGAACGGGGGCTATTCATCTAAATCAGTTGGGGTACTGGTGGGGGGCATGGTCAGTCCCAATGGTCTGTCTACTTAGGGTCAAGGGGTGGAGTCATCAAGGGCCACTGATGTGGAATACAAGCTGGGGGATGTAATTGTGGGGTTTGGAAGTTTCATGCTGCAATAATAATTGTGAAGGGGGCAACTCAATACATAAGGTTGGGTGGTTATAGAACAATGAAGGAAAAGGAGTAATGTAGTACAGGGCCTTATTAAGGAGAAAGTGAGGTCTGCAGATGCTGGAGATCAAAGTTGAAACTTTATTGCTGGAACAGCACAGCAGGTCAGGCAGCATCCAGGGAACAGGAGATTCGACGTTTCGGGCACAGGCCCTTCCTCAGGAATGAGCAGAGAGTGTTCACTCTCTGCTCATTCCTGAGGAAGGGCCTGTGCCCGAAACGTCGAATCTCCTGTTCCCTGGATGCTGCCTGACCTGCTGTGCTGTTCCAGCAATAAAGTTTCAACAGGGCCTTATTAACAATCATCAATACCTGTCTTTCAAAGAGGGGACAGTTGACATGTTGTTTGGGGCCTAAAGGAGGTAAAATGGGGAGTTGAAGACTTAGAGAGATGGGTTTGATGGGAATGTGGGAAAGTTCAAATCCAATGGGGTTAAGGTGGTGGCTACTAAGAGGGATATTGTACATTTGGCAGTTCACCAAGAATAAAAGACTGAGCCTGAGTCTCACTGTGTGAGGAGTGACTGCTGTTTCCTTCCATTGTACTATAAAACCAAGATAGTATTGGAGCTGAAAATGGCTGCTACCATAGCCAGAGAGGACAGGGTAAATGTTTTGTTCTGTGTGATACGAAGCCTTTCAAAGGGCAAGGATATTTCACAGGCACCCATACAGGCCAGGTGAAAGACTCTTGTGAGTACTAGATGCTATGTGCGAACCTTAGACATTAACTTACAGTGTGGACAACAAACCCTGGGTCCAGGCCCCTTTGGCTACATCCTGCAGCATCAGGAATCAATCCCACTCATTGCTGCGATACACAAACCATGCTCTGTAACCTGGAAGGATTCACCCTCATCGCCAAAGTAACAATCAGCTCCCAGGTCCTCACAACCAGCGCCTGGTGAATGAGCTGGTTATTTCACACCTTGGACCTTAAAACCTTGTGTAGTGTGAAGGATGGCAAGGCTCTGTAACATCAATTATTTAAGTGCAGCAGGACAGGGGTTCACTCACTCTCTTACCTGATGGTGAAAAGGGAATAGAGTTGTAAAGTCATAGAGCACAAAACACCCCTTTCAGTCTAACTCGTCCATGCCATGAATATGATAAGATGTTAACAATGAAGCTGGGGGGAAAGAGTACGCACCATCTCATCCACAAGGACCTCCATATTTCTGTCTGCAAAGCAAGGCACCAGTTGCCCCTTATCTGCCATGTGTGGGACATGTTAATTGAAGTGTACAGGGCATTTCTGGTCTGCCACCTCATGACCATGTACATAACTGGGTTTTAAACATGGTGCTGTGTCGGGAATCCTAGAAAATCCCAAGTGACTATTTCAACCAATGGCGAGTGGGAGAATAAGACAATGCGGAATGCTCTAGGATGTAGTTATTGACATGGGTCCGGATAGTGAGAGTGCAAGAAAATCCATTAGCCCTCATGGAGGGATCTCCTTCATAAACTCACCAAAAAAATTTCTGGTCAGACACAGCCAAGAGGAAAAATTTGCAACTTTTTCTGAAAATACTTCCTCTTATTGAGGCACCAGAAAACACTGCAACCATCTGGTATTCTATTTTGAGTAGATGAGGCAGATAACAGTCCAGTCCTTAAGCAACAGAAAATGAAATGTAAAACTAAAATGTGGTTCATAGTTGAGTGGATTTCTAACATCGACAGATGCTGTTGAACACTTCCTTCTATAAAACTACCTCATGACATCCTTAAGTGCTTTAAAGCTAATGAGGTTGTTTTGAATGTGGTGGGGCACTGCTGCAACGTAGGGAAAAATGGTCAACAGCTTGTACATAGCAACATCCCATAAACTGTGATGTGATAAATGACCAAATCATCTATGTTAGGGATCCTAGATGAGGAATAAATATCAGGGAAAACTCCATTCTTCTTCTTCAAATGATGGCATGTGATCTTTCATGTTTATTCAAGCAGGCATCTGTAGCCTTGCTTTATCTCTTCTAATAGATAGGACCTCCATCCTGTACAGTTCCTGTACAGAAATACCAGCCTAGAGTATGTGCTCAAGTCATGACCAATGGTTGCAAATGTTTATTTGGTTGGAAGGTCATTTGTTCTATTTAAAGTATATTTACACTCTTTGTGATAGTGTAGTGTTTTAGTTTTACTCCATGGAATGCAGTTCCTTGAGTTGCTAACGTAGTCATCAGTCATGCCTTCTGACGGTTTCCCTTATCTGGAATTAAGAATCT
Organism: Chiloscyllium plagiosum; assembly: GCF_004010195.1. NCBI lineage: Eukaryota > Metazoa > Chordata > Chondrichthyes > Orectolobiformes > Hemiscylliidae > Chiloscyllium > Chiloscyllium plagiosum. The sequence goes on from NC_057724.1 coordinate 67,024,381, forward strand.
AATGATGACCATGCAACAGTTGCCAATCGTCAGAGAAACACATCTGGCTCAGTAATGCCCTTTAGGGAAGGAATCTGCCATCCCCACCTGTCTGACCTACATGTGACTTCAACCCACAGAAATGTAGTTGACTTTCAACTGCCCTCTGAAATTACTTGGCAAGCAGTCAACTCAGGGCAGCTCAGGATGGGCAATAAATGCTGGCCAGTCAGCGATGCTCACACTCCACGAGTGAATAAAAAAAGATTCTCTGTTGGCTGATTAATCAGCACTCCTCCATGTTGAACAACACTCAGAGGAAGCAATGAGGGCGGCAAAAGCACAAACCGTACTCTGGGAGGGGGATTTCAATGCCCACCACCAAAAATGGCTCAGCAGCTGCAATACTGACTTAACATAATTATTAGATTGAGTGTACTGCGGGAGGTGAGGGAACCAACAAGAGGGACCTCATTCTTACTAATCTGTCTCTTGATAATCAGTAAAGATGTCAACAACAGTGCTGTCAAGTAGCACTGAATCAGCAATATCTTGCTCAGTGACACCTAGCTTGGGTTCTGCCAGGGCGACTTAGTTCCTGACCTCATTGCAGCCTTGGTTTAAACATGGACAAGAGAGCTGAATTCCTGAGGTGAGGTCAGATCAAGGTTGCCTCCAACCAAGTGTGGCATCAAAGAGCCCGAGCAATGTTGTAATCAATGAGTATTGGGGGCAACTCTCTGGTGGTTGGTGTCATACTTGGAAGATGTTTGTGGTTGCTGGAGGTCAGTCATCTCAGTTCCAGGACATCTCTGCAGAAGTTCCTCAGGGTAGTGTCCTAAGCCCAACCATCTTGAACTGCTTCATCAATAACCCTCCCTCCATCGTAATGTCAGAAATGGGGATGTTCCCTGAAGATTGTACAATGTTCAGCACCATTTTTGACTCCTCAGATATTGAAGCAGTCTATGTTCAAATGCAACAAGATCTAGACAATATCCTGGCCAGGCCTGTCAAGTGGCAAGCAACATTTATGCCACATAAATGCCAAGTGATGACATCTCCTGTAAGAGACAATCTAACCACTCTCCCTTGATATCCAATGGTGTTATCATCACTGAATCACTCACTGTCAACATTTTGGAGGTTACCGTTGACTTGAAACTCAACTGGACTTGTCATGTAAACACAATGGCTCCAAGAGCAAGTTAGAGGCTAGGAATACTTTGGCAAAGAACTCACCTCCTGATGCCCAAAGTTTGTCCACCATCCACAAGGCACAAGTCAGGAGTGTGATGGAACACTCCTACTTGCCAGGATGGGTGCAGCCCTAACAACACTCAAGAAACTTGACACTACCCAAGGCAAAGCAGCCTGTATGATTGGCACCACATCCACAAGCTTCCACTCCCTCCACCAATTCACCATGGATACGGTGAGCAAAGTAGCTGAACTGTTGGATTTGTAGCCATTGCTGTGCTAAGTACGAGAGACCGTTGACTGCATGCATGTGGAGCTCAGAGCTCCTTCGTGTCATTCAGCCAGATTCATGATCAAGAAGAAATTTCACTGACTCGAAATCCAACAATGAGGGAGATGCCTGCCATACTCCAGGGAGCTATCATAGTACTTAAATTCCACACAGCTCACAGATTCTTTGAATGTTTAACACCCCCCCACCGCCCAGACCTCCCACCATACATCAGCTTGGGTTGTGGGCGTAGCTGCCTGGCCAGCATTTATTACCCATCCCTAGATGCCCTTAAAAAGGTGACAATGAACTGCCTTCTTGAACTGCCACAGTCCATATGCTGCAGGTAGAACCACAATGTCTTGAGGAATAGAATTTCAGGATTTTGACCCATTGACACTAACAGAATAGCAGTAGTTTTCCAAGTTAGGATGGTGAGTGGTTTAGAGAAGAACTTGCAGATGGTGGCATTTTCATGTACCTGCTACCCTTGTGCTTCTAGATGGAAATGGTCATGGGTTTGGAAGGTGTTGACTCTAAAGAGCCTTGGTGAATCTCTGCTGTGCATTTAGTCGTGATGTGCACTGCTGCCACTGAGCATCAGTGATGGAGGGACTGAATGTTTGTGGATATGATGCAAATCAAATAGACTGCTTTGAGGTGAATGGTGCCATGATTCTAGTGTTATAAATGGATTGCTCGAATTGCACTCATTGAAGCAAATATTCCACAGACTCCTGACTTGTGCCTCATAAATGATGAACAGACTGTGGGAAGTTAGGAGATGAGTTACTCTCTGAAGGATACTCAGCTCTGCTCTGTTCTTGTAGCCAGAGTATTTATATGGCTAGTCAGCTATGCTTTGGATCAATGGTAACCCTCAGGATGTTGATAATGGGTATTCAGTCAGAAATGGTAATGCTATTGAATGTCAAGTTGCAGTGGTTAGATTCTCTCTCATTTAAGATGGTCATTTCCTAACATTTGTCTGGCATGAATCTTATTTGCTACTTGTCAGCCTAAATCTGAATATTGTACAGGTCTTACCACATCTGGTCATGGACTGCTTATGTGGGGAGTCCTGAATGGTGCTGAACATAATACAATCATCAGTAAACAGCCACCACATCTGACCTTATGTTGAAGGGAAGGCCATTGATGGAACAGCTGAAGATGGTTGGGCTAGGTACGCTACGCTGAGGAACTCCTGAAGAGATAGCCTGCAGCTGAGATGAGGGAACACAATCATCTTCCTTTTATCAAACAAAAACTGAAGTTGCCTTCAAATCTCAAATGGTCTGGCAGCATCTGTGGAGAAAAAAACGTAGTTATCATTTCAACTCCAGTGACCCTTCTTCAGAAGGGTTTTTCTTGGATCTCCAGCATACGAGTTCTTTGTTTTATCTTAATTTACGTCAAGTATGACTCCAAGTAGCAGAGTTTTCCCCCTTACTCCCATTGACCCTAATTTTGCTCAGGCTCTTTAATACCACATGGTCAACTCTCACATCTCGAATTCAGTACCTCTGCTCATGTTTGAACCAAAGCTGTAACAAGGTCAAGACCTGATTCTGGTGGAACTTAAACTGGGCATCGCTGAGCAGGTTGTTGCTGAGCAAGTACTGCTAGATAGCCCTGTTGATGACCTCTTCCATCACTTTGCTGATAATCAACAGTAGGCTGATGCCAGTTTGAATTTGTCTTGCTTTTAGTCTACTCGACATACCTGGACAATTTTCCACATGGTTGGGTAGATGCAGGTTTTGTAGCTATGCTGGAATAGTTTGGCTAGGACAGTGGCAAATTCTGGAGCACAAGGTTTTGCTGTCTGGGCCCATTCTCTTTGCAGTATTAAGCACTTCTAATTGTTTATTAATATCTTATGGAGTGAATTCAGTTGACTGAAGACTCGTACCTGTGATGCTTGAGATCACTGGAGGAGGCTGAGATGGGTCATCCACTTGTCACTTCTGGCTGAAGATTGCTGCGAATGCTTCAGCTTTACTTTTTACACTGATGTGCTGGGCTCCCCATTAATAATGATAGGGATATTTGTAGAACCTCCTCTTCCAGCGACTTGATGAATTGTCCACCATCATTTATGACTGTGTGTGGCAGGACTGCAGAACTTGGATCTGATTCATTGGTTGTAGAACCACATAGCGTTGTCTATCATTTGCTGCTTATGCTATTTTGGACAGAAGTAGGCCTATTTTGTAGTTTCACCAGGTTGACGCCTGGTGCTGCTCCTGGCATGCCCTCCCTCTCTCTCCATTGAACCAAAAGTATATCCATTTTTGAATTACCTTCCCTCCACACCAGGCAACATCCTAGTAAAACTCTTCTGAACCCTTTCCAAAGCTTCCACATTCTTCCTATAATGCAGTGACCAGAACTGTACGCAATACTCCAAGTGTGGCTGCGCTAGAGTTTTGTACAGCTGAAGCATGACCTCATGGTTTCGAAACTCAATCTGTTTATCAATAAAACTCAATCCGTCTATCAATAAAACTCAATCCGTCGATCAATAAAAGCTAACACACCGTATGCCTCGCTGTATTCCTGGTGAAGAGCTTTTGCCCGAAACATCGATTTTACTGCTCCTCGGATGCTGCCTGAACTGCTGTGCTTTTTCAGCACCACTAATCCACAATTTGGTTTCCAGCATCTGCAGTCATTGTTTTTACCTTCTTAACAACTCTATCAACCTGGTTGGCAACTTTAAGGATCTATGTACCTGGACACTGAGATCTCTCTGCTCATTTACACTACCAAGAATCTTACCATTAGCCGAGTACTCTGCATTCCTGTAACTCCTTACAAAATTAATCACCTCACACTTTCCCGCACTATCTGCACTGCGGATGATTGTTAAATTTCCTTTTTGTTAAAGGCTACTGAATAACGGGCTATGTTTGGAAGGTAGTGAGGACTGTAGATTAGAGTTGAAGAGTATGGTGCTGGAAAAGCACAGCCGGTCAGGCAAGATCTGAGGAGCTGGAGAGTTGATATTTCGAGCATAAGCTCTTCATCTTCCTGTTGATTTTCCAGCACCACACTTTTCAACGATTTTTGGGAGGTGGCTGTTTGCAGCTGCAGTATCACTTTTAATCTTCCATGTGGGTTTCCCTTTAGAGCAAAGGACTTAACTGAGTGCTTGTACAATAGTATTTTACAGATTCTGTTTCCATTCCCTCAGTTGGGTGAGTTTGCACTGTGCAGCAACACAAACAGATCTAGGATTTCTTCTATTTGCACTATACATCCTGTATGAGGCCATAGTTTGAAGAACCATTCAGAGAAATATCGGATGTTAATAATAACTTTCCAACAAGTCTTTCACCTTCAATGATCCACCCCCATGAAGAAAATTGTTCCTCCCATCTTCTTCTTTCCTCTGGTGTCCTCTCTATCCTTCTTTGATTTCTCCATGTGACTGTCTTCCCGGATATTCCTGCCCTCCCCCCAGATCCCACTCCCACTGGGATCCCCATCCCCAGCCTCACCCTTATACTGCAACCCCCCTCCTTGCTGTTCTGCTGCTTTTTCACTATTCCCAGTATCACACCCGATTACCCCACTGTGTTTACCACCCTTCATATTCATATTCCTTGTCCCTATTGCCCTTATTCCTGTGACTCTCTCCACAGTATCCCAGTTTGCAGTCTCCATTTCCCAGGATCTTTCCTGTACCCCTGAGAACCACAACCTTTCAGTTCCATTCACTATCTTTCCTTCTGACGCATCTCATCTTTCTATTCACATTTGTTGTTAATCCTTTTTATAACTTCATCTCCCTTTAAAGTTGAACTCTGCTTACCTGCCCCAGTTAGGTTCTTCTGGAATCAGATAGTGTGTTTGCAATGCTTGGATAGAGTACTGGGTCTAGATTAGAGTGGTGCTGGAAAAGCACAGCAGGTCAGGCAGCATCCCAGGAACAGGAAAATCGACGTTTCGGGCAAAAGCCCTTCATCAGGAATAGAGGCAGGGTGCCTGCCCCCAACCCTCATAACATAAGTGTTTAAATACAAGAAGGCAGAATGCAAATGACTGAGAGATTTCATGAGCTGGTTGGCCCTATTGAGATTTCATCTCTTGCATTGTAACCATTTACCCCAAGAGATATTATGATCGGAACCAACTCTACCACATAAACACTCATATATCTAGATTAGAGTGGTGCTGGAAAAGCACAACAGTTCAGGCAGCATCCGAGGAGCAGGAAAATCGACGTTTCGGGCAAAAGCCCTTCATCATTCCTGATGAAGGGCTTTTGCCCGAAACGTCGATTTTCCTGCTTCTCGGATGCTGCCTGAACTACTGTGCTTTTCCAGCATCTCTCTAATCTAGAATCTAGTTTCCAGCAACTGCAGTCCTTGTTTTTACCTACACACTCATATATACATACTTGAGTTTCTGAACACTAGTTCTCCAATATTATTCTTGGGAGCTGCAGCATTAACGAGTGTTCATAAAGTCAGAAGTCACACGATACCAGATTATAGTCCAACATGTTTATTTGAAATCACAAACTTTCGGAGCATAGCCCCTTTGACAGGTGGAGTGAGAGAGAAAAGCTCACATACATAGAATTCATAGGTAGAGAATAGGCAGAGAGATCAGAAGATCATACAACTGGTGCAAGTGGAGTGTTGAATAATAAGTCTCAACAAGTGACCAAGAGTTGATCCAGTCATTTAGCTTGTCTCCAGCACCACGTTATTTTTAATATTTTGTAATTATCTCTCTGCTTCATATAATCAGATTATAAATCAGATTACAGCGGACAACTGAAACTGACAACCGGAAGCGGCAGGGACAGACCAATATAAACACCGGAGGAAACATCAAAGAAGCGTTTCGCAGGAGGCTCCCAAGCACTGATGATGTCGCCTAGCCAGGGGACGAAACGTTTGCAACAAAAACTTCCAGCTCGGCGAACAGAACCACAACAACGAGCACCCGAGCTACAAATCTTCGCACAAACTTTGATCAGATTATAAATCATCCATTCACTTGTTATTCAGTTGTTGATACTTTACTCACACTGGAGGGCCTTCTCCACCACCAAATCTCAGCCACCCCATGTCTGGACAAAAAACGCCTCATCTTCATTGATTTCGCCAGTTTCCTCATCTCCCCTGCCCCCATTTTATCCCAGATCCAATCCTCCAACCCAGCAACGGCCTCTTGAACTGTCCTACCTGTCCACCTTCCTTCCCACCAATCTGCTTATTATTTGACATTCCACTTGCACCAGTTGTGTGATCTTTTGATTTTTCTTCCCTTGAACTTTCTGCCTATAAATTATATGAGTGTGTGCTTTTCCTCCTCACTACACATGATGAAGCGGCTGATCTCAGAAAGCTTGTGATTTTAAATAAAACTGTTGGACTATAGCCTGGTGTCATGTGACTTCTGACTTTGTCCACCCCAGTCCAACACCAGCACCTCCACGTAATGAGTATTCATGACATGCTAATGAATGCAAAGCAGGTTTCCAATGATGAATGTTTAGAAAACTGACCTGCCTGGAAGTTTCAGAGAATTTAACAACAAACTGTAATCTGTTATTTGGAAGTTCCTTAATGCAGTAGGTCAATTGCTTGACTAGCTGTCACTTTAAATGTACAGCATTGTCATTCTTTGGAGTTGATAAGTTTCTACATTTAAACTACAATAGATTAGGCTTTTCAATCTAAAGAAAATTTGCAAGCAAAGACTCAGTCATGTGCTAAATATGTGAAGCCCACTGTAATCTATTTGTAATCTAGTAGGTTGGGTTGGGTGGGTTGGTTGTGTCTCAAACGGTAACATTCTTGCCATTTGGGGAAGAAAGCTATAGATTCTGTTCAGGGAATCTGCCTCTGCAGAATTATCAAAACCTGTTGCATTAGGGAACTGACTAACATCACTAATTACTAACTCCATATTTAGTGCTTTTGTAAATATGGCTTCCATGGTCTCAAAGGCTTTTCCAAATCAATGAAACCAACATTATGAACACATGGAGCTAGACTTAGAGTCATAGGTGTACAGCATAGAGAAACAGACCCTTCGGTCCAACCCATTCATACCGACCAGATATCCCAACCCAATCTAATCCCACCTGCCAGCACCCGGACCATATCCCTCCAATCCCTTCCTATTCATATACCCATCCAAATGCTTTTTAAATGTTGCAATTGTATCAGCCTCCACCACTTCCTTTGGCAGCTCATTCCATACATGTACCACCCTCTGTGTGAAAATGTTGCCCCATAGGTCTCTTTTACATCTTTCACCTCTAACACTAAAGCTTTGCCCTCCAGTTCTGGACTCCCGACCCCAGGGAAAAGACTTTGTCTATTTATCCTATCAATGCCCCTCATAATTTTGTAAACCTCTATAAGGTCACCCCTCAGCCTCAGACGCTCCAGGGAAAACAGCACCCACCTATTTAGCCTCTCCCTATAGCTCAAATCCTCCAACTCTGGCAACATCCTTGTAAATCTTTTCTGAACCCTTTCAAGTTTCACAACATCTTTCCGATAGGAAGGAGACCAGAATTGCATGCACTATTCAAACAGAGGCCTAACCAATGTCCTGTACAGCCGCAACATAACCGACCAACTCCTATACTCAATACTCTGACCAACAAAGGAAAGCATACCAAACGCCACCTTCACTATCCTATCAACCTGTGACTCTACTTAGAAGGAGCTATGAACCTGCATGCCAAAGTCTCTTTGTTCAGCAACACTCCCTAGGACCTTACCATTAAGTGTATAAATCCTGCTAAGATTTGCTTTCCCAAAATGCAGCACCTTGCATTTATCTGAATTAAACTCCATCTGCCACTTCTCAGCCCATTGGCCCATCTGATCAAGATCCTATTGTAATCTGAGATAACCTTCTTCACTGTCCCCTACATCTCCAATTTTGGCGTCATCTGCAAACTTACTAACTATACCTCTTATGCTCGCATCCAAATAATTTATATAAATGATGAAAAGTAGAGGACCAGCACCAATCCTTGTGGCACTCCACTGGTCACAGGCCTCCAGTCTGAAAAACAACCCTCCACCACCAACCTCTGTCTTCTACCTTTGAGCCAGTTCTGTATCCAAATGGCGAGTTCTCCCTGTATTCCGTGAGGTCTAACCTTGCTAACCAGTATCCCATGGGGAACCTTGTTGAATGCCTTACTGAAGTCCATATAGATCACATCTACTGCCCTCATCAATCCCCTTTGTTACTTCTTCAAAAAACTCAATCAAGGTTGTGAGACATGATTTCCCGCACACAAAGCCATGTTGACTATCCCTAATCATACTTACACTTGATGCTGCATCTTTGGAGATACTGTCTTTTACATGAGATGTCAATCCAAGATTCTGCCAGTACACCGAGCTGGACATAGTTGTAATGCTATTTTGAAGATGAGTAGGAGAACTATGCCTGATGTCCTGATCCAGGCCAATAGTTATCCCTCAAATAACTTAAAGACAGATGATCATATTGCTATTTGTGGTACTTCGCTGCATGCTAATTGGCAGTTGTGTTTTCTACGTTAAACAGTGACTACACTTCAAAACAGATGACTTCATTGGCAGTAAAGTGCTTTGAGACATACAGTAATTGTGAAAACTGCTATATAGTAAAAAATATTTTTAGCTTCTTCAGCATATCTCTAACTGTGCTTCGACTTTTGTTGGCTTAAGTCTGAAGTTGAGACATTTAGGCAACAATACAACAAACAGTTAAAGTAAAACATGCTAAAATTTTGGAAAGAATAAACCTGTGACATGGTACACAGGGTGATAAAGGAGGCATTTGGCACTCTTGCCTTCATTGCTCAGACTGTTGAGTGTAGGAGTTGGGGCATCATGTTGCTGTTGTACGGGATGTTGGTGAGGCCACTTTTGGAGTACTGCATACAGTTCTGATCACCCTGCTATAGGAAGGATATTATTAAATAGGAGAGGGTGCAGAAAACATTTATAAGGGCGTTGCTAGGGCTGGACAGTTTGAGTTATAAGGAGAGGTTGTATATTTTTCAGTGGAGCATAGGAGGTTGACGGGTAACCCTATACAGACTTATAAAATATTGTAAATTATAAATTAACGAATTAATGAGGTGAATAGCAAAGGTCTTTCCCCTCGGTACAGGTGCATAAACTAGAGGGCATATTTTTAAGGTGAGAAGAGAAAGATTTAAAAGGCATCTGAGGGGCAACATTTTCACACAGAAGGTGGTTCATGTGTGGAAAGAACTGCCAGAGGAAGTGGTAGATGCAGGTACAGTTACAATATTTAAAAGACATTTGGACAGGGACATGAAATGGAACAGTTTAGAGGGATTTGGGCCAAACGCAGGCAAATGGGACTAGTCTGGTTTAAGAAATATGATCAGCATGGACGAGTTGGAATGGAAGGTCTGTTTCTGTGCTGTATGACTTTAAATTGTTAGAAACCTCTTCTTTTCAGTTTGGTACAGACAGAAATTGGAGCAAATGCAGGGAATTTCAGAGTGGACAGAGAAGGTGTGGCACTGGCAATGCACATTGCTGGCAGCTCTTCCCTGCCACAGTGTGTACCATGAAAGGCCAAGTCAGGCTGTTTCCATCAGAACACAGCTGCAAGAAGTCGGTGGGGAGGGTGACCTCTTGGCCAGGAGACTACAACTCCCAGAGGGCCGCGCGGCGGAAGCGCATGCGCAGTGCGGGTGACCGGGCGGGGAAGGTCAGGTGACGCGGTCGGTAGAGGCGGCGGAGTGAGAGACTGACTGAAAGAGGGAGGAGGGCGGATTTGGGCTTGTGAAGATTCCGGTCGGCAGGAACAGGTATGGCTACCCCTTGTTGTTATTGTTGTTGTAGTGACGCTTCAGTCGGGGGCCGATCGGCTGATTAGAGTGTGTTTGTTGGGGGCTAACGCGTTTAAAGGAGAGCAGAGCAGAGCAGAGCCAGTGCTATGTGCCTGTCTAAAGGGGTTCAGTCAGTGCTGGGCCCTGGCTGCACTCACCTTTCTCCCCCACTGTTTCTGGACAGGTGTCAAAGTTAGCAGCAGTTCAAGTTAAAGCAATAATTTATGCCACAGCTGGACCTGTACAGAAGGGTGAAGAATTCCCCTCTGTCACTTATGTTGTGATGTAAATGCTATCTCACTTTTCTCTCTTAAACTCTAGCTGTGCAATTCTATGAAACGTAAGGAAAGGTTAATTTTTGTTTTACTGATGGTGCCTTCCCTGCCACCCCCCCCCCCCCCCCCCCCCATATATATTTGTTCATTCTTTATGGTTATGCTTTTTCTTAAACCCTCTTTTTCTTTCCATCAGTGTAAGAGTATGATGCATTGAAGTGCAAATGGTGCTATGAACTGTAACAGCATTCTGACGTGGTAAAATAGGAAACAGAATTTTATTCAAAGGTTAAGAAAGCTTTCTTTGGCAAGCACCAGTATCCTACATTTTCTAATCTACAGGATCCAACAAGTTCTGGATAGTTTGATTTTCTTTCTGTTTGAGAGTCTTTAAGGTTTAAAACTTTTAGAAAAAATTGGTGTAAGTAAGTTTTGGTGTGAAATCTCTCCTGGTGCTCAGGTATGGGCACTGAGGCCAGTAGTTGCATTTTGGCCACTCCCAGGATGGGATCAGTTAAACTGGTGCTTAATGGAATGGTGTAACAACAACAATCTCTCCATTAATGTCAGCAAAATGAAGGAGCTGGTCATTGACTTCAGGATGTGGAGTGGAGGGCACCCATGTCTGCATCAGTGGAGCTGAGGTGGAGGTGGTCAAAAGCGTCAAGTTCCTGGGAATGATGATCACCAATAATCTGCCCTGGTCCACCCACATTGACACTATGGTCGAGAATGCACAGCAATGCCTCTGCTTCCTTAGGAAGCTAAGGAAATTCAGCATGTCCATGAAGACACTTACAATTTTTTATAGATACACCATAGAAAGCATCCAATTTGGATGCATCACAGCTGGGTATGACAATGCTCTTCCCAAACCGAAAGAAATAGAGAGTTGTGAACACAGCACTGTCATGCAAACCAGCCTCCTGTCCACTGACTTCATCTATACTTCCCACTGCATCAGGAAAGCAACCAATGTAATGAAAGACCCCTCCCACCCCAGTTATTCTATACTTCACCCTCTTTTTTTTTTCAGGCAAAAGATGTAAAGGTTTGTGTGTATGTACAAACAGATTCAAGAACAGCTTCTTCCCCACTGCTATCAGACTTTTGAATGGACCACTTTAATGTTAATGGTGATCTCTCTCTGCGCTGCCTTGGCCTTTGTAACACTATATCCTGTGCTCCATTCTGTTAGCCTGATGAACCTTTATAGTATGATCTGCCTGTAAGTTACACAAGACAACACTTTTCACTGGATCTCTATGCGTGACAGTAATCAAATCAAATTCGCAGAGTGAGGATCAGCCTTGTGGTCTTTTTGCTCTCTGGTGTACTACTCAGGGTTATTTATTTTTCAACCAAGTTAGTTGGATGCTATTTCACTGTGTTGGAAGAAGGACTATTGTGAGATTATGCAACTTTAATCCATAGTCTTAAAGCCTTGTTCTGGAAGTAAAGTATTCAGCAAACTATTAAGGTTGATTTTGAGAGTCTGGTCAGATTAAACATGGGATACTGCACAAATAACATTTTTGTTTTCTTGTCTCTTTCCTTCCCAAATTAGACAAGGACATGTGAGAAATTCACTTAAATATTTCTGTCGCTTAGTAATACTATCACTTTATAGAGGTCACTGACAAATACTTTGTTTCAGAATGCTTTTGAGTTGATGTATTGTGTGTGTCGTGAATACTAACCACTGGAGTAGCAAATACAACAGTAACAAATGAAATAGATTAAATCAGTGTTTAAGGTATGTGGATATTTCCAAAAAAATAGAATTGAGGCCTTCAACATTCCCATTTGTTACAGTGCACTGAAACACTGCAGTGTATGTAGGGTCTCACTTTACAGCAGTAGAATTGTGTATTTAAACTAGTTGAAAGTCTATGATGCTACATGTAATTGTGTGTTTTTGTAAAGTGACAGCCACTTGAACAATTAGTAACAATCTTGTACCTAATGCGCTTAGTTATGGATTCAGGCCCAGGTACAAAGTCAAGGCTCACATCACATTGAGTGCTACAGTATCGCTATGCTTCATTTTAGATGAGACATTGTCAACTTGGGAACTTGCTCTGTACAAATTGGTTGTTTAAATTACAACAGTTGACAATATTACATGCTATTGAGTGCTTTGTTCACTGTGAAGAGTGTTGGAAAGTCCAGAGATTGTGAAAGGTGTTGTATAAATTACAAGTTTTCCCTCAAGAGTTCATGCAAATTAGTTTTAGGTTTTAGTTATAATTGTTGAGTTGATCATGCTCAACTTTCTCGTACTTCCTCTTTGTAATTTTTTAGCCGATCTGGTGCCAAGTTATTTTTTTAGACTGAGACTTTGGTAACATTTTTCCTTGAGGCTGATCCTCACTCGAATCCACACAATAATCCACCAATCTCAATTTGCACATTCTCCATTGATCCTTAGCCTCAACAGCTTTCATGGGGAGACATCTAGATTTCCTTCACCTCTTGTGTGAAAATGTGGAAGCAGAAGACATGGCTGTAGTATTGAATGAGTATTTTGCAGCTGCAACCTGAGGCAGAATTTTTTGCCGGCATCTACCAAACAATGTGGAAAATTGGCCAAGTGTGCCCTGTCCACAAGAGCAGGACAAATTCAACTTAGCCATTACTTTTCCATCAGTCTACATGAAACTAGATTGGCAGAGGGGTGGAAACCGGTGCTATGAATCAGATGATGGAGTAGGCAGTGAACAGCCAGATGCAGCGTGCAGAGTCTGTGAAGAGGGATAGGCATTTGAAAAGGCAAAGTTGCAGTCAGTGTGATGGGTTGAAGTGTGTCTATTTAATGCAAGGAGAATCAGGAATAAGAGTGATGGACTTAGAGCATGGATCAGCACTCGGAACTATGATGTGTGGCAGTTACGGAGATTTGGATATCACAGGTGCATGAATGGTTGTTGGATGTTTCAGGTTTTTGATGTTTTAAAAGGAATCTGGGGAAAGGTAAAAGAAGTGGAGGAGTGGCATTGCTAATCAGGGATGGTATCATAGCTGCAGAAAGGGAGCTTTGAAGATTGTTTTTACCTCTGTAAACAAACAATGACTGCAGATGCTGGAAACCAGATTCTGGATTAGTGGTGCTGGAAGAGCACAGCAGTTCAGGCAGCATCCAAGGAGCAGCGAAATCGACGTTTAGGGCAAAAGCCCTTCATCAGGAATAAAGGCAGTGAAACTGAAGCATGGAGAGATAAACTAGAGGGTGGGGAGAAAGTAGCATAGAGTACAATGGGTGAGTGGGGGAGGTGATGGGGCGGGGGGAGGGTGGAGTGGATAGGTGGAAAAGAAGATAGGCAGGTAGGACAAGTCCGGACAAGTCATGGGGACAGTGCTGAGCTGGAAGTTTGGA
>NC_057724.1:67038831-67056416 GCF_004010195.1 Chiloscyllium plagiosum
GTGCGGGATGTGGACGAGATGTGTTGGAGGGCATCTTTAACCACGTGGGAAGGGAAATTGCGGTCTCTAAAGAAGGAGGCCATCTGGTGTGTTCTGTGGTGGAACTGGTCCTCCTGGGAGCAGATACAGCGGAGGCAGAGGAATTGCGAATACGGGATGGCATTTTTGCGAGAGGTAGGGTGGGAAGAGGTGTAATCCAGGTAGCTGTGGGAGTCGGTGGGTTTGTAAAAAATGTCAGTGTTAAGTCGGTCGTCATTAATGGAGATGGAGAGGTCCAGGAAGGGGAGGGAGCTGTCAGAGATGGTCCAGGTAATTTTAAGGTCAGGATGGAATGTGTTAGTGAAGTTGATGAATTGCTCAACCTCCTCGCGGGAGCACGAGGTGGCGCCAATGCAGTCATCAATGTAGTGGAGGAAGAGGTGGGGAGTGGTGCTGGTGTAATTACGGAAGATCAACTACTCTATGTAGCCAACAAAGAGACAGGCATAGCTGGGGCCCATACGTGTGCCCATGGCTACCCCTTTGGTCTGGAGGAAGTGGGAGGATTCAAAGGAGAAATTGTTAAGGGTGAGGACCAGTTCGCCCAAACGAATGAGAGTGTCGGTGGAAGGGTACTGTTGGGGACGTCTGGAGAGGAAAAAACGGATGGCTTGGAGGAGTCAGTATGTGTGGAAGTCCGAAACAGGAAAGGAGCAGTCGCTTTATTGGGCGTTTTCTACAGAACCCCCCAGTAACAACAGAGACATAGAGGAGCAGATTGGGAGGTAGATTTTGGAAAGGTGCAGAATTAACAAGGCTGTTGTCACGGGTGACTTTAACTTCCCTAATATTCATTGGAACCTCGTTAGTTCAAATAGTTTGGATGGAGCAGTTTTTGAGGAGCAGGAGAATCGACATTTCGGGAATAAGCCCTTCATCAGGAATGGCTTATGCCCAAAACATCGATTCTCCTGCTCCTTCAATGCTGCCTACCTGTGCTTTTACAGCATCACACTGTCAACTCTGATCTCTAGCATCTACAGTCCCCACTTTCTCCTTGGGGCAGTTTTTGTCAGCCCAGGAAGGGTTCCTGATTCAATATGTAGATAGGCCAACTAGATGGGAGACCATATTGGATTTGGTGCATGGCAATGAACCATGCCAAATATCAGATGTCTCGGTGGGAGAGCATTTTGGTGGTAGTTAAGGTCCCTAAGTCATGGAGAGGGATAGGAGCAGATGGTATGGAAAAGTTTTCACTGGGAGAGAGGGAATTACAATGCTATTAGGCAGGAAATGGGGTGCCTAAATTGAGAATCCATGTTCTCGGGGAAATGCACAACAGAAATGTGGAGGTTGTTTAGGAAGCACTTGCTGATATCCAGGACAATAGGGATGGTAGGTTGAAAGAACCTTCGGTGACAAGGGATGTGAACATTTGATCAAAAGGAAGAAGGAAGCTTACTCAAGGCTGAGGAGATGCGGATCAGACAAGGCTGTAGAGGGTTACATGGTAGCTAGGAAGGAACTGAAGAATGGACTTAGGCAAGTTAGAAGGGGGCATGAAAAAGCTTTGGAGGGTAGGATTAAGAAAAGCTGTAAGGCATTCTACACTTATTTGAGGAACAACAGGATGGCCACAGTGAGGGTAGCCTTATCAGGGATACTGGATCTTGCACCTGGAGTCCAAGGACGTCGTCAACGTTTCTGAGGACGGTGTGAAATAGACTGATATGCTTGAACAGGTTAATGTTAAGAAGGAGGATGTGATAATTTTGAAAAACATAAGGATAGTTAAATCCATTTGGCCAGATGGGATATACCCTAGGTTAGTACAGGAAGCGAGGGAAGTAATTGCTGCACCTTTGGCGAAGATCTTTCCATCGGAGAGTGGCAAATATTATTAACCTTTTGTTCAAGAAAGGGAATAGGAATAATCCTGGGAATTACAGACCAATCAGTCTCATGTTTGTGGTGGAATAGTATTGGAGAGGATTCTGAGAGGCAGGGTTTATGATTACTTGGAAAACCATAGTCTGCATGGCTTTGTGAGGGGAAAGTCATGCCTCACAAACCTTATTGAATTCTTTGAGGATGTGACAAAATGCATTGATGAAGGTAGAGCAGTGGATGTAGTATACATGGATTTTAGCAAGGCGTACGATTAGGTTTCCCATGATAGGCTCATTCAGAAAGTAAGGAGGCGTGGGATACAAGGAAATCTGGCCATCTGGATACAGAATTGGCTGGCGTATAGAAGAAAGAGGGTGGTAATAGATGGAAAATATTCAGCCTGGAGCTTGGTGACCAGTGGTGTTCTGCAGTGATCAGTTCTGGGACATGCTCTGTGATTTTTAGAAATGACTTGGATGAGGAAGTGGAAGGGTGGGTTAGTAAACTTGCCAATCACGCGAAGGTTGGTGGAGTTGTGGATAGTGTGGAGGGCTGTTGTAGGTTGCAATGAGACATTGACAGGATGCAGAGCTGGGCTGAAACGTGGCAGATGGAGTTCAACCTGGAAAAGTGTGAAGTGATTCATTTTGAAAGGTCAAATTTGAATGCGGATTACAGGGTTAAGGATGGGAATCTTGGCAGTGTGGAAGAACAGAGGGATCTTGGGGTCCACATCCGTAGACCCCTCAAAGCTGCCAGCCAAGTTGATAGGGGTGTCAAAAAGGTGTATGGTGTGATGGCTTTCATTAGCCGGGGGATTGAACTTAAAGGCTGCGGGATTATGCTGCAGCTCTATAAAACCCTGGTTAGACCAGACTTGGAATATTGTGTTCAGATCTGGTTGCCTTGCTATAGGAAGGATATTTAAGTGTTAGAGAGGGTGCACAGGAGGTTTACCAGGATGTTGCCTGGACTCGAGGGCATGTATCATGAAGAAAGGTTGAGGGAGCTAGGGCTTTTCCCACAAGTGAAGAAGGATGAGAGATGACTTGATCGAGGTGTACACAACGACGAGAGGCCTAGATAGTGGATAGCCAGAGACTTTTTCCCAGGGCGGAAATGGCTATCACGCGGGGACATCATTTCAAGTGATTGGAGGAAGGTTTAGGGGAGATGTCAGAGGCAGGTTCTTTGCACAGTGTGTGGTGGGTGTGTGGAATGCATTGCCAGCAGTGGTAGTAGAGTCAGATACATTAGGGCCATCTAAGCATCTCTTTGATAGCCACATGGAAGATAGTACAATGAAAGGTATGTAGGTTAGTCTGGTCGTAGAATAAGATAAAAGGTCGGCACAATATTGAGGGCTGAAGGGCATGTTCTATGCTAAAAATGTGTTGCTGGAAAAGCGCAGGTCAGGCAGCATCCAGGGAACAGGAGAATCGACGTTTCGGGCATAAGCCCTTCTTTTCCAGCAACACATTTTCAGCTCTGATCTCCAGCATCTGCAGACCTCACTTTCTCCTCATGTTCTGTGCTATACTGTTCTATGTACGCTCAATCATCAGCAAGTGCACTGATACTCAGTTTGCGATCCACCAAGTCCACTCACCCTTTGGTACAAACAAATTGGCAAAAGAGATGGGCTCTGGAGAGGAAGTGAAGATGAATACCTTGGGATCAAGACAAAATTTTATGAATATGACGTGAAGGAACACTTGCAATACTGAAATCATTAGGAATCTGGGTAAAACTCCTCATTGAGCCCAAAAGCCACAACCAATCAGCTGATTCGTAGGTTATCACTGCAAGAGTTCCTCAGGTTAGGTATTTTCTGAATTAACTTGTTAGAGATGTTGATACTCATCTCTGGAGCAGGTGGGACTTGAACCTGGGCCTCCTGGCTCAGAGGTAGGGATACCTGCTACTGTCACGAGTCCTTAGGTTCCACAGGGTTGTGCCTGAGGCCCAACAATGTGCAGCTATTACATTAATGAACATCCTTCACTGTAAGGTCAGTAATGAGTACATTTGTTGATCTTTGCACAATGTTTGGCTGTTCATGTTCAAGTGCAGGAAGACCCAGACCATACTCAGGCTTGGGCTACTAAGTGGCAAATAACTTTCATAAAAATGCCAGGCAGTGACCATATCTAATAAATGAGAATCAAACCATGCCCCTTAATTGTCCTGTCTTTACCTCTGGGTAACCATTGAATACTGAACCATGTACGTACTGTGGCCAAAATTACAGGTGAGGGACGAGGAGTTCTGTGGTGAATAACTCGTGGCTTGTCTTGCTGCTGCCTGTCCACCAAATCCGAGGCAGAAATCTGATGCGTGATTGAATATTCTCAATTTACCTGGATGAAAGCAACTTCAAAAGCAGGCGAGATGCCTGACAACATCCAGGGCAAATTAACCTTGGTGCCCCACCCGCCATCTTCAACGTTCATTCCCTTCATGAGGAAACCAGAGTCTGGTGAATGCCAGGAAACTGAGTATATTTAAGAAGGGAATAGACTAATTTTAAATTAGTAATGGATTGAAAGGTTAGGGAGACCAGGCATGAAAGTGGAGTCAAGGTCGAGGTGAGATCAGCCATGATTATATTGAATAAAGGAGCAAGCTGAGGGGCTGAATTGCCTACTCTTCCCTTTCTTAGGTTCACCTTCACAATGGTGGCAGTCTGTACCATCTTCAGGATTTTCTGTAATAATTCAAGGCTCCTTTGGCAGCACGGTGGCACAGTGGTTAGCACTGCTGCCTCACAGCGCCAGAGACCCGGGTTCAATTCCCGACTCAGGCGACTGACTGTGTGGAGTTTGCACATTCCTCCCACAGTCCAAAGATGTGCAGGTCAGGTGAATTGGTAAAGGGGTAAATGTCGGGAAATGGGTGGGTTGCGCTTCGGCGGGTCGGTGTGGACTTGTTGGGCCGAAGGGCCTGTTTCCACACTGTAAGTAATCTAATCACCTTCTGAATAGCAGAGAGCTGCCAAGGGACTGGAGGATGGCAGATGTTATTCCTATTCCCTTCTTAAAAAGGAAGAAGCAAATCTGTGCGAATCCAGACAACTGTAGGCTAGTGAGTTTGGCGGTTGCAAATGAAGTTTTGGAAGCTCTTTTTAAAGTACAGGTCATTCTGTTATAACCCGTGCTTTGTTAATGCGAATTTGCTACAATGCAATTGACGAACTGGGGACAGTGTTTCCAAAGTGCAAACTTTCAAAGTGTTAATTGGTTATAAGGCCCTATTAGTTTAAATGGTGCTGCTATTATGCGATTTTCTTATAACCTGGGATTGTACGAGAACGGAACTACCATGTTAAAGTAGAACTGACTATAAGATCACAGTGCATCTAGGTTTAAACAAAAGTCATACCAAAAAAGGCTCATAGAGTCATAGAGGTGTACAGCACGGAAACAGACTCTTCTGTCCAAGTCATCCATGCTGACCAGATATCCCTCCCCTCCCCCCAAATCCCCGGACAAGACTTTGTCTATTTATCCTATTTATGCCCTCATGATTTTATAAACCTGTATAAGGTCATCTCTCAGACTCCAACACTCCAGGGAAAACAGCCCTAGCCTATTCAGCCTCTCCCCATAGCTAAAATCCTCCAACCCTGGCAACATCCTTGTAAATCTTTTCTGAACCCTTCCAATATTTACAACATCCTTCCAATAGGAAGGAGACCAGAAATGCATGCAATATTCAAAATTGGCCGAACTAATGTCCTGTACAGCCACAATATGACCTCCCAACTCCTGTACTCAACACTCTAACCAACAAAGGAAAGCATACCATAGCTACCTTCACTATCATATCTACCTGCGACTCCACTTTCGAGGAGCTATGAACCTGTACGCCAAGGTGTTTTTGTTCAGCAACACTCCCTAGGACCTTATCATTAAGTGCATAAATCCTGCTAAGATTTGTTTTCCCAAATGCAGCACCTTACATTGACCTAAATTAAACTCCATCTGCCACTTTTCAGCCCATTGGCCCACCTGATCAAGATCCTGTTGTAATCTGAGGTCACCTTCTTCACTGTCCACAACACCTCCAATTTTGGTGTCATCTGAAAACTTACTAACTATACCTCTTACGTTCAATCCAAATCATTTATATAAATGACGACAAGCAGTGGACCCATCATCGATCCATGTGGCTCTCCACTGGTCACAGGCCTCCAGTCTGAAAAACAACCCTCCACCACCACCCTCTGTCTTCTACCTTTGCATCAGTTCTTTATCCAAATGGCTAGTTCTCCCTGTATTTCATGAGATCTAACCTTGCTAACCAGTCTCCCATGGGGAACCTTGTCGAATGCCTTACTGAAGTCCATGTAGATCATGTCTACCGCTCTGCCCTCATCAATCCTTTTTGTTACTTCAAAAAATTCAGGTCAAGTTTGTGAGACATGATTTCCCAAGCACAAAGCCGTATTGACTATCCCTAATCAGCCCTTGCCTTTCCAAATACATGTACATCCTGTCCCTCAGGATTTCCTCCAACAACTTGTCCACCACTGACGTCAGGCTCACTGGTCCATAGTTCCCTGGCTTGTCCTTACCACCTTTTTAAATAGTGGCAATACGTTAGCCTACCTCTAATCTACCGGCACCTCACCTGTGACTATCGACGCTACAAGTATCTCAGCAAGAGGCCCAGCAATCACTTCACTAGCTTCCCACAGAGTTCTAGGATACAGCTGATCGGGTCCTAGGGATTTATCCACTTAAATCCATTTCAAGACATTCAGCACTTCCCCCTCTGTAATGTGGGTATTGGTTTGGAGAGATTTTTCCAATCTAAGTTGAGGGTTTTCTTTGAGGGTATGAGAAAAGAACCTGATAAGTAAAGAAATGAATGTGGTGTCCTTGAATTTTACTTTGACCCAGATACTCTGTAAAAGAGAATATTGGAATGCTGCATCAGAGAAATTATTTTTAAATTGACATAGGAGTCAATGACAGAAGCTAGAAGATGTTTCGATAGGGATCATCATCCACCGAGATGAATGTAACCAAAATGGAGCCTTCGAGTTAGTTTTGTTTCTCGTCTGTCTTAACAACTTTAGAAGTGTGCACTGTGGCTACATTTGCAGATGATGGAAAGCTATGAAGATGGTAGACAACAGTTGAAAATGGTAACCGAAGGGGGATGTTGAATAGACTTGCAATTTGGGCAGTTAGGTGGTAGGTGAAATTGGGTGCAGAGAAACAAAAGAAATTTCAGATTTAGTTTAATGAATTTTTTTTTTAGATTAGATTCCCTACAGTGTGGAAACAGGTCCTTCGGCCCAACAAGTTCACACCGACCCTCCGAAGAGCAACCCACCCAGATCCATTCCCTGACATTTACCCCTGATTAATACACCTAATACTACGGGCAATTTAGCATGGCCAATTCACCTAACCTGCACATCTTTGGATTGTGGGAGGAAACCGGAGCACACGGAGGAAACCCACGCAAACACGGGGAGAATGTGCAAACTCCACACACAGTTGCCTGAGGTGGGAATTGAACCCGGGTCGCTGGCGCAGTGAAGCAGCAGTGCTAACCACTGAGCCACCGTGCCATCCTCTTCATTGCAAATTATGGTGTGTCATAGAGTCATAGAGATGTACAGCATGGAAACAGACCCTTCAGTCCAACCTGTCCATGCCGACCAGATATCCCAACCCAATCTCGTCCCACCTGCCAGCACCCGGCTCATATCCCTCCAAATCCTTCCTATTCATATACCCATCCAAATGCCTCTTAAATCTTGCAATTGTACCAGCCTCCACCACATCCTGTGGCAGCTCTTTCCATACACGTACCACTCTCTGCGTGAAAAAGTTGCCCCTGAGATCTCTCTTATATCTTTCCCCTCTCACCCTAAATCTATGCCCTCTAGTTCTGGACTCCCCGACTACAGGGAAAAGACTTTGCCTATTTATCTTATCCATGCCCCTCATAATTTTGTAAACCTCTATAAGGTCACTCCTCAGCCTCCAACACTCCAGGGAAAACAGCCCCAGCCTGTTCAGCCTCTCCCTGTAGCTCAGATCCTCCAACCCTGGCAACATCCTTGTAAATCTTTTCTGAACCCTTTCAAGTTTCAAAACATCTTTCCGATAGGAAGGAGACCAGAATTGCACGCAATATTCCAACAGTGGCGTAACCAATGTCCTGTACAGCCGCAACATGACCTCCCAACTCCTGTACTCAATACTTTGACCAATAAAGGAAAGTATTGAAACATGTAGCCTACGAAGGTTCAAAGATTGTTTTTTGATCTGTGGGCAGTTAGCTTATTTCACCTGGAGTTACCAGAATTCTCGAACTGTCCTTTTTTGCCCAAGGTAAGCAAAAAATAAGGCAGTGTCCCTCCTCCTGTCCCCATATGGTTATTTTTATAACCCACCAGAACTGCACCTTTTTTTTTGAGGGGGGGGAAGTAGAGAACATAGATGGAAAGGAGACTGCTGACAGGTAGGACTCCCATGTGGCTAATTTATGTCGTCAGAGTAGATAGTTTGTTTTATTCACTCATGGGATGTGGAAGTCACTGGCTGGGCAAACATTTATTCCCCATCCTAGTTGCTGTTGAGGTGGTGGTGAGCTGCCGCCTTGAACTGCTGAGTCCATTTGTCATAGGTGAACCATAGTGCTTTGAGAGAGGGAGTTCCAGGATTTTGACTCGGTAATGTTAAAGGATATATTTCCAAGTCAGGATGGTTGGTGGCTTGGAGGGAAGCTTGTGTTTCCATGTATTTGCTACCCTTGGCCTTCTCGATGTTAGTGGTTACAAGTTTGAGGTACTGTCGAAGGAGATTAGGTAAATTTCTGCAGTGCATCTTATAGATGCTACACATTGCTATTGAACAGGAGTGTTTAACATCATCTGAAGGACAGAATCTCTGACGCCACTGTACTGGAGTATCAATCCGCATTTGAATCTCTCGAGTAGGACAACCTGACAGTGTTACCAATTGATTTAGAAGTGAGATCAAATTTGAGAGAAAATTGTATTATTTAAAACAAATTCACAGCTAATTCACAGCTGTATAAAAAGATAAAAGTGACGTTAAAAAATCGGATTGAGTATATAGATATGAAATTACTTAATAAAAATCCAAATTTAAAAGTGAAAATTTGTGGCATTTAAAAGAGGAACATGGAGAACAAACACATGAGACTGCAAAATTGTTTAGTTCCATTTTGAATGTTTTGCAATGTTTACTGTGTTAGTCCTTTTCTGGGAGAAAATTGTGACTGCAAGCTGTGTATTCAATCAGATTTCCCTGTGAGACAGATATGTGCTGTTAATATTCTAGAGTTTTATTTGTGTCCTTGAAATTGACTTCAAATTCTGTTCTCTTTAAACTGCACAGCTGGCATTTTTTTTTCCTCCCTTGATTTTATTGTTTTTTTTTGCAGTGTGTCATTCTGCATTACTAACAGACAGCAGTCCCTTGTGTTCTATGGGATGTTGGCTTTTAACTCCAATGGGTGGAGGGTGATTGGAATGCAAAAGTGGGAAAGTGATGCTTCAATTGCATGGTATGTTGTTAAGAATTCATCTGGAACTTTGACATTGATCAGTGATCAGATTCTTCAAAACTGTGCTGTACAATTGGACTCTCGACACAATGGGCAGAAATATAAGGAGTTTTACCCTGTATTTGACCTTACAAAAGGTTTGTGGGAATGTTTTGTCAATGCTGATCTCTCTAGAATGTTGATGATTGGAGATTTAATTATGGAAATGCACTTGAAGTCAAGGATAGGTGGTTAGATTCTCTAGCTTGTTAGAAATGGTTATTACCTGATGCGTTTTGGTAGAAGAACTAGAGATAAGCAACATGGACTGGATGACACAGTTCAAAGTGTTTGCACGGACAGTCAACCAGGAGGTTCATGTGTACAGATCTTTCAAGGCAGTACTGCAAAATAATAGTAAAGCATATGGGATACTGGAATTCATAATTAGAGATATTGAGTGCAAAAGGATGTAAGTTTTGTTGAATTTTTGAAGAGCTAATGATGACCATGAAACCATTGCTAGTTGTCATAAGAACCGATTTAATTCATAATGTCCTTTGGGGAAGGAAGCTGTATCTTAATGTGACTCTAGACAATATGTTCTTGACTCTTAGCTGCCTTCTGAAATGGCCTAGCAAGCTATTTCTGATGAAGGACTTTTGCCCAAAACGTCGATTTCCCTGCTCCTCTGATGCGACCTGACCTGCTGTGCTTATCCAGTACCACACTCTTGACTCTAGTCCCCAGCATCTGCCGTCCTCACTTTCACCTAGCAAGCTATTTGGTTGTATCAACCACAAGACAGTCTCAAAAAAGAATGAAACTGGACAGAGAACCTGGTATCCACTAAGGCACTGGGAACAACAATGGCAGAAACAAGCCTGTCAATCCTGCAAAGCTCTCCTTGTTGACAGCTGGGGCTAGTGCCAAGAAGTGGGAGAACTGTGTCCCAGACTAGGCAAGCTGCATCCCGAAATAGTCATTCTGATGGAATCATACCTTATAGAGAATGTCTAAGACAACACTACCACCATTCCTGGGTATGTCCTGTCATACCAGCAGGATAGATCCAGCAGAGGTAGTGGAGCAGTAGGGAGTTGTGCTGGGAGTCCTCAACATTGACTCCACACCTCATGAATTCTCATGGCATCAGGTTAACTGTACTTCAACACAGTCTGCAATTTCCTGGCTCTCATTATACATTACCATTGAACCGGGGGATCAATCCTGGTTCAATGAAGAATGCAGGAGAGTATATCAGGAGCAGAGCTAGGGATTGCTGAAAAGGAGGTGTCAACAGATACTTGGGGATGTCATCACTATCCAGTCTTGGATGCATATTGCGATTCCATAAATGTTGCTGAGTTAAAATTTTGGAAGGTTTGTCTAAAGATTTGTAGCTCGGGTGCCGTTTGTCATGATTGTGGGTATGTTCATTGAACTGTAAAGTTGATTTGCAGATGTTTCATCCTCTGTCTCAGTGACATCTTCAGTGCTTCGGAGCCTCCTGTGAAGTGCTGCTGTACTGAGTCTTCTGGAATTTGGTTCTGTTCCTGCTGCTTCCGGTGCTGGTTCTGGTAGTTTGTTGAAGTGGTTGGTATATTAGGTATATCAGTATATTAGCTCTAGGTTTATGTGCTTGTTGATGGAGTCTGTGGCTGAATGCCATGCTTATAGAAATTTTCTGGCTGTTCTCTGTTTAGCTTGTCCTATGATCATTGTGTTGTCCCAGTCAAATTTGTGTCCTTGTCATTGGTGTGTATGGCTACTCTGGTCAGCTGGTCGTGGTGTTTAGTGGCCAGTTGGTGTTCGTGGATGCGGATTGCTAGTTGTCTGCCTGTTTGTCCTATATAGTGTTTGGTGTAGTCTTTGTATGGAATCCAGTGAATTATGTTAGTCTTGCACATGATGGGTATAGGGCCTTTTGTCCTGATGAGTTGTTGTCTGAGCATGGTTGTCGGTTTATGGACTGTCAGGAATCCAAGTGGTTGGATTAGTCTAGCTGTCAGTTCCAAGACATTTTTTACAACTTTTAACTCACGAGCTACGCTACCTTACATAAAAAGAAGTCTTGGAACTGACAGCCAGACTTTTTCGACCACTGGGATTCATGACAGCCCATAAACCGACATCCATGCTCAGACCACTAGGACAAAAGGCCATCATGTGCAAGGCTAACTTAACTTACAGGATTCCATGCAAAGACTGCACGAAACACTCTGGGCAACCAGGCAGACAACTAGCAATCCACATCCACGAACACCGACCAGCTGATCCTAGTAACCATACACACAAACGATAAGGGCCACAAATTTGACTGGATCAACACAATGATCATAGGACAAGCTAAACATAGGATAGCTAGAGAATTTCTCGGAAGCATGGCATCCATCCACAGACTCCATCAACAAGCACGTAGACCTAGACCCAATATACTGGTCACCACAATGAACAACCGGAAGCAGTTGGAACAGAACCAAATAAATTCCTGAAAACACAGTATAGCAGGCTTCACAGGAGGCTCTACAGCACTGAATATGTCACCTCGACAGGGGATGAAACGTCTGCAAATCAACTTCCTAGCTCGGCAAACATACCCACAACCATGACAAAATTCTGGAATACCCTCCCTAATTGCATTGTGGGTTTTATAAATCAAGTGAGCAGCTGCATTTCAAGAAGGCAGCTCACCACCACCTTCTCAAGGTTATTTAGAGAGGAGCATTAAATGCTGCCCACCTTGCTGCACAGTAAATGGATTTTAAAAAAGGCAATGGAATGAAGGTGGAATTAAATAAAGCTTGAACTCCAAAGAATGGGGAAATTAGTATTGGCTAGAGAAAAGCTTAGATTGAGCAATGAAAGAAAGGGTACCGCTAAGAGTAATTGAGACCAATGTGCCTCTCACGACCCTCTGAGACATGCAATCAGTGAGGAAATTAGAGAACAAGTAACATTTGGTGCAGGCAATGACCATCTCCCACAAGAGAAAATCTCACCACGTCCCCTTGACCTTCAGTGGTGTTACCATCACTCAACCCTTCACTATCAACATCCTGGGGGTTACCATTGACCAGAAACTCAACTTCTCTCGCCAAATAAACACAGTGAGTCCACCATATGAATAGGAAAGGTTTAGAAGGATATGGGCCAAACACAGGCAAGTGGGGCTAGTTTAGTTTGAGTAGCTTGGTTGGCATGGGTGAGTTGGACTAGAGAGTCTGTTTCCGTGCTGCATGACTCGAACATATGTTTAGTAGCTTGTCATCCAAATGATGGAGTCAAAATGCATTTCGCCTAATTTGAAAAGGTAATTGCTCAGATGAAGTGACCAAAAAAATGTTTGGATCTGATTGTTAGTATTTTGATAGGCCTGACTGTGTTTCTTCTAACAAACTTTCATAGGATCTGCAGATTATAAAATGGCTCACAAAAAAACAAGACTGTTCTTCTGATGTTATCCATGAAGCTTATGAATTACAATTTAGGACTACCAAAAAGAAACATAATCAGACATTTGGAGAACTTGCAGTTGTCATAAAAGAGATGGTATTGAATCAGTGGTTCAGATCATTCAAGCTGCGGAAAAGTGTTCACAACATAATTAAAGTAATTAATTATGGAAGCAATCAGAAATGGCATTTCTGCACATCTAATGACTTATTTAGATGAGTACTGTGTGCTAAAGATCAGAGAAGCACCAGTTCAAGTGGGGCTTGGTCATATGTGGATCCACAAAGAATCTGGAGGATTAGAAAACATGCGATGGAAGGGTTACTAGTTTTAGAGAACAAACCAATGCTTAAGTAGTGAAGGTGAAAGGCCACATAGAGCAACTAATATGCTTCCATTATAATGAAACTGAGCGGACCAAAGCCAGTTACCAAAGGAAATTAAATGGGAGACTGATTTAACTTGATAAAAACACTTGAACAATCCTCTGAAAGGAGCCACGAGGAAATGGGTATTGAAGCTATTGTTGTAGTACAAAGTGAGCATGTTTCTTATAAATGTACTCAGAAAGGAAAGATGATTCCAGGTCACCAAAACAAAACTTCAAATATTGATAAAGAAAAATCAGGCTGCTGAAGGTTTTAAATATTTTATCTGAGAAGGAGAGATATTTTCTTACACTTCAAATCAAGAGGTAACCCAATAAAGATATTGAGAGACACTGGGGCAAGTCAGCTAATGCTGGCTGATATCATTTGTCTTCCAGAGGGATAATGGAAATATTAATTGGAGGTATACATCAAGGTTTCAAAGCATTCGCGTTATATAGAGTTGATTTAAAGAGTGACTTAGTAAATTGAGCAGTTGCAGTTGGAACATGAAACAAATCCTTACAGAATGAATTGGCTTTATCATGAAAAATGAACCAGTTCATTTAAAAGCATTGGCATCACCAAGTGGAATTACTTGTCGAAGTAAAAGAAATTGAGCTGCTGCATGAGAAACATCTTGTATTGTTTTCAGACTCTGTTGTGAGAAGGTCTCAAGTCCTTTGAATTAGTCAAGAAGAGAAGGAGTCTATGACAAAAAGAGAGAACCTTGAAATTCGGTTATTGCATAAATTTTTAAAATTTTAAATAAAAACAACGAATGCGACTGATATGTTCAGCCTGTCTTTAACAGAAGTACGACAAGCAGAGCCTGAATGGAGAGTTATATCAAACAGCTTATTCAGAACTTGAACCATACCAGGTGTTATTACTTGAAAGACAATGTATGGATGAGGAAATGGAGACCACCAAAAATACCAGCTAATGAAGAATGATCATTGTGTGTTAATGCCATCTGAGCCTCATAATTTGTAAAATTCCACTGCTTGGTTACTTATTATTTTACTAATAGTGTTTTGTCTTAATATCTAACACAATGTTTTGGCCAGGATTACATAAAGATGTGGTAATATTTTTCTAGACATATCAGGTGGTGGGGAAATCCCAATCATCAATTAAACATGTGCCTTTAATCCAAATTAAAATTTAAGACTACCAAATAGTACCAGCTATTGAAGAGTATCTTAATAGATGGTGTAGGTCTCCTATCTTAAACCACCAATAGGAATCGTTATCTTTTAACGATTATGGAATTTTTCAACAAGATTTTCTGACGTGGGCGTCTTTCGAATAAATTACTCCAAAAAAGACAATGAGAAAGTTAGTTCAATTCTTTTTTGATAGTGTGTGGGTTATTCAAAGTAATACGATCAGATCAAGGTTCAAATTTTATGTCACAATTTTGTTTTAAAGTGTTGACAAGTTTCTGAGTAAACTGATTTAGAACATTGAACATTACAGCACAGGAATGGGCTGTTTGGCCCACGATGTTGTGCTGAACATGCCGCCAAACTAAACGAATCCCTTCTGCCTACCCATATCCCATCATTCCTTGCAGATTCATGTATTTCTCTAAAAATCCCTTAAACGCATCTGTCTCCACCATGACCCCTGACCACGCATTCCAGACTCCTAACACTTCCTGTATAAAAACAAAACTTGTCCCCCTCACATCTCCTTTGAATTTTCCCCCTTTCACCTTAAATGCATGCCCCCTATAATGAGACGTTTCAACTCTGAGACAGTGATTCTGACCCTAAACCCTATCTATGCATCTCAATCGTTTGGACTTCTGTCAAGTCACCCTTCAACATCTGCCACTCTACAACAAAAAACTGAGTTTTTCTAGCCTCTCCTTACAGTTCATACCCTCTAATCTAGGCAGTATCCTGGAAAACCTCTTCTGCACCCTCTCAAAAGCCTCCACATCCTTCCTGTGATGTGGCAACTAGAATTGAATGTAATACTCTTTAAGTGTGGCTTCACCAAAATCCTCTAAAGCTTTAGGATGACATCCTGACTCTCATACTCTGTTCCCTGAGCAATAAAGGCATGCACGCCTTGTGCCTTCTTTACTACCCTATCTACTTGTGTGGTCACTTTCAGGGAGCTATGGGTTTGAACCCTAAGATCCCTCTACACATCATTGCTGTTGAGTGCCCTGCCATTAACTGTTTACTTTTCCTTAACATTTGATCTCCCCAAATGCAGCACCTCACACTTATCCCAGTTTAACTCCATCTGCCACTTCTCTACCCATATCTGCAACTGATTGATATCTCACTGTATCCTTTGACAAACTTCTACACTAGTCACAACTCCACTGACCTTGGTATTGTCTGCAAACTTCCTAACCCACCCATTTACAGTTTCATCTAATTTATTTATATATACAAACAGCAGAGGTCCCAGTACAGATCTGTGTGGAACACCACCAGACATATACCTATAGCCTGAAAAATACCCTTCCACCATTAACATTTGCTTTCTGTGGACAAGCCAATTCTGAGTCCAAGCAACCAAGTCACAGTGCATCCTGTGCATCTTAATCTTCTGGATGAGCTGACCATGAGGGACCTTGTCATCCACGGTCTCGTGATGCATTGGAAAAATGGCATTAAAGTTTGCAGATGATGATTGGAGCTTTTGTCAAGAATGTCCTAATGATTGGGTTAAAGAAATTCCCTTGTTACTGTTTGCCATTAAGAACACTGCTAATGTGAATGTAGAATTTGGTCCTTTTGAAATGATATGTGAACCCCAGAGGTAAGAAGACCACTGAAATATACAAAGAGAAAATGAAGAACCAAAGCTCAGAGATTATGCTTCAAGCTTGTTTTAAGTTTGAGGGAAAATCGCCAAAGCATGCAAGTTGGCATAAAAAATTGAAGACTACCCTAGGAAAAAGATGATCATGTAATAGACCACCCCCCCCCCCCCCCCCCCCCCACCACCACCAAAAGTCAATGGGAAATTGAGAAACAACTTTGTCAGGAGATCTCAGTTATCTGTAAGAATAATAGGGTAGTTATAGTGGGGGATTTTAACTTTTCAAACATAAACTGGGACTGCCAAAGTGTTAAGGGTTTAGCTGGAGAGGAATTTAAGTGTTGCAAGAAAATCCTCTGATTTAGTACGTGGATGTACCTACTAGAGAAGGTGCAAAACTTGACTTACTCTTGGGAAATAAGGCAGGGCAGGTGGCTGAGGTGTCAGTGAGGGAGCACTTTGGGGCCAGCGACCATAATTTCATTTGTTTTAAAATAGTGATGGAAAAAGATAGACCAGATCTAAAAGTTGACGTTCTAAATTGGAGGAAGGTTCTGGAAAAGCAGAGTAGGTCAGGCAGCATCTGAAGAGCAGGAGAATTGACGTTTTGGGCATAAGCCCTTCATCAGGAATGAGGGTTTATGCCGGAAACATTGATTCTCCTGCTCCTTGGATGCTGCCTGACCTCCTGTGCTTTTCCAGCATCACACTCTCGACTCTGACCTCCAGCATCTGCAGACCTCACTTTCTTCTAAATTGGATGATGGCCAATTTGAAGGTGTTAGGCAAGAACTTTCAAAAGTTCATTGGGTGCAGATGTTTGCAGGTAAAGGGACAGCTGGAAAATGGGAAGCCTTCAAAAATGAGATAATGAGTGTCCAGAGACAGGATATGCCTGTTAGGATGAAAGGAAAGTGTGATAGGTATAGAGAACGCTGGATGACTTAAGAAATTGAGGATTTGGTTAAGAAAAAGAAGGAAGCATATGTCAGGTATTGACTCCATCTCTGCTGCCTTTCTTTAGAGTATAAAGGCAGTAGGAGTATACTTGAGGGAAATCAGGAGGGCAAAAAGGGGACATGAGATAGGTTTGGCAAATTGAGTTAAGGAGAATCCAAAGGGATTTTGTAGATGTATGAAGGACAAAAGGGTAACTAGGAAGAGAGTAAGGCCCCTCAAAAAGCAGCAAGGTAGCCTGAGTATGGAACCAGAGGTGATGAGGGAGATATTAAACAAGTAAAATGTCCAGATTACAGAGGAGGAAGTGCTGGATGTCTTGAAACGGTTAAAGGTGGATAAATCCCCAGGACCTGATCAGGTGTACCCAAGAACTCTCTGGGGAATCTAGAGAAGTGATTGCTGGGCCTCTTGCTGAGATATTTGTATCATCGATAGTCACAGGTGAGATGCCGGAAGACTGGAAGTTGGCAAATGTGGTACCACTGTTTAAGACGGGCAGTAAAGACAAGCCAGGGAACTATAGACCAGTGAGCCTGACCTCGATGGTGGGCAAGTTGTTGGAGGGAATCCTGAGGGACAGGATGTACATGTATTTGGAAAGGCAAG
>NC_057724.1:67056629-67058409 GCF_004010195.1 Chiloscyllium plagiosum
AACAGCTGTCCCGGTGTATATTGTAGTGAACAGCTGTCCTTGTGTATATTGTAGGGAGCTGCTGTTCCGGTGTATATCGTAGTGAACAGCTGTCCCGGTGTATATTGTAGTGAACAGCTGTCCCGGTGAATATTCCATGAACTGCTGTCCTGGTGTATGTTGTAGTGAACAGCTGTCCCGATGTATGTTGTAGTGAACAGCTGTTGCAGTGTATATTGTAGTGAACAGCTGTCCTGGTGCATATCATTGTGAACAGCTGTCCCGGTGTATGTTGTAGTGAATAGCTGTCCTGGTGCATATGGTAGAGAACATCTGTCCTGGTGTATGTTGTAAAGAACAGCTGTCCCAGTGTATATTGTAGAGAACAGCTGTCCCAGTGTATATCATAGTGAACAGCTGTCCCGGTGAATATTCCATGAACTGCTGTCCCTGTGTATGTTGTAGTGAACAGCTGTCCCGGTGTAAATTGTAGTGAACAGCTGTTCTGGTGTATATTGTAGAGAACAGCTGTCCCAGTGTATATCATAGTGTACAGCTGCCCCGGTGTATATTGTAGTGAACAGCTGTCCTGGTGCATGTTGTAGTGAACAGCTGTCCCGGTGTATGTTGTAGTGAACAGCTGTTGCAGTGTATATTGTAGTGAACAGCTGTCCCAGTGTATATTGGAGTGAACAGCTGTCCCGGTGTATATTGCAGTTAACAGCTGTCCCGGTGTATATTGTAGTGAACAGCTGTCCCAGTGTGTATTGTAGTGAACAGCTGTTCCGGTGTATGTTGTAGAGAACAGCTGTCCTTGTGTATTTTGCAGTGAACAGCTGTCCCGGTGTATGTTGTAGTGAACAGCGGTTCCGGTGTATATTGTAGTTTACAGCTGTCCTGGTGTATGTTGCAGAGAACAGCTGTCCCGGTGTATATTGTAGTGAACAGCTGTCTCGGTGTATGTTGTAGAGAACAGCTGTCCCTATGTATATTTTAGAGAACAGCTGTCCCGGTGTTTTTTTTTGTAGTGAACAGCTGTCCTGGTGTATGTTGTAGAGAACAGCTGTCCCGGTGTATATTGTAGTGAACATCTGTCCTGGTGTATATTGTAGTGAACAGCTATCTCGGTGTATGTTGTAGTGAACAGCTGTCCCGGTGTATATTGTAGAGAACAGCTGTCTCGGTGAAAATTGTAGAGAACAGCTGTCCCGGTGTAGATTGTAGTGAACAGCTGTCCTGGTGTATATTGTAGTGAACAGCTGTCCTGGTGTATATTGTAGTGAACAGCTGTCCCGGTGTATATTGTAGTGAACAGCTGTCCCGGTGTATATCGTAGTGAACAGCTGTCCGGGTGTATTTTGTAGAGAACAGCTATCCCGGCTTATATTGTCGTGAACAGCTGTTCCAGTGTATATTGTAGAGAACAGTTGTCCTGGTGTATATTGCAGAGAACAACTGTCCTTGTGTATATTGTAGTGTACATCTGTCCCGGTATATATTGTAGTGAACAGTTGTCCGGGTGTATTTTGTAGTGAACAGCTGTCCCGTGTATATTGTAGAGAACAGCTGTCCGAGTGTAATCGTAGTGAACAGCGGTCCCGGTGTATATCGTGGTGAACAGCTGCCCCGGTGTATATTGTAGTGAACAGATGTCCTGGTGTATATTGTAGAGAACAGCTGTCCCGGTGTATATTGTAGTGAACAGCTGTCCTTGTGTATATTGTAGGGAGCAGCTGTCCCGATGTATATCGTAGTGAACAGCTGTCCCGGTGTATGTTAAAGAGAACAGCTGCCCCGGTGT
>NC_057724.1:67058476-67068906 GCF_004010195.1 Chiloscyllium plagiosum
CTGGAGGGCCGAGGTTGAGGGTGAGAGGGGAAAGATATAAAAGAGACCTAAAGGGCAACTTTTTCATGCAGAGGGTGGTACGTGTATGGAATGAGCTGCCAGAGGATGTGGTGGAGGCTGGTACAGTTGCAACATTTAAGAGGCATTTGGATGGGTATATGAATAGGAAGGTTTTGGAGGGATATGGACTGGGTGCTAGCAGCTGGGACTAGATAGAGTTGGGATATCTGGTCGGCGTGGACAGGTTGGACCGAAGGGTCTGTTTCCATGCTGTACATCTCTATGACTCTTAAGTATTTTGCATCAGTGTTTACTGTGGAGAAGGACATGGAAGGTATAGAATGTGGGAAAATAGATGGTGACATTTTGAAAAAGGTCCATATTACAGAGGAGGAAGTGTTGGATGTCTTGAAACGCATTAGGTGGATAAATCTCCATGACCTGAGCAGGTGTATCCTAGAACTCTATGGGAAGCTAGGGAAGTGATTGCTGGGCCCCTTGCTGAGATATTTGTACCGTCGATAATCACCGGTGAGGTGCCAGAGGACTGGAGGTTGACTAACGTGATGCCACTATTTAAGGGTGGTAAGGAAAAGCCAGAGAGCCATAGACTGGTGAGCCTGACATCAGTGGTGGGCAAGTTGTTGGAGAGAAACCCGAAGGACAGGACTTACATACTTTTGGAAAGGCAAGGACTGATTAGGGATAGTCAACATGGCTTTGTGCATGGGAAATCATGTCTCATGAACTTGACTGAGTTTTTTGAAGAAGAAACAAAGAGGATTGATGAGGGCAGAGCGGTGGACATGTTCTGTGTGGACTTCAGTAAGGCATTCAATGAGGTTCTCCATGGAGACTGGTTAGCAAGGTTAGATCTCATGGAATTAGCCATTTGGATACAGAACTGGCTTAAAGGTAGAAGACAGAGGGTGGTGGAGGATTGATTTTCAGACTGGAGGCCTGTGACCAGTGGAGCGCCACAAGGATCTGTGCTGGGTCCACTACTTTTCGTCATTTATATAAATGATTTGGATGTGAGCTTAAGTTATATAGTTAGTAAGTTTGTAGATGGCACCAAAATTGGAGGTGTGGTGGACAGCGAAGAAGGTTACCTCAGTACAATGGGGCCTTGATCAGATGTGCCAATGGGCTGAGGAGTGGCAGATGGTGTTTAATTTAGATAAATGCAGGGTGCTGCATTTTGGAAAGGCAAATCAGAGCAGAACTTAGACACTTAATGGTAAGATCCTGGGGAATGTTGCTGAACAAAGAGACCTTGGAGTGCAGGTTCATAGTTCTTTCAAAGTGATGCAGGTAGGTAGAATAATGAAGAAGGCGTTTGGTATGCTTTCCTTTATTGGTCAGAGTATTAAGTACAGGAGTTGGGAGGTCATGTTGCGGCTGTACAGGACGTTGTTTAGGCCACTTTTGGAATGTTGTATGCAGTTCTGGTCTCCTTCCTATTGGGATGATCTTGTTAAATTTGGAAGGTTTACAAGAAAGGTTTGCAAGAGAGATTTACAAGGATGTTGCCAGGGTTGGAGGATTTGAGCTGTAAGGAAAGGCTGAATAGGCTAGGGTTGTTTTCCCTGGAGCATCGGAGGCTGAGGGGTGACCTTAGAGGATTATAAAATCATGAGAGACTTGGATAGGCTAAATAGACAATGTCTTTTCGCTGGGATCGGGGGAGTCTAGAACTAGAGGGCACAGGTTTAGGGTGAGAGGGGAAAGATATAAAAGGGACCTAACGGGCAACTTTTTCGTGCAGAGGGTGGTGCATGTATGGAATGAGCTGCCAGAGGAAGTGGTGGAGGCTCGTACAATTACAACATTTTAAAAGGCATCTGGATGTGTATATGAATAGGAAGGGTTTAGAGGGATATAGGTCAAGTGCTGGCAAATGGAACGAGATTAGGTTAGGATATCTGGTTGGCATGGGTGAGTTGGACTGAAGGGTCTGCTTCCGTGCTGTCTGTCTCTGAGTAAGTAAAATGTTTGAAGTTTGAATTTTATGGCTGGCAGCAAGTTATTGATATTGATTCCCGTCTCTGAGGAATAGTTATAACTAAGATTCACTCTACCTTATCAAAAGGCAACAAAAAGAAACTGTGATATAAGTTGGTTATAATGAGTCCTTCAAACAGGAGGAAAGATCAGTCAGTGTGTCTTGTTACTATGCGAGTGATTATGATAAGGAGTAGTGAAAAAAATAGGAAGTGAAATGAAAATATCGGAACAATTGTAGAATCAATAAATAATTGAAAATTCAGAAGTTGATCATCCAAAAATCAGATTGGATAATGCAAAGGTGCTTAAAGGCAAGGAGCTGTTTAGTTTTCTAACCAAAGAAACGTTTTGTGCGGCAGATTGGTAAGGTAACGAGTTTATTTTTTATTCCTTATTTTTTTCACCAGTCTCTTTGGGAATTTAGAATCGTGGGAATGGCGGTGAGGGCAGTTGAATGTTCCTCCTGCAGAATGTGGGAGGTAAGGGTCACCGCTAGTGTCCCTGCTGACTACATCTGCGGGAAGTGCACCCAACTCCAGTTCCTCGAAAACCGCGTTAGGGAACTGGAGCTAGAGCTGGATGAACTTTGGATCATTTGGGAGGCAGAGGGGGTTATTGAGAGGACTTACAGGGAGGTAGTCACTCCTCAGGTAGCTGCTCAGAAGGGAAGGGGGAAGAGGAGCAGAGCAGTAGTCATTGGGGACTCCATAGTTAGGGGGAACAGATAGGACGTCCTGTGGGGAAGAGAGAGACTCGCGGTTGGTGTGTTGCCTCCCAGGTGCCAGGCTTCGTGATGTCTCTGATCGTGTTTTTGGGATCCTTCAGGGTGGAGGGGGAGCAGCCCCAAGTCGTGGTCCACATAGGCACCAACGACATATATAGGAAGAGAGATGGGGATTTAAGGCAGAAATTCAGGGAGCTAGGATGGAAGCTTAGAGCTAGGATGAACAGAGTTGTTGTCCCTGGTTTGTTGCCTGTGCCACCTGTTAATGAGGCAAGGAATAGGGAGAGAGAGGAGTTGAACACGTGGCTACAGGGATGGTGCAGGAGGGAGGGTTTTGGATTCTTGGATAATTGGGGCTCTTTCTGGGGTAGGTGGGACCTGTACAAGCAGGATGGTCTTCATCTGAACCAGAGGGGTACCAATATCCTGAGGGGGACATTCGCTAAGGTTATTGGGGTGGGTTTAAACTAATCCAGCAGGGGGATGGGAACCAAAATTGTAGTTCAAGTATAGAAAAGGTTTTGAGTAGGGAGGTCCAAAATCAAGTTTCAGGGACACAAGATGGCACCGGCAAGCAAGACGTTGGTTTGAAGTGTGTCTACTTCAATGCCAGGAGCAACCGAAATAAGGTGGGTGAACGTGCAGCATGGGTTGGTACCTGGGACTTTGATGTTGTGGCGATTTCGGAGACATGGATAGAGCAGGGACAGGAATGGTTGTTGCAGGTTCCAGGATTTAGATGTTTCAGTAAGAATAGAGATGATGGTAAAAGAGGGGGAGGTGTGGCATTGTTGGTCAAGGACAGTATTGCAGTTGCAGAAAGGATGTTTGGGAACTCGTCAACTGAGGTAGTATGGGCTGAAGTTCGAAACAGGAAAGGAGCGGTCACCCTGTTGGGAGTTTTCTATATGCCTCCGAATAGTTCCAGAGATGTAGAGGAAAGGATAGCAAAGATG
Source organism: Chiloscyllium plagiosum (assembly GCF_004010195.1). Lineage (NCBI taxonomy): Eukaryota > Metazoa > Chordata > Chondrichthyes > Orectolobiformes > Hemiscylliidae > Chiloscyllium > Chiloscyllium plagiosum. Next base: position 67,062,164 of record NC_057724.1, read on the forward strand.
ATTCTCGATAGGAGTGAGAGAGACAGGGTAGTTGTCAAGGGACTTCAATTTTCCAAATATTGACTGGGAACACTAGTACAAGTATTATAGATGGGTCAGTTTTTGTCAGTGTGTGCAAGGGGGCTTCCTGACACAGTATGAAGACAGGCCAACAAGTGGCGAAGCCACATTAGATTTGGTACTGGGTAATGAGCCTGGCCTGGTGTTAGACTTGGAAGTAGGTGAGCACTTTGGTGATAGTGATCACAATTCTGTTATGTTTACTTTAGTGATAGAAAGAGATAGGCGTATACCACTAGGCAGAGTTACAGCTGGGGGAAAGGCAATTACAATGTGATTAGGCAAGATTTAGGAAGCATAGGATGGGGAAAGAAACTGCAGGGGATGGGCACTTTAGAAATGTGGAGATTATTCAAGGAAAAGCTCCTGAGTGTCCTAGATAAGTATGTACCTGTCAGGTAGGGAGGAAGCTGTAGAGCGCGGGAGCCGTGGTTTACAAAGGAAGTGGAATCTCTGGTCAAGAGGAAGAAGAAGGCTTATGTTAGGATGAGATGTGAAGGCTCAGTTAGGGCGCTTGAGGGTTACAAGATAGCCAGGAAAGACCTAAAGAGAGAGCTCAGAAGAGCCAGGAGGAGACATGAGAAGTTGTTGGCAGATAGGATCAGGGTAAACCCTAAGGCTTTCTATAGGTATTTAAGGAATAAAAGAATGACAAGAGTAAGATTAGGGCCAATCAAGGATAGTAGTGGGAAGTTGTGTGTGGAGTCAGAGGAGATAGGGGAAGCACTAAATGAATATTTTTCGACAGTATTCACTCTAGAAAACGACAATGTTGTCGAGGGGAATACTGAGATAAGGCTACTAGACTAGGTGGGATTGAGGTTCATAAGGAAGAGGTATTAGAAATCCTGCAGTGTGAGAAAATAGATAAGTTCCCTGGGCCGGATGGGATTTATCCTAGGATCATCTGGGAAGCCAGGGAGGAGCCTTTGACATTGATCTTTAAATCATCTACAGGAATAGTGCCAGAAGACTGGAGGATAGTAAATGTGGTTCCCCTGTTCAAGAAGGGGAGTAGAGGCAACTCAGGTAATTATAGACCAGTGAGCCTTACTTCAGTTGTTGGTAAAGTGTTGGGAAAGGTTATAAGAAATAGGATTTATAATCATCTAGAAAAGAATAATTTGATTAGGGATAGTCAGCGCGGTTTTGGGAAGGGTAGGTTGTGCCTCACAAACCTTATTGAGTTCTTTGAGAAAGTGACCAAACAGGTAGATGAGAGTAAACCGATTGATGTGATGTATATGGATTTCAGCAAGGCATTCAATAAGGTTCCCCGCAGTAGGCTATTGTACAAAATGCGGAGGAATGGGATTATGGGAGATATAGCAGTTTGGATCAATAATTGGCTTGCTGAAAGAAGACACAGGATGGTTTTTGATGGGAAATGTTCATCCTGGAGTCCAGTTACTAATGGTGTACCGCAAGGGTTGGTATTGAGTCCACTGCTGTTCATCATTTTTATAAACTACCTGAATGAGGGCGTAGAAGGGTGGATTAATAAATTTGCAGACGACACTAAGGTCGGTGAGTTGTGGATAGTGAAGAAGGATGTTGTAGGTTACAGAGGGACATAGATAAGCTGCAGAGCTGGGCTGAGAGGTGGCAAATGGAGTTTAATGCGGACAAGTGTGAGGTGATTCACATTGGTCGGAGTAACCAGAATGCAAAGTACTGGGCTAATGGTAAGATTCTTGGTAGTGTAGATGAGCAGAGAGATCTCGGTGTCCAGGTACACAGATCCTTGAAAGTTGCCACCAAGGTTGACAGGGTTGTTAAGAAGGCATATAGTGTTTTAGCTTTTATTAATAGAGGAATTGAATTCCAGAACCATGAGGTTATGCTACAACTGTACAAAACTCTGGTGCGGCCGCACTTGGAGTACATAGAACATAGAAGAATACAGCGCAGTACAGGCCCTTTGGCCCTCGATGTTGCGCCGATCCAAGCCCACCTAACCTACACTAGCCCACTATCCTCCATATGCCTATCCAATGCCCGCTTAAATGCCCATAAACAGTATTGTGTACAGTTCTGGTCACCGCATTATAAGAAGGATGTGGAAGCTTTGGAAAGGGTGCAGAGGAGATTTAGGATGTTGGGGAGAAAGTGAGGACTGCAGATGCTGGAGATCAGAGCTGAAAATGTGTTGCTGGAAAAGTGCAGCAAGTCAGGCAGCATCCAAGGAACAGGAGAATCGATGTTTCGGGCATAAGCCCTTTTCTGAAGAAGGGCCTATGCCCGAAACGTCGATTCTCCTGTTCCTTGGATGCTGCCTGACCTGTTGCGCTTTTCCAGCAACACATTTTCAGATTTAGGATGTTGCCTGGTATCGAGGGAAGGTCTTACGAGGAAAGGCTGAGGGACTTGAAGCTGTTTTCATTGGAGAGAAGAAGGTTGAGAGGTGACTTAATAGAGACATATAAGATAATCAGAGGGTTAGATAGGGTGGACAGGGAGAGCCTTTTTCCAAGTATGGTGACGGCGAGCATGAGGGGTCATTGCTTTAAATTGAGGGGTGATCGATATAGGACAGATGTCAGAGGTAGTTTCTTTACTCAGTAGTAAGGGTATAGAATGCTTTGTCTGCAACGGTAGTAGATGTGCCAAGTTTAAGTGCATTTAAGTCATCATTGAACAAGCATATGGACGTACATGGAATAGTGTAGGTTAGATGGGCTTCAGATTAGTACGACTGGTCGGCGCAACATCGAAGGCCGAAGGGCATTACTGCGCTGTAATGTTCTGTTCTATAAAATATCAAAGTGACTTACAGATGCTTTTATGAATCTGTATCATTTTGTGTGAATAGACCAGAAGGAATGTCTTTGACTGTTCGTGATATTAATGTAAGGGATAGTATTACCTATGAAACAAAATCCTTATACCCTCAATCCAGAGAAATTAGTTTGAGAAGGAGGTTAAGTTCATGGTGGACAAAGATGTTAACAACTGACTCATCATGGTTTGAGGTCAGCAGTTGTGATGGTGGTGAAACTAGATGGTTTTCAAAGATTGTGTGCTGTTTATTGCAACATTAATGAGCTTACAAAGAAGCAGAGAGGCATAGAATGTCTGAGCATAAGTAGTCCATTTGGCCATTGAACCATTCTGCCATTTGGTATGACCATGGCTGATCTATCTCAACACCACGCTCCATTAGATTTCTAAAGGCTAAGTGTATCTGTTTCTTAAATGTATTCAGTGACTTGGCTTCCATTTAGCCTTCTGTGGTAGAGTGTTCCATAAGCTTACCATCCTCTGATTAAAGGAATTTCAAAACAGCTGACTATGTCCATTTTATCTGGACCCCCTGGCCAGGGGAAACATCATTCTTGCATCCAGTCTGTCCAAACCTGTCAGAATCTTAATGTGTCAGTAAGATCCCCTCTCATTCTTCCAAACTCAAGTCAGTACAGACTCAGTTGGTACTGCACCCTTGAGTCAGTTTGATAACAAAAATTAGATTCCTATTATGTTCTGAAATTGGAGGGTCGCATTGTGATAATTGGGCATGCATAATTTATGACCAAAATCAACTTGCTAAAAAGTATATTGGTATGTTGTATTGACAGCGGCAGAGAAATATCAGCTTTTATAATACTGCTAAACTTTATCAATTCAAAATCATATAGTTTGCAATGAGAATATACCGATAATGGTTTAATGACTAACCAGTAAAGTTAGTGAGGGACTACATAACTCTGGTTTACATTGATGACTTAGTTATGTTCCAGGAGAAAGTGAGGACTGCAGATGCTGGAGATCAGAGCTGAAAATGTGTTGCTGGAAAAGCGCAGCAGGTCAGGCAGCATCCAAGGAACAGGAGAATCGACGTTTCGGGCATAAGCGAAACGTCGATTCTCTTGTTCCTTAGTTATGTTCCACCAAACATTTTTAGATCATTTGACTGAATTGTTCGATTGGTTATGCAGAGCCATGAAATCTGGTTAAAGTGAATTTCCCGAAGTGAAAGTGGCTTATTTGGAACATACTATTTGGTGTTATCCCACAGTATCAACAGAAGTGAAAATAAAGGCTAAGTTGGATTTTTCTATCCTAAGTCAAATTTTGGAGTATATCGACCTGACTGGATTTGGCCAGACGTTTATTCAGAACTGCCCAGTCTGGCATTCATCCTTTGCGACTTGACCAGTTTGGTGATAATCATGCCACTTAGAATTTCTCTGGTTGGCAAGATTTAATTAGTGCATTCGGTCATCGGGCTCCAACTATTTACAATATATATTAATAACTTGGATATAGTGACAGAGAGCATTATTGTCAAATTTAGAGATGACATTAAAATAGATGGGAAAATAAGTTGTAATGAAGAAACAACAAATATGCAAATAGATATGAATCAGTTCGATGAATGGGCCAAAATTTGGCAGATGAAATAACATGTCGATAAATGTGATGTTGGTGGTAGGAATAGAAAGGCAACCTACTATCTAATGGGGAGGAACTTTAGTGCTTTGGTGCAGAGGGATCTGGGTGCCCGTATGCATGAATTGCAGAAAACTAGTGTGCAGATGGAACAGATATTAAGGAAGATAAATTGAATTGTGGCATTTATTGCGAAAGGAATAGAATAGCGATTACTGCAAATACATTTTGTTTTGATTGATTAGATTAGATTCCCTTCAGTGTGGAAACAGGCCCTTCAGCCCAACAAGTCCACACCGACCCTCCGAAGAGCAACCCACGCAGACCCATTTCCCTACATTTACCCCTGACCAATGCTTCTAACACTACGGGCAATTTAGCATGGCCAATTCACCTAACCTGCACATTTTTGGACTGTGGGAGGAAACCCACGCAGACACTGGGAAAATGTGCAAACTGTACACAAATGGTTGCCCGAGGCTGGAATTGAACCTGGGTCCCTGGCGCTGTGAGGCAGCAGTGCTAGCCACTGAGCCATCATGTGAGAGTTGCTGCAAATGTATAAAGTACTTGTGAGACCGTTCTTGGGGTATTGTGTAAACTTTTCTTCCCCTTACTCGAGATGTTTGTGGTCAGAGGCAGTTTAGAGGATGTTCACTAGATTGATTTCAGAGATAAGGAGTTTGTCTTATGAAGAGAGATTGAACCGTTTAGGCCTGTAACTTCTGATGTTTTGTCAAATGAGAGATCTAGTTGAGGTATATAAGATGTTGAAGGTTTTTGACAAAGTACACAGAAAGGATATTTCCTCTTGTGGGGCAACCGAGAAGCAGAGGTCACAGTTTTAGGCTAAGGGGTAGCAGATTCAAAATGGGATTGAAGAGAAGTTTGATTAATACAGTCATAGAGATGTACAACATGGAAACAGACCCTTCAATTCAACTCGTCCATGCCAACCAGATATCCCAACCTAATTGAGTATCACCTGCCAGCATCTGGCCCATATCCCTCCAAACCCTTTAAAAGATGCCTTTTAAATGTTGCAATTGTTCCAGCCTCCTCCACTTCCTCTGGCAGCCCATTCCATACCTGCACCACTCTTTACGTGAAAAAGTTGCCCTTAGGTCTCTTTTATATATTTGCCCTCTCTCCCTCAACCTAGGCCCTCTAGTTCTGGAATCTCCCACCACAGGGAAAAGACCCTGTCTACTTAGCTTATCCATGCCCCTCATAATTTTATAAAGCTCTAGAAAGTCACTCCTCAGCCTCCAAAGCTCCAGGTAAAACAGTCTCAGCATATTCAATGTCTCCCTATAGCTCAAATCGTCCAATCCTGGCAGCATCCTTATAAATCTTTTCTGAACCCTTTCAAGTTTCATAACATCCTTCCGATAGGAAGGAGACCAGAATTGCACTCAGTATTCCAACAGTGGCCTAACTAATGTCCTGTGCAGCCACAACATGACCTCCCAACTCCTGTACTCAATACTCTGACCAATAAAGGAAAGCATACCAAATGCCACCTTCACTATCCTATCTACCTGCCACTTTACTTTCAAGGATGTTGTGGAGTCTGTGGAATTCACTACCCAGAATGGAGTAGATGATGGGACTTTAAATTTGAGGGGGAGATGGACAGATTTTTAATTATTAATGGGTTGATGGGTTATGGAGAGTGAGCAGGAAAGAGGAGTTGAAGCCAAGCTGAGATCAGCCATGATCATATCAAATGGCAGAGCAGGCTTGAGGGGCTGAATTCCTCCTTGTTCTCTTATTTTTATGTTCTTTAATAATAAGCATTTATATCACTTAACAAGAGTGCTCAGTGCTTCTTCCAAATGGTGGTCAACATGGAGGAGTACTGATTTGTCAGTTAATTGCGATTGGTGTGAGGTAACAAGCAAGAAGCTTTCTGGCCTGTGTTTGACCTGATGTTATGAGAAGTCATTGTTGAGGACTTCCAGGCTGCTCTGGCCTGACTGTATGTACACTGAGGTAAAAACAATGACTGCAGATGCTGGAAACCAGATTCTGGATTAGTGGTGCTGGAAGAGCACAGCAGTTCAGGCAGCATCCGAGGACAGGGAAAATCCGAGGATAGGCAAAATCGACGTTTCGGACAAAAGCCCTTCATCAGGAATCAAGGCAGAGAGCCTGAAGGGTGGAGAGATAAGCTAGAGGAGGGTGGGGGTGGGGAGAAAGTAGCATAGAGTAGTTGCAGTGGGAGAGAGACTCCCTGAGATTCTTGTAGAGAGAGGAGGAAAACTTCTTCAAGGCAGGCATCCTTGCAAGTC
>NC_057724.1:67069329-67105305 GCF_004010195.1 Chiloscyllium plagiosum
AAGGCCCTAAAGGAGCCTTCCACATCCATCAAAGTTTTACCTGCACATCCACTAATATCATTTATTGTATCTATTGCTCCCGATGAGGTCTCCTCTACATTGGGGAGACTGGGCGCCTCCTAGCAGAGCGCTTTAGGGGACATCTCCGGGACACCCGCACCAATCAATCACACTGTCCCGTGGCCCAACATTTCAACTCCCCCTCCTACTCTGCTGAGGACATGGAGGTCCTGGGTCTCCTTCACTGCCGCTCCCTCACCACCAGACGCCTGGAGGAAGAACGCCTCATCTTCTGCCTCTGAACACTTCAACCCCAGGGCATCAATGTGGACTTCAACAGCTTCCTCATTTCCCCTTCTCTCACCTCATCCTAGTTTCTAACCTCCAGCTCAACACTGTCTCCTTGACTTGTCCGGACTTGTCCGACCTGCCTAGCTCCTTTTCCACCTATCCACTCCACCCTCTCCTCCCTGACCTATCACCTTCATCTCCTCCCCCACTCACCTATTGTACTCTATGCTACTCTCTCCCCACCCCCCCCTTCCTCTAGCTTATGTCTCCACGCTTCAGGCTCTCTGCCTTTATTCCTGATGAAGGGCTTTTGCCCGAAACGTCGATTTTGCCTGTCCTCGGATTTTGTATGTACACTGTATCATCACGTGTACCGTCCACCCTGTACTAATAGAGTCTGAGCTGTTTTTGGATGGTAGTATTTTGGGAGTGAGTGTCAAGCATTCCCAACTCCTCAGAATAAAATGTTATTAAGGAGGACTTTGGAGGGTCAGGGTGTGTCTTTACTGTGTGTCTTGGTGAATGGCAGAGGGTTTAATTTGGTTTTATTATTTTTTGTAGTGATTAGGTACAACTGTAATTTACACGACTGTTTCAAAAGTCAGTTAAGAATTAACTTTATTGCTGTGGGGCTAGGGCCATTTACAAAAACCAGACCTAAGGCAACTGAAGGACATTAGTGAATGAAAAAGGGTTGTACAGTAATCTCGTGGTTTCATGATCTCTCTTACTGAAACTTTTCAAATAAAATTCTAGGTTAATTTGATTGGCTGGTAGCTGGGGAATTTAAATTGTTGTAGACTATAATGCACTTGCTTAAGAGAGAAACCATTTTTGAGTGTAAAAGATCTTTCCTTTCTGGAGAAACTTACTTTTGTAGAAGAGGATTGATGCTGGATACTGTATGTTCAGAAATAGATGTCCTACCAGCAAGTTGGTGTGAAATTTTTTGCATTGTTAGAATTGGACAGCAGGCAGTGATCATTAGAGTAACAGCAGATTGATTATATGGTGAAATTGCATTTCAAGAAGATAATCTTACTACATTAAAGCCAGCATGACTTTGAATCATACAGTGATTCAGGTCTACTTGAAACAAATAAACAATTTGTGAGAGGATTTATAATCAAATCTTGCTGGGCTGTCATTGTGCAGCACAATCCTTTACAGTCATGATTTTACTAGCATGGATCTGAATAACTGAGTGGTTAAAAATACTTAGATGATGGTATTTAGAGAAATAATTCACTTCAAAGTTTTGTTGAATTCTTTTGACCAGCAACTTTGAATTATGCGTCTTTTGGGTGTGACTGTCTAATTAATTCCTTTGCTATTGGCAGATTTGTTTTTAAAAGAACGAGTGTTGTGTTCATGTTATCAGTGTGTAACAAAATGCATGGAATTTGTATATTGGTTCTGCTTTGTCCAACAAGCATTCCTCAGAATTTTAAAATTGGCTTGGACTTCTTTTACTGAGAAGATCCAATTTAGTACCTTGGCTAGAAATGGATGTATACTTCCAAGATTTACCCACTTCTTCTTTGATTGTTGCTATTGCCTCCTAGTTATCCAGAGGTATTATTCACAATTATTTCAACTTATTCTCTTCAGTTGCTTTTGGATTGTAGTATAGTTCAGAATTTTGTAACAGGGTATCCTTTAGAATAATAAGGATCAATGTACAAAGTGGTTGTGGCACAGTTTAAATGCTGGTCTTATGACCGGTTGCTGGTTTAAGTTACACCCATGATATCTGGCCAAGGGAGAAAAAATTGGAGGGAATAAAGGATTTGGTTGAGTGGGTCCAGGCATTTCCTGGAGGCTGGTATTGGCTTGGTCCTTAGAGCAGACCTTGCCCTACCCTCAGACAGTAAACGAGGATAAGTTAACTTCCTTGTGTGCTTGCAGAAAAGTGAACTCTGCAGGATTTTATTTAGGAGGCAAAGTTCAAGATCATGGCATGAAAACTGTTTCTCCTAGTTGTAAATTATGTTACCTTTTTTTTTGAAAAAGAACATAAGAAAAATTCTTCAGAGATGTGCTCCTGCATTTATGCAGAGACTAGAACAAAGAACCATTTGTCACTTAAAATGCATTTTAATGCCAGAACAGTGTGTTAAGATTCCAGTTGGCTAAGTGACAAACCCAGACTATTTACTTCACCAAGATCTTTAGATTTAATTTTTCCAGTGAGGTTTGAAATATTACATTAGAACAGCAAACTATTTAAACTTTTCTCTAATTTTACAGCACCCAGATCACGTGTCAAATGTGCACTTGCCTTTGTGATGATTTATTTTTCAAATAAAAAAGTAATTCTCCACAACACTATTATCCTAAACCTGTAGATTCACACTTGCACAGGCAACTGCAGACTCTGCAGCTGTTCATTTACGTGCAAACCTGGGCAGTGAGCCGGAACCTTTCGGACCTTGTGTTCCAGGCCTCACCACGTATTGACAGATGTATGTGTTTTGCTGAATAGCAGTCAAGGATGGAGAGTATGGTTGTGATCGGAGGCCAATTATCGTGCTAAATTCAGTTAATTAACCATAAACCAGAGATGGAGTCTTTGAACCTCCTTAATTTGTATGGTTCAGCACCACGTCATTATACCCGCTGGGCCATGAGCGAAGCTTTCACCAAGTCTTTCTTTCCTACAGTTTTCAGATGTGTATGGTCTAGGAGGAAAAAAAAATCATATGGTGTTACTCTTGGCATGGAAGATCGAAGATCTTGAGTTTAGCCCTGTTTTCAGGGACATCAGCAGGCCTCCTCACTGACTCTTCAGTGCTGCACTGAGGGAGTGCTGAAAAGTCGTAACCTCTCATCAGAAAAATGGCACTTAAGTTGAGGGCCATCGGTCTTTTGAGGTTGATGCTAAGCATCACATGACACTACTTAAAGCATTGGAGCTATCCTTGTGTCCTGTGGCCAACAGTTTTCCCTCAAAAAGCATTAGTAGATTCTTAAATCATTTATCTAAGATTCTATCTAATTTTGTATATTGTTTGTGGGACTTTTACTGTGCAAATTAGCTACTTGAGTTTGCATTATTACAACAATGCATGTTTCATATGGAATTCATTTCCTCAAAAGCTCTTTGGGAATTATGAGGTCATGACAACTATTATGTTATTTTGTTCATATTGTCCAGAACTGTAGAACATTTTAAAAATAGTATAATAAACTGTACGGAATGACTTTACATATGGCCATTTGAGGAATCTGAGGAATCTTTTCAAATGAAGTAACATTCTTACGTTTTGACTGGGAATTCCCCAGGTTATTTAATGTATTGTGTTGGAAAATTCAAAAAACAGCTTTCAGATCCTAGCTTTTAGGTATTGAGCTGGGATAAGATGAGGACGGATGTTTTTTGTTTATCTCCTTCTGCGTGCTCTCCAGCATTCAACATGAAGTATAATCTCAATTTTTTTTGATGAATTTAAGGTGTATGAAAATCTTTTGTATAGGAAGGTAAGGAGCATGGTTTTAATTTGTAGCAACTGAGTTACTGGCAAAAAAAAAAGCTTTGAACGTTTGGACTAGTGGATGGTTTCAACAGGAGAATTAAAAAAACGTTTATTTCTAGAATACTTGAAAACTAGGTGTCCATGTAAAGGTAATCCTCCTATTGTTGTCCGATTTAACATGATCTTTTTAAAGGCTCATTTCTTAGATTTACCTTTGTATTTCCTCTTTGACATCCTGTGTTAATGTGTCATCAGGTCACAGAGTCATTGAAGAAAGTGGCTCCTTACTAAAATGAGTTACAGGGCTGCATAGGAAGACAGGATGGTGCCATGGTTTAAAGTTGCCTCAGTTCACCTGAGTATTCTGCTTAGTCCAAATGCTGTAGGAGATTATAAGTCCACACTTTTCATGGTGTACCAATCTACAATACCATTGGTGTTATGGGATTATTCTCGGAACACATACCTGTCATCTTTAAAGAATGGTTTTGCTGTTTGCTATTTATGCATGGAGGGAATATTGTGCCAGAGAAAATCTCATCTTTTAAGATTTTGTTCTTCTTGGGCAATTGTCCGTTTCGTTTTAAGTGTCGACAAATGTGAAGGTGATTTGCCTTCTACCCAACATGCCTTCATTGATAAAACCTTTGGATCATGGAGTCAAAGCAGTGTTCAAGACTAATCATTGACACTGTATCTTCTCCTGATTCATCAAGGCAACAGGTGTGCCATTAATTAGAGAATTTTGACATGGCAGTAGCATCCAAATGGAATTAAATCTTGTCATATTTGAATGGTATCAGTGGCCATGGAGAATCTTATGATGTCCTTAAGATTCAGTGAGAAATCAGAGCCTGAACAAGGGATGTTGACTTTGAAGTGGATGATGCTGACTTTGAAGTGGATGATGCTGACGTGGTGGAATTACTTGCAGAGGAAATTTCCAATGAAAACTTCATGCAACTAAAATGTCAATGAGCTGAAGAGGACAACCATACTGAAATCCAAGCTTGTCAAGCATTGGGAACACAACAGGAGTAAGTCATTCAGCCTGTTGAGTCTGCAGCACAGTTTATTTAGATCATAGCTGATGGAACACTCCAGTATCTTTTACCCTTGTACCATTGCAAATCAAACATTTATCAATCTCTACTTATACTCAAAGACTGAGCTACCATAGCCCTCTGGGGAGAGAACATTCCAAAGTTTTGTCACTCTCTTGTTCCCCTAATCTCTGTCCTAAATGCCATCCTCTTTATTTTTACCCCCGGTTGTAAACTCCCAACCTGGAGAAGTATCTTACCTGCATTTACCCTCTATATCCCTTTATGCTTTGTCAACAAAATGCCTATCAAGAACTTTAGAACTCATGAAAGAGGCAATGGAAATTTTTAAATTGATCAGGATGATAAATGATGGTATTAACTGCTACAAAAATGAATCAAGTGTCATAACTTAACTCAAAATATATCACTGATTGTGTCCTATTGATCCACAAGCTGTCCCAAATGTGTAACTGTAGTAAACTCTGATTCGTCCACCAAGATGATCACTTTTCCTGGTTGACTATGATTCAAGAAAGAAACAATTTACAGTAGGTTTCATCATTAGCAGAAAATAGCAGTCCAACTATTAAATATTTATAGTCCCAAATAGTCCTCAAAAGAAATGTATGGTAACTTACAGTTGAATAATGGTCTGTCCAGCAATCTTTAGCAAAATGTTGCAGATGATGTGAGTTTATATGATAATTCCTAATAATTTAATTTAATTTTGTAGGTAATTTCAGTTTGCAATGCACAGTACAGCGTTTCAGCTTGTACATTGGTTATTCTGGACAAGAAAGTGACCAAATGAATGCAACTCTGGCTTCAGCATTGATTCCTGTGGGAACTCACGATTCACTTGAATGTTGTTTCCCTTAAAGCAGAGATTCTCAGGAATGCAACCGCAATGTTAAATGAGACTACCTGTATGATTGACAGGAGCACGTAGTTTTGTCCTGTTTGTGCTTTGATTTCTTTCTTGCTAGTGGTTTGTGTTTGCATTTTTGCGCACACTGGTCTGTTTAAAGCTCTACTTGGCACTGTTGTCTCAGGAGTGAATAAATCTATCTCACCATATCAATAATGTGGATCTCAGGTTTTGATATCAGAAAGTAAATTGGAGCACTTACTTTGTTTGTGACCTCCAGCGTTCCACAGTTCAAGTCTAAATGACTTATTAGGATAGAGAGTGTGGATATAGTTTCCTGTACCTCTGTCAAGCAGTTAGATATAACTAATCTTATATTCAAAACATAGATGGTACAGATATTACAGTCGCTCCTTTTCCAAACCTTGTCTAACCCAAAAGGTCAGTTTTTACTATGATTCTGTTGCCTAAATGGTCACGAGTCCTTAAGCACTCTAGATTGAAGATATTTGATTTGTAAACAATTATTTTTTCATATCATTTCAATTAGTTCTGCGCATGCAGTCAGTTTTTGTTTGAGTAACTATCAGAAAAGGATAAAACAATAATTCAGTTGGTCCAGTTCATGTTTTGAAGGTAAAGACACTTTTTGTTCTCTAGTGATGCATTGACTATGATTGGGAACACAATGTTATGTTTGTGGTAGCCAGCTGGTGAGGAAGAAACCAGTGCCAGTCTTTGCTTGGTATAAATTTATTCACAGAGTGAATCATTTCAGGTATATCGCTCCCAGTCGATTCACACCCTTATTGTTAAGTGTCTCTTTATACTCTTTGAAAACCTATAAAACAAAATTAATCACAGTCTCTTAAAGGGGCAAAGTGTGTGTGCTTAATTAACCATCCAGTTGATGCTTTACACCTGTATATACTTAACCTCAATTGATATAATTAACACAAGTGAGTAGAATTTACTGAGGGGCTATCCCACTGCTAGTGTGTGGAGAGCATCAGCAGCAATGATTCCTCCTCCTTTCTGTCCAGTAATGCCTGGCCTTGGTTTCCTCTCAGCAGTGCAATATACTTTGAAGCCTGCAATTTCTTTTTGTTGTGACTGTATCCTACATAGTTGGTGTACTGTATCTACCCCATTGGAAATTCTGATATAGATTGTGAATTAAGCATATAAAATAATGTTGATGCATAGTTTCACAGATGAAGAGTTACTTCATTTCTAACCTATATATAACAAATATCAAACAGTACATAAACAGACTTGATCAAAATACATTGAAGACATCTCACTATAGTGACCTAAACACAGTTGATTTAATGTTTGGGTTTTGGGATGTGTTGTCATTGCTAACTGGTGTGTTTTTATTGCAGTCGACTTTGATTCCGCTAAGAACCTGGATAAATTATGGCTTCAGCATCATCACCAATAGTAAATTCCACTTCTGCAGCAAACAATGTAACGAATAAAAAGGTATGTTTCTCCCCTCCTCTGAATTTATTGATCACTGCAGACCCTGACTAATTGCCACGTCTACCTCCATATTGAGTATTGACCATCTGTTTACTCATTTTTAAAATAAATACGTTCATTGCATTTGGGATTTGCCGATTCTTGCATCATCTTGAAAGGGTGAGAATAGGTTGACTTCTTGGACAACTGGAGTTGAGACACCAATAGTGCTGTTAGGAAGGGTGTTCCAGGATTTTGACCCAGCGACAGTGGAGGAATATAGTTTTAAGCTATGATGGTTTGACTTAGAGGGGAACTTGCAGGTGTGATGCTTTCTTGCATTTGCTGCCTTGTACTTCTATAACCATAGAAAATAGGTGGTTCAGCACTTCAAGCCTGGTTGATCATCCAGCTCAATAGCTTTTTCCTGCTTTTCCTGCATATCCTTTGATCCCATTAGCCCAAGTGCTATGTCCAACTCCTCCTTGAAATCATACAATGTTTTGTTTTTTGTGACAATGAATTCCACAGGCTCACCACTCTCTGCACCTTCTCATCTCGGACCTAAATAATTTACCCCGAATCTTTAGATTGGCACCCTGGTTCTGAATTCCCCTGCCGTTGGGAATGTCCTTTCTACATCTCCCCTGTCAATCCTGCTCAAATTTTGTGGATTTCAATGTGATGCCCCTTATTCTTCTGAATTCCAGTGAATATAATCCACCTCCTTGTCTGTCATTCCTACCATCCCAGAAATCAGTCTGATAGGCCTTGGTTGCATTCCCTTTATAGCAAGAACATGTTTCCTCAGAAAAGGAGACCAAAACTGCACACACAGTTCAGGATGTGGTCTCACTGAGACCCTGTACAATTGCAACAAGACACCTGAACTAACCCTGTCACTATCAAGCACAATAGACCATCTGCCACCTTTACTGCCTGCTGCACCTGCATGCTTACCTTCAGTGACCAGTGCATGAGATCTTGTATGTTTCCCCATCTCAATTTCTAGCTGTTCATATAATATGCCTTCCTGTTTTGCTACCAAAATGAATAACATCACGTTTATCAACATTGTGGCTCAAAGGTAGAAGACAGAGGGTGGTGGTGGAGGGTTGTTTTTCAGACTGGAGGCCTGTGACCAGTGGAGTGCCACAAGGATCAGTGCTGGGTCCTCTACTTTTTGACACTTACATAAATAATTTGGATGCGAGCATAAGAGGTAGAGTTAGTAAGTTTGCAGATGACACGAAAATTGGAGGTGTAGTTGGCAGCGAAGAAGGTTACCTCAGATTACAACAGGATCTGGATCAGATGGGCCAATGGGCTGAGAAGTGGCAGATGGAATTTAATTCAGATAAATGCGGGGTGCTGCATTTTAGGAAAGCAAATCTTAGCAGGACTTATACACTTAATGGAAAGGTCCTAGGGAGTGCTGCTGAACAAAGAGACCTTGGAGTGCAGGTTCATAGCTCCTTGAAAGTGGAGTCGCAGGTAGATAGGATAGTGAAGAAGGCATTTGGTATGCTTTCCTTTATTGGTCAGAGTATTGAGTACAGGAGTTGAGAGGTCATGTTGCAGCTGTACAGGACATTGATTAGGCCACTGTTAGAATATTGTGTGCAATTCTGGTCTCCTTCCTATCGGAAAGATGTTGTGAAACTTGAAAGGGTTCAGAAAAGATTTACAAGGATGTTGCCAGGGTTGGAGGATTTGAGCTATAGGGAGAGGCTGAACAGGTTGGGGCTGTTTTCCTTGGAGCATCAGAGGCTGAGGGGTGACCTAATAGAGGTTTACAAAATTATGAGGGGCATGGATAGGATGAATAGACAAAGTCTTTTCCCTGTGGTGGGGGAGTCCAGAACTAGAGGACATAGGTTGCGGGTGAGAGGGGAAAGATCTAAAAGAGACCTAAGGGGCAACTTTTTCATGCAGAGGGTGGTACATGTATGGAATGAGCTACAAGAGGGTGTGGTGGAGGCTGGTACAATTGCAAAATTTAAGAGGCATTTGGATGGGTATATGAATTGGAAAGGTTTGGAGGGATATGGACTGGGTGCTGGCAGGTGGAACTAGATTGGGTTGGGATATCTGGTCGGCATGGACAGGTTGGACCGAAGGATCTGTTTCCATGCTGTACATCTCTGACTATCTATTATATTTGCATTTAACCATTTACTCAACTTGTCCAAATCACACTGAGCATTTCTGCAACCTCCTCATAGTTCATCCTCTTTTCTCCTCTTCTCTCCCCACTGCCCTGCAAAAACATTCTGCCATCTGCAAATTTAGGGATATTACATTTAGATCTCATCTAAACCATTAATACATAATTTGCATAGCTGGGGTCCTAGCACTGAATGCTGTGGTACCGCACAAATCACTGTCTGCCATTCGGCAAAAGACCTGTGTATTCCTACTCTTTTGTTGCCTGTCTACCAACCAGTTTTCTTTCCATCTCAATTGATTATCCCCCGGTTCCATGTACATTAATTATACACCTTAATCTCTTATGCAGAGTTTTCAAAGTTGAAAGCTTTCTGAATGTCCAAATAAATTGCATCTTCTGTATACCCCTTATCAACTCTACTCAGTACATCCTCGAAGAATTCCAGTAGATTGTCAAGCATGATTTTCTTTTCTTGAATTCATACCAGCCCTGTTTGGTCCTATTTCTCTACTTTTAAATCTTTAATTACTGACTGTAGCATTTTCCTCACTACTTTTATGAGCGAAATGTCACAGGATTAGAAGGTGTTCCCAAAGGAGCCTTTGTGAATTGCTGCAATGCTGCTTATGTGTGATGTATGGCGCTGTCCAACTCTGCATCAGTGATGGACGTTGTGAATGTTTAAGGTGGTGGATGGCTGCTTTGTCGTGGATAATGTCAAAACTACTTCAATGTTGTGGGAGTGGTAATCATCCAGACAAGGGGAGAGCATTCCATCTGACTTGTATCTTTTTGTACGGCTGGGAGACATTGGGCAGTTAGATGAATCACTGCAGAATCTGTAGCCTCTGACCTGCTGTTGTGGGCACAGAATTTATATGTCTGGTCCAGATCAGCTTCTGGTCAACTGTAATCACCAGAATATTGATCGTGGGAGATTCAGTGACGGTGATGCCATTGAGTAGAAACATAGAAAATATGAGCAGGAATAGGCCATTCACCCCACTGAGTGTGTTCTGCCATTTAAACAGCTGATGGCTGATCATCTTCTCCCTCTCCATTTTTCTCCATTATCTCCACATCCCTGATGTTACTAATATTGAGAGATGTTGATTTCTTTCTTGAACTCGCTCAATGATTAAGCTTCCACATCGCTCCGTGGTAAAGAACTCCAAAGATTCTCACCCTCTTAGAGTGAAGGAATTCCTCTTCATCTCAGTCTTAAATTACTTGCCCCTTAATTTGAGACTCTGTTTTTGGTTCTAGACATAACATTCTGGGAAACTTCCCACCCACATCTACTGCTGGCCTGTAAGAATTCTGCGAGTTTCAATGAGATCACCTTTCATTCTTCAAAACTCTAGGGAATCCAGGCCCAGTTTCTTCAGTTTCTGTCCTCATGAGTCAGAGTTGAAACTTTATTGCTGGAACAGCACAGCAGGTCAGGCAGCATCCAGGGAACAGGAGATTCGACGTTTCGGGCACAGGCCCTTCCCTAAATTTGCAGATGCTGCCTGACCTGCTGTGCTGTTCCAGCAATAAAGTTTCAACTTTGATCTCCAGCATCTGCAGACCTCACTTTGTCCTCATGAGTCAGCCCTGCCATCTGAGGGATTGGACGATGAACATCTGTTGTACATCCTCGAGGACAAGAATCTCCCTCCTCAGATAAGGAGACTAAAATTACATATAATACTCCAGGTGTGGTCTCACCATGGCTCTGTACAATTATAGCAAGCTATCTTTGTTCCTGTCCTTAAATGGCCTTGCAATAAAGGCCAACTATTTGCCTTCCAAATAACTTGCTGCATGTGCATGCTAACTTTCAGTGACTCATTAGCAAGGATCCCTTTGGACATTAGTACTTGCCACTCTATCATTAGAGATGGCCGTTACCTAACAATGTGTAGAGCAAATTTTACTTGCCATTTATCAATCTAAGACTGGATATACTCTGTTTTACTGCGTATGGGCACAAACAGTTTCAGTATCCTCTGCAAGAAGGATTCACGAAGGAGATCTAGACAAGTCATCTGTGTGGGCAAACACATGACAGATGTAGTTTCATGTGGCTAAATATGAAGTTCTACACTTCAGGTTTTTTTTAATAAACGAAAGGCAGAGTCTTATTTAGATAGTGATATCTTGTGAAATGTGGTTATGCAAGGCGATCTTGGTGTCCCTTGTATACCAGACAATGAAAGTAAGCAAGCAGATGTTCAGACATTTTGGAAGGCACATGGTAAATTGGCCTTCATTGAAAGAGGATTTGGTTTTAGAAGTAGGGCTGACTTACTCCAGTTATAAAGGGTCTTGGTAAGACTGCATCTGGAGTCTTGTGTACAGTTTTGATCTCCTCAACCTAAGGAAGGATATACTTGCCATGGGACGATTGGGGAAAATTCCGTAGGCTGACACCGAAGATGGCAGAGCCATCATATGGTGCAAGATTGGTTTGACTGGACCTGTATTCACTAGAAGAAGAAGAAATGATTTGGATGTGAGCATGAGAGGTACGGTTAGTAAGTTTACAGATGACACCAAAATTGGAGGTGTCATGGACAGTGAAGAAGGTTGACTCAGATTACAAGAGGATCTTGATCAGATGGGCCAATGGGCTGAGAAGGGCAGATGGAGTTTAATTCCGATAAATGTGAGGTGCTGCATTTTGGGAAAGTAAATGTTAGCAGGACTAATACACTTAATGGTAAGGTCCTAGGGAGTGTTACTGAACAAAGAGACCTTGAAGAGCAGGTTCATAGCTCCTTGAAAGTGGAGACATGGGTAGATAGGATAGTGAAGATGACCTTTGGTATGCTTTCCTTTATCAGTCAGAGTATTGAGTACAGGAGTTGGGAGGTCATGTTGCGGCTGTACAGGACATTGGTTAAGCCATTGTTGGAATATTGTGTGCATTTCTGGTCTCCTTCCTATCGGAAATATGTTGTAAAGCTTGCAAGGGTTCAGAAAAGCTTTACAAGGAAGTTGCCAGGGTTGGAGAATTTGAGCTACAGGGAGAGGCTGAACAGGCTGGGGCTGTTTTTCCTGGAGCGTCGGAGACTGAGGGGTGACCTTTTTGGAGGTTTACAAAATTGAGGGGCATGGATCGGATAAATAGGTAAAGTCTTTTTGCTGGGGTGGGGGAGTCCAGAACTAGAGGGCATAGGTTTAGGGTGAGAGGGGAAAGATATAAAAGAGACCTTAGGGGCAACTTTTTCACGCAGAGGGTGGTACGTGTATGGAATGAGCTGCCAGAGGATGTGGTGGAGGCTGGTACAATTACAACATTTAAGAGGTATATGAATAGGAAGGGTTTGGAGGGATTTGGGCCAGGTGCTGGTAGGTGGGACGAGATTGGGTTGGGATATCTGGTCGGCATGGACGGGTTGGACCAAAGGGTCTGTTTCCATGCTGTACATCTCTAGGACTCTAAAAGGGGATCTGATTGAAACAAATGAAATTCTAATGCAGGCAGCAAGAGTAGATGCAGGGTGGATGCTCCCTCTTGGGTGCGGGAATCTAGAACCAGGCTGGACAGTCTCAGGATATGGAGAGGACCATTTACGCTTGAGATGAGGAAACATTTCTTCACCCAGGATAGTCACTTTGTGGAATTTGCTCCCTCTGAAGGCTGTAGAGGCTGGGTCACGAGTTTATTTAAGAAAGAGATTGATAAACGTATAGACATTTTAAAGGCATCAAGGAGAATGAAAGAAAATTGGGAATGTATCATTGAGAGGGAATTAACCATGATCATATTGAATGGTGGAGCAAGGGCCGAATGGCCTACTCCTGCTCCTAGTTTCTTAACTTCTTTAAACACTGCATTACATTACTCTGCAGTGGTTCCAACATTATTTTTGCAGCAAGTGCTTTTTCCCTCTGGTTTTAATTATCGACTGTAGAATACATGAGTAAAGTGATTAACGATATAAAGTTTGTTTTTTTTTCCTCTTGGTAGAATCCTCATTTTGGGTAATGCAAATCACAAGGTGCCACATTTTGTCCATCGTTTCAGTTGAGTCCGTTCAGCTGGGGTAGGAAGTTAGATGTACAATTAATCTCAGTGGTCTGTGCTCAAGGAACAAGCTTAAAAGTAACAAAGAAATAATAATAGCAGTTTTGGACAGTACTGCTTGCTGTTGTAAGGTGCATGTGAGTTGCTAAGAGAGAACATGATTGAACTTAGCTTTATTGCCTGTTAAAATTGTTAGCTTGGAGCCCATGAGCGGATTACCTTTCTGTGCAGGCTAGGTTACAACAGTCAACATGGACTTCACCAGAACATTTAAAAGCAATGAGGTGGTAATTTGACAAAGCTTGTTAACATAAATGGCAATTAAACAGCATCAGTCAAGGTAATTTTCATATTTTTTGGTTAAGAAACAGCTATAGAGAGAAAAAAATGACCCCAATTTGTGATTACCAGGGAAAGGGAATGGCACCTGGGACAGAGCTCAGGACTTCGTTTTTACAAGCCCAGGTGAGTTAACTTTCCAGCTGGGGTTTCCTCCACTCTGTCTGCTTCTCCCACCTTCCTCTCTCCCCTTTCCCTCTGTCACAGTCTTATCCCTTTTGCTCTTTTCTCTCTTGCCCTTCTCACTCTGCCACCAACCCCCCGTGAACCTCGAGAAATAATGCATGAGGTTTTGCACTCCGAAAAATATTATCTCCAGTTGCATTACCCCACCAGTAAGCATTTCACATTGAAATGAAAGTGGCTGAGATTTTTTAAAGCCTTTTCGTAAAAGGTTATTAATAAATGAAGTGAAAGAAAAATGAATGAAAGTGACTGTCATTTGACTATCAAATCTTCTCCTCCTCCTCCTGCACTCTCTGACCTCTCCCTCAACCAATGAACTTTCACTTCATATTTTTTTCTTGAACTATGATCCTTCCATGTAAAATTATGTAATCATTAATTATAGAAACCCTATGAATGAGCTGTAAAGTTGCCTACCAATCCTGTGCAAAATGCCAAATCATGTGATCTGTAACCTGCCTGTAGTTCGGGTACCCTAGCATATAGACACATACGATGAATAGTCATTTAGCTAAACTGCAGGATGATCTGGCGAATGTACACTAGAATGAATTGCCACCGAGGAGGAGAGAGAAGGCTGGATGTTTGAACTAAGTTCCAAACAGACTGCAAGAAGGTAAACTTGTAATTGGTCTTGTATTAACTCATGGATTTATTTACAGGAGCTGTGAGGCATGGCATTGTTCTTAATCTGCAAAACATGAGTTTGGAAATAAGAATGATATATGGGGAATACTCAGCAGCTCAGGCAGCATCTATGGAGAAAGAAAGTGAGTTCATGTTTCAGGTCCCTGACCTTCAGGGACCTGAAACTAACTTGCGCAAGTTAGGTGCCGGTAACAAGAAATGGTAGGATAAGATTGATGCACCTTTTAGGATGCCATAAAACAGAGGATTTAAAAAGCAGTAAATAAAAGACTAGTGATGATGACGTCTGTTTCCTGACAGTTGGATCAATTTGTATCCGTAATTGAACTTTCCTGGAAACATGAAGTACGTGTTGATTTATTTTAACCTGTATGATTTAATAACATTGTTAAATCATTTTATTGAAGAGGCTGGGGGAGCTTTGTGGAGGTTTCTCATGATAAACAGTAGCTAAGAAGTTCTTTTTATGTCTATTGTAATGGGATTTTGGAAAAAGCAAATACTAAAATTTAACTCCATTCAAAGTGTGGTTCTGTAAATAAAAAAAACTTGAATTGAATTTGAGAATTTGTAAAGTACTAGGATTTGTCTGTATGATTTGTTTGTTGTGAAGAATAGCCAGAACTAATTGTATAGTGATCACTGCAGCATAAGAATATTTGATGAGCAAAATCAAATGCATTTGCAAGGTTAATAGGACATTTCCTTCTTTTCAGGCACAGCTGACCGACGAAATACCATTGTTAGCAGGAGAGGATATTAAAAGTAAAGGTAGGAATGCATTGACAGTAATTCAGCCTGTAAATCTGTTTACTACCTAATTAAACTTTGTTTCATTATTTTGAGATCTAAATAGTAAACTTCTTTTTTAGGAATTTTCCTCATTAATTACTGCATTTATAATTTTTTGTGTATTTGTCATTAATTTGCGCAAAGATGATTTATCAAAGAATTTAAAAAAAAAAAATTGTTGCTAGCTTCTATCAGCTAATGACTCTTTAATTCCTACTTCATAGAAAAGGATGTGATCTACATTTGTCACTTTAATGGACCTAAGAAGGGAGTGGTGTACATTACAAACTACAGGCTTTACTTTAAAAGTGTTGAAATGGTAAGTTCTGATTTTGTTTAATCGTTGAAATTCTTTCACTTTTGTATTTCGCTGTGGTGTGTTACTGTAAATCCATGTCTTCATGCTCAAGTGTTATTACATGGAGATAGGCAACCAAAGCAAATCACCTTTTCTACTTCTGTTTGCGCAATACTGTAAAAGTAAAACCTTCAAAGACCCTCAAAATTGGCCCCAGTGGTTCCTCAGCAGACTTTTTGAATAACCATTCCCAAACTTTGTGAACAATCACTTCTTGACGTCGGTTTATAGCTTAAATAAAAGACTTAGTAATTTATACACAGTACAGTAACGCAAAGCAAAATTAAATAACAAAATAATCTAATTGTTGACTATGTTTAAGCCCAATGACCTTTGTTTTTGAGCCCTGTTGGTGCACAAAACAGACAGACAATGATAAACAAAAGAAAATAACACAACTGGCGGATTACTGAAGTGATTTTTGCAGTGCATTGTTCTGTAGGCATGGATAGTTGTTTCTTGGTTGATATTCTGAAGGTGCTGATCAGGGCCATCTTGTTAGCTCACTCAGAGTAGGTCAGTACCATGTATTATGAGCAGAGCTGGGCACTGTACCATAGGAAGGATACATTGGAGTACAACATAGGTTTACAAGAATGATATCTGGATTTCAAAAGTTATGAGGGGAGACTATACAAAGTAAGTCTTTTTTCTCTTAGAATTTAGAAGGTTAGGGGGTGCTATGATCAAAATCTTCAAGATATTAACAGGAGAAGATACGGTAGATGAAGGTAAGCTATTTCCACTGGTTGGGGATTATAGAACTAGGGAGCATAGTCTAACAATCAGGGTTAGGCTGTTCTGGAGCTAACTTGGGAACCACTTCTACATAAAAAGGGTGATAGATGGAACTTTCTTCCACAACTGGCAGTGGATGCTAAATCACTTGTTAATTTTATGTCTGAGATAGGGAAACTTTTGTAAAGCAAAGGAATTAAAGCGATATGGGCCAAAGGCAGGTAGATGGAGTTATAGAGTGATAGAATCATACAGCACGGAAACCGACTCTTTGGTCCAACCAGTCCGAGCCAACCATAATCCCAAACTAAACTAGTCCCACCTGCCTGCTCTTGGCCCATATCGATTAAACCTTTCCTATTCATGCACTTATCCAAATGTCGTTTAAACATTAATTGTACCCACATCCACCACTTCCTCGGGAAGTTCATTCCACACATGGACAACTCTCTGTATAAATAAAAATGTCCTTTGTCTTTTTTTTAATCTCTTTCTCCCCCACCCCACCTTAAAAATGCACCCCATAGTCTTGAAATCCCATATCCTAGGGAAAAGACATTAACCCTATCTATAACCCTTGATTTTTTTATTTAACTTCTATTAGGTCATCTGACACCCACCTGTACTCAAGTGAAAAAAAATCCAGCCTTTCTCTATAATTCAAACCTTAAATACCTGACAACATTCTGATAAATCTCTTCTGAACCCTCTCTAGCTTAATAATATCTTTCCAATAACTGAGTGACTGGAATTGGGCACAGTATTCCAGGTGAGGCCTCACCAATGTCCTGTACAACTTCAACATGACTTCCCAACTCCTATACTCCAAGGACTGAGCAATGATGGCAAGCTTTTTTAACCACCTTGTCCACATGCGACGCAAACTTCAAGGAATTATGTACCTGCACCCCCTAAGTCCCTCTGTTCTTCAACACTACCCAAGACTCTACCATTAAGTGCATAAGTCCTACCCTTGTTTGTCGTATCGAAATGCAATATCTCGCGTTTATCCAGATTGAACTCCATCTACTTTTTAGTCCATTTGATCAAGACCCCTTTGTAACCTTAGAAAGCCTTCTTTCACTGTCTACAATGCCACCATATTTGGTCTCATTTGCAAACTTATCATCCATGCCTTCTGAATTCTCATCCAAATCATTTATATAAATGACAAACAAAAGAGGACAGAGCCAATCCCAGTGGAACACAGGTGGGGATAGGCCTCCAGTCTGAAAATCAACCCTTCACCAGCATTCTGTCTCCTCCTGTTAAGCCAATTATGTATCAAAGTGGCAAGCTCACCCCAAATCCCATGTGACCTAATGTCACTAATCAGTCCTCCATGCGGAATCCTGTCGAAGACTTTACTAAAGTCCAAGTGAACAACGTATGCTGCTCTGCCCTCAATCTTTTCAGTAACTTCCCCAAAAATCTCAATCAAGTTTGTGAGACATTATTTTCCTCTCACACAACTATGCTGACTTCCAAATTCAATTTTTGCCTCTCTAAATGTCCATACATGCTATCTTTTATGATCACATCCAACAATGTCCCCAGAACCAAAGTCAGGTTCACAGGTCTATAATTCCCCGGTTTCTCCTTGCAACTTTTCTTAAACAAAGTACAAAGTTAGCCACCTTCCAGTCATCAGGCACCTCACCTGTAGTTACAGATGATACAAATATTGATCAAGATTCAACCTGCAGTTAACTTTCAGGTCTGGCCTTACAAGCAAACCACAGTTTGTTTGATTTGTTTTTTAACGTAAGCTGCTGCCCATTGTCCAAAGGTCATTTTCAGTTCTCCGTTCACAGCTCCAAACAGCAAGTGATACAAGATAAAAATAAAAAAATCAATGAATGTTCCAGCACAAGTTAAAGGTCTGTAATCTGTTACTTGTGTCTCTATTCCCATTAACATTCTTAATATCACCATTTCCCTAAATCTTGTATGAAAGTCTGTCTCTTTGGCTAGCTTCAAGAAGTTCCGGCTAGCACTTAATGCCGGCAAGTTCTCCCATCAGCAACTCAAGCCTTTATAAAGGCCAAATTTAATTAATTAAGATTTGAATGCTGCGCACAGAAATGAAGAGGCTATTTCTTGTCTACCTGACCACCACCAGTTCTCAGTTTTATGGCTTTATAACCCAGACAGCCTCTCTTAGCATGCAAACTCAAAATTATTTTTTTGTGCAGTGTACGTGTGAACAGTTTCTAATTGGTAACCAGATCTAATTAGAGGGCAGATTTCTGGCAAAGAGTACCTCGCTATGTAAAGACTGCAACTTAGATACTATCACATTCAAGCAGTTATTTATCATAGAGTTGCAGAAATGCCATTTCTTTTCCCTGATGCCAAGTCCAATGACATTTTAGGAGAGATGGCTAAAAACATATTCAGGTGGGAGAGTTTTAGGGAGGAGAGGAATGTGGAATAGTTTGAGGACGGAATTCAAGTGTGGAGCAAAGATTATTGGATACATGAGAACACATGGTAGGGTGAAAGATGAACGGCATTTGAAAGTATTTTAAATTTCAATGCCAATAAGTGGTACCTGATTATTGCCCTTGTCTTCTACTTACTACTGTTCTTTATAACCTTGGTAGTAGTCAGAAATGTTGGCTCCTACCTTCAATTTAGATGAAGATTTAGACAAAAAAAAACAAATTTGTTAGTCACCTTTTCAGGTTTTATCTCACCCATTTTTCCCTCCTTTTGGTAATCCTCCCCTTCTGAATGTGCTGAAGTAAACTTCATATAAGCATTGGCATGAAACCACAGGATTGCTAAAGTGGCCATTGTCCATATCTGAGTTCAGTTAGTGTGTGTCAGTGGGCAATTTCATGGGGGAAAGTTGCAATTAAGACTGCCTCCATCATTATCTGTAAATGTGGACACTGTCACAAATGTCACTGTGCCAGCAGGATTCACTTACGAGCAATTAAGAGTAAGGACACTGACTTAAAATGAAAAATTGTAGCAAAGCACCCTAAAGGGAGAAGCCTTGCATTTCTGAAGCAAGTGACCACAATGTCTGTTCATGCTTGCAACAGAAGGAAACTAGTCTCAACTTTATTTTTCTTCTGCTTTTCTGATGCTGAACACTTGGCTACTTAGACTATTTTTCAATAGTGTCAGACATCCTGTCTGATTCAAAAACTAGTTTTCCGTTCTGGGCTTGAGTGCAAGGACTGTTTTTCAACTTAAATTCAGCAATTTTGTATTGCCTTGTGTGTTACTTGAGTTGCAGGTTTTGATCATATCTCATTTTTTGGAGGCATGCATTGGTACATTCAGTTCCATATTTAGACAAGCGTGTATTTTTTGATGATCATGTGTAGTCTGCAAAAGTCAGGTAGTGAAATATTTGATGCCTTTTCCAAGGAAACCCACTGTGGCATATGGCAGCAAGTTTATGCAATCTGATTTTCTGAGAGCTTTGTATATGCTTAACATGTTAGATATTTGAATCAAATGTTGGTTTCTGGTTCCAAGATTGATGTGTGACTATTCAGTGAATACTTGGATGGTAAAACGTCAAGTGCTAATATGTTGCTCTTACAATGTCAGTACAAGCATCGGATACTGATACTCCTGGTTTAGTGTTATGTAGGCTTATATGGAATGTTTGTAGCTGACATGGTGCTTCAGAATCTCTAGCATGTGGGATTGCATCTGTTGTGCCTTTTAACTGACATATGATTGATATAAGCTGATAACTGGTGCTTTGGTAAGTTTGGCAGTGCGTTGGTAAACCATCTGACGTGGCAACGCCGACAGTGTCAGGGTGGCATGGAATTATTCATCTTGTTTCTCTCCGATAAACTAATGCAAATCTCATAGATGCCTCTAACTAATAATCCATCAATGATCCTGAAGTCACACCTTAATTCCATACATTTTACCTTTGCCTTTATCCCTAAATCAAGCCCTCACCACTGTTGTAGCAGTTTTTCAGTTGTTGGTTGGGGTGGGGGAGGAGTACAGTGAAGGATGGTAGAGGTTGTAAGTGAGCTGCAGACATGTATGCAGTATTATTTACTGTTATATTAAATACAGGTCCTGCTCCAGTATTAACGTTCTACTCATCAACTTGACAGTTGAATAATGTGTATCAATCAGTGTGATTGTGCAATAATGGTAATATCACTAGTTATGCAATCCAAAGGCTCTGTGATGTGCTGGAGAAATGGATTCACATCCTATCACAACATTCATAATGGACATTGATAGTAGGTAAGTCAGTCTAAATAATGCCATTGAAAGTAAAGGGGTGATGGTTAGATTCTGTCTTTTTGGCATGATTGTTACCTGGCACCTCTGTGGTGTGAATGTTGCTATCCATTTACCAGCCCAAACCTGAATGGTCTTGCTGCACTTCAACATGGACTGCTTCAGTCATAGAGTCATAGAGAGGTACAGCATGGAAGCAGACCCTTTGGTCCAACTTGTCCATGTCCAACTTGGATATCCCAACGCAATCTAGTTCCACCTGCCAGCACCCGGCTCATATCCCTCCAAACCCTTCCTATTCATATACCCATCCAAATGCCTTTTAAATGTTGCAATTGTACCAGCCTCCACCACATCCTCTGCAGCTCATTCCATGCACATACCACCCTCTGTGTGAAAAGGTTGCCCCTTAGGTCTCTCTTATGTCTTTCCCCTCTCATCCTAAACCTATGCCCTCTAGTTCTGGACTCACCCACCCCAGGGAAAAGACTTTGTCTATTTATCCTAACCATGCCCCTCATGATTTTATAAACCTCTATAAGGTCACCCCTCAGCCTCTGACACTCCAGGGAAAACAGCCTTAGCCTATTCAACCTCTGCCTACAGCTTAAATCCTTCAACCCTGGCAACATCCTTGTAAATCTTTTCTGAACCCTTTCAAGTTTCACAACATCTTTCCGATAGGAAGGAGACCAGAATTGCACACAATATTCCAACAGTGGCCTAACCAATGTCCTGTTCAGCCGCAACATGACCTCCCAGCTCTTGTACTCGATACTCTGACCAATAAAGAAAAGCATACCAAATGCCACCTTAACTATCCTATCGAACTGCGACTCCACTTTCAAGGAGCTATGAACCTGCTCCCCAAGCTCTCTTTGTTCAGCAGCACTCCCTAGGTCCTTACCATTAAGTGTATAAGTCCTTCTAACATTTTCCTTTCGCAAAATGTAGCACCCTTCATTGATCTAATTTAATCTTCATCTGCCACTTCTCAGCCCATTGGCCCATCTATTTGAGATCCCGTTATAATCTGAGGTAACCTTCTTTGCTATCTACCACACCTCTAATTTTGGTGTCATCTGCAAACTTACTAACTATGCCTCTTATGCTCACATCCAAATCATTTATATAAATGATGAAAATAGTGTACCCAGCACTGATCCTTGTGGCACTCCACTGGTCACAGGCCTCCAGTCTGAAAAACAACTCTCCGCCACCACCCTCTGTCTTCTACCTTTGAGTCAGTTCTGTATCCACATGGCTGCTTCTCCCTGTATTCCGTGAGATCTAACCTTGCTAACCAGTCTCCCATGGGGAACCTTGCCTTCAATGGAATGCCTTACTGAAGTCCATATAGATCACATCTACTGCTCTGCCCGCATCAATCCTCTTTGGTGTCTGAGGTGTCATGAATAATGCTGAACGTAGCACACACATACACTGATGATTGTATAATACTCCACTTCTGACCTTATGGAAGGAAGATAATTGCAACAGCTGAGGGTGTTTGGACCTAGGGTACTTCCCTGAGGCATTGCTGTCATTCCTGACTCCAGACTCTTAGCAATGTGGTTGACTCTTAAATGCCCTCTGAAATTACCAAGTGAGTAATTGTAAGAGTATTGAGGAATGGACAAAACAGGCTGGCCTTGCCAGTAATATCGAAATTCCATGAATGAATAAAACTAAATTTCTGTACCATTATTTTTCACAGAAGGCTTGCTGTAATTCCTCTGAAGTAAAAATACGATTGTTTATATCAGATTTTTGCAAGAAATTGTTCTTGTTGTATTAATATTAAACTGTTGTCAATGTAGCTTTTGGTATGGAAGTGAGTGGAAAGAGTGGGAAGCTTTTGGTTTCAAAAGTTTGAAAGATTAAAGTGACGCATAAGAAGAATATTTGCTTAGAAAGTTTATTAGGTTGCTTTTGTGGCTGGGTGCAATTTATTGGTAATATTAGAATGATGAATGAAAGTAATGGCCAAACTGAGTGCTTCATATATAATTTATCGAGAAACTGAGATAGTCTTGTTTTAGCTGGAAAATATTTGAATTTCTTCACTAATTAAATCTATCGATTCATTCAGTCTCTGCACCTGCATTATTGTTGAAATAATACTATTTTAGAAACCATAAAACTATCTGAATTCAAGTAAATGAGCCACAACGGTAATACTTAGTGAGAAATAAAATTGGGTCAGGCAGTATCTATGGAATGGTAAACAGTTAATGTTTCCAGTCAGTAACCTTTCATCAGAAGCTGCTAGTTTTCAGTTTTGATAAAAAGACCTGAAAGGTTTAACTGTGTTTCTTCCTCCCTAGATGGTGTCTGCCAAACTGAATGTTGTCAAGCTTAGCGTTTCATTTCAGATTCCCAGCATCTCTATATATTTTACTTTCAGTAAAATTAGATTTCTTTTCTCACTTCTTCTAGAATTTCACATTTTTTTTGCTGCATTATTTATTAATGCAATAAGAAGAAGCACTGATGTTCATGTTCACTACCTGGAGACTTGCAGTTAATCTCGAGAGAAAATTTGCAGCCCTTGTAATGTCATTTATTGGTTTCGTACAAAATTAAATCTATGTCACTAGTTTCAGGAAATAATGGACTCTCTGAATTGGTCACTTGGTTGATGTTTCACAAATTGGTAAAAACTAAATAGCATTTCAGAATTGTTGGCGTAGCTTTATACCATAATAGCTTCACTGATTTTACTTGGAGTCACCACAATGCTGGCTGAAAATCCTCCTTCTGGCAAGCACCCTTTCCTCATCTGATTCCACTGCCTTTAAGTATCTTGTCACTGCATCTTTATATTTGCTCCCTTACCTGTCTGTTCTTCTCCTTTTTGACTGTCCCATCACTCATCGCATCACGTTTCTCTCTCCATCCATGGCATTATCATTTCCATCTCTTCTCAGCTATGTTTTTCAATGCTCCCACAATCTGCCTTGAGCCTGTGATGTACTATTTCCTCATTTTGATTTGTCCCCTTACCCTCCACATATGCATATCAGTATTTGCATCTTATTTGTATGTAGCTGTTGTTCATCTCTTGATGTTGTCTCCGTTCCTATGCTATGCAAGTCTTTCTTGTAAATTCTTCCTTTCATTTTAAATGATGCTTTTCTATCTCTCAACTCCACTACACTGCTGATTACTACAAACAGTGCTCACATGGTGCTTAATTTCCATCTCCTTGCTTCCATCTTCTGTCAAACTTGACCTCAGTGACTTGAAATGGTATGCTTTCTCCAAGTCTTTTCCAATAATCTTTATGCCTATAATATCAATGCACAATATAAATGAACACTTTTTCAGATTTATTTTTAATATTTCAGCTATTTTGTCACATACAACTGTTTTTAAATGCTATCTTTCTTTAATTTTCTGTTTTTCATGTATCATACATTTACATTTCAAAATCATTTTATTATATGTGCTGTCTCCAATAAGTCTTTAACAAATGAAAGTGAAATTGATTTCTAATTTGCTGAAAAACTGGTTGAATGTTTCTTTAGTCAATTAGATTACAGCTTTCATTAGAAAGCTTGACTTGCTTGCATCATTACAGGAGGAGTTAAATGTTGTGCATGATTTCAAAAGTGTCATGTCCAAAAAGCCCCAGTTATTAGTCTAGAGCAAGGGTCTCATGGTATAAGTTATCATATCATGATGTTGGAGGCATGAGCAAAAGGTATGATTTAAAATGAATATTTCGGTGTATACTGATTTGAGCAATCACCATTCTGTGTTTTTGTCAAGTGAAGGCAAGCATCAAATTGGAGTCATGTTAAAAAGTCAAAGGTAATGTTACTCAATATGAATGCAAATAGCATTCATGACAAAGCAGTGAAAAGTGGAATGCCACAAGGATCGGTGCTGTGTCCACTGCTTTTTGTCATTCATATAAATGATTTGGATGTGAGCATAAGAGATATACTTAGTAAGTTTGTAGATGACACCAAAATTAGAGGTGTAGTGGACACTGAAGAAGGATACCTCAGATCAGATGGACCAATGGGCTGAGAAGTGGCAGATAGAGTTTAATTTAAATAAATGCGAGGTGCTGCATTTTGGGAAAGCAAATCTTAGCAGAACTTATACACTTAATGGTAAGATCTTGGGGAGTGTTGCTGAACAAAGAGACCTTGGAGTGCAGGTTCATAGCTCCTTGAAAGTGGAGTCGCAAATAGGTAGGATAGTGAAGAAGGCATTTGGTATGCTTTCCTTTGTTGGTCAGAGTGTTGAGTACAGGAGTTGGGAGGTCATGTTGCGGCTGAAGAGGTCATTGGTTAGGCCACTGTTGAAATATTGTGTGCAATTCTGGTCGTCTCCCTATCGGAAAGATGTTGTGAAACTTGAAAGGGTTCAGAAAAGATTTGCAAGGATGTTGCCAGGGTTGGAGGATTTGAGCTATAGGGAGAGGTTGAATAGGCTAGGGCTGTTTTCCCTGGAGTGTTGGAGGCTGAGGGGTGACTTTATAGAGGTTTATAAAACCATGAGGGACATGGATAGGTTAAGTAGACAAAGTCTCTTCCCTGGAGTGGGGAAATCCAGACCTAGAGGGCATTGGTTTAGGGTGGGAGGGGAAAGATATAAAAGAGACCTAAGGGGCAACGTTTTCATGCAGAGGGTGGTACATGTATGGAAGGTGACAAGTAGGTTAGACCGGGGAAACCCAGTGGATGTGGTCTACCTAGACTTCCAAAAGGCCTTTGATAAGGTGCCACATGGGAGGCTGCTGAGCAAGGTGAGGGCCCATGGTGTTCGAGGTGAGCTACTGGTATGGATAGAGGATTGGCTGTCTGACAGGAGGCAGAGAGTTGGGGTAAAAGGTTCTTTTTCGGAATACAGCCGGTGACAAGCGGTGTCCGCAGGGTTCAGTGTTGGGGCCGCAGCTGTTCACATTATATTATTAATGATCTGGATGAAGGGACTGGGGGCATTCTAGCGAAGTTTGCCGACGATACAAAGTTAGGTGGACAGGCAGGTAGTACTGAGGAAGTGGGGAGGCTGCAGAAGGATCTAGACAGTTTGGAGGAGTGGTCCAGGAAATGGTTGATGGAATTCAATGTGAGCAAATGCGAGGTCTTGCACTTTGGGAAAAAGAATAGAAGCATGGATTATTTTCTAAACAGTGAGAAAATTCGTAAAGCCAAAGTACAGAGAGATCTGAGAGTGCTAGTTGAGGATTCTCTAAAGGTAAACATGCAGGTTGAGTCCATGATTAAGAAAGCGAATGCAATGTTGTCAATTATCTCAAGGGGGTTGGAATATAAAAGCACTGTTGTGCTACTGGTTTATAAAGATCTGGTTAGGCCCCATTTGGAGACCTGTGTCCAGTTTTGGTCCCCATACCTCAGGAAGGACATACGAGCACTGGAGCGTGTCCAGCGGAGACTCACACGGATGATCCCTGGAATGGTAGGTCTAATATACGAGGAACGGCTGAGGATCCTGGGATTGTATTCATTGGAGTTTAGAAGGTTAAGGGGAGATCTAATAGAAACTTACAAGATAATACATGGCTTGGAAAGGGTGGACACCAGGAAATTGTTTCCGTTAGGCGAGGAGACTAGGACCCGTGGACACAGCCTTAGAATTAGAGGGGGTAAATTCAGAACAGAAATGCGGAGACATTTCTTCAGCCAGAGAGTCGTGGGCCTGTGGAATTCATTGCCACAGAATGCAGTGGAGGCTGGGACGCTAAATGTCTTCAACGCAGGAATTGATAAATTCCTGATGTCACAAGGAATTAAGGGCTACGGGGAGAATGCGGGTAAGTGGAGTTGAAATGCTCATCAGCCATAATTGAATGGCGGAGTGGACTCGATGGGGCAGATGGCCTTACTTCCGCTCCTATGTCTTATGGAATGAGCTGCCAGAGGAAGTGGTAGAGGCTGGTACGATTGCAACATTTAAAAGGCATTTGGATGGGTATATGAATAAGAAGGGTTTGGAGGAGATATGGGCCGGGTACTGGCAGGTGGGACTAGATTGGGTTTAAAGTATTTAGAGTATTTAAAGAAATATTCTATGGTCTCCTCAAAATATATGTTTGACTGAGACAAAATAAAATGAAAGGAGAATAGACTGTGGCTAACAAAATAAGTTAAAGATTGCATTAGATTTGAGGAATTAGCTTATAAAGTTGCCAGTATAAGTGGTCAATCTGAGGATGGGAAGCCTTTTGAAGCCAACAAAAAGAGTATGGAACTTGTGAATAATGGGGGAAATATCAGTGAAAACCACTGAAAGCTAGACTGTAAAAGCTTCTTTAGGTACATGAAATAAGATTAGATTGGAGAATTCTGGATCCATTTCAGGTAGAGACAGGAGAATTTAAAATGGAGAATAGGGAAATGGTAGAGTCTGTCTTCACAGGAATATACAGAAAATCACCTGTAAATACAATGAAACCAAGGGAATTGAAAAATGAGGAGCTGAAATTATCTAACATTAATAAAGAGAGAGTCTTCAAAATTAATTTCCAAATGAAACTTGCCAAGTTCTCTGTATGAGATGAGCTATATTCCAGAGTTATGAAGGTGGGGCTGTAGAAATAATGAAAGCTTTAGTGGCTATCTTTCAAAAGTCTATAGATTCTGGAAAGTGTTCTGAAAACTGGAAGGTAACACATTTAACCCCACTATTTGGAGAGTGGAGAGCTACAGGTCTGTCAGTTTGTGGCCAGCAGTGGGGAAATGAAAAAATCTGTTATAAAGGATGTGATAATGGGTTACTTTGATTTTACCCAATCATATTATTCTATGTGGATTTATGAAAGGGAAATTCTGTTTGACAAACCTGTTGAAGCTTTTGAGGATGTTACTTGTTGCATAGATGAAGGAGAACCAATGAATCAGATGAACTGAAGGTTGTCTTAAGGTCCCATGCAGGAGTTTACTGAACAAAATGAAAGCCTGTGGGATTTGGTGTAATATACTGCTATGAGTTAAGACTTGGTTAACAGAAAATAATATACATAAATTGATCTTTTTCTGCATGGCTGGCAGTGACTAGTTGGGTACAATAGGGAACAATGCTTTTATCCCAGGTATTCACAATTTAAATTAATGATGTGGATGACTGCATGTCATATCTCCAGGTTTGCAGACGACGCAAAGCTGGGTGAGAGGGTGCGTTGTGAGGAGAATCCAAAGATGCTTCAGTATGATTTGGACAAGTGGGTGGGTAAATGTGTGACTGATGCATTATATGTATAAATGTGCGGTTTACTTTGGTAGCAAAAATGGGTAGGCAGATTATTATCTGAATGGTGGTAGTGCAGCTCCCTTTCTCCCCAATCTAAGACCTGGACATCTTTGTGCAGCAGTGGCTGAAAGTAAGCATGCAGGTGCAGAATGCTGTGAAGAAGGCAAATGGGTCTATTAGTCTTCGTAGCAAGAGGATTTGACTATGTGAGCCAGATACCACTGTTGATAAGACCACACTTGGAACATTGTGTGCAGTTTTGACCACCTTATCCAAAGAAGGATGTCCTGGTTATTGAGGGAGTGCAGTGAAGGCTTACCAACCTGATTCATGGGATGGTGAGACTGACATACATGGATTGATTAAGATGATGTTCACTAGAGTTTAGAAGAATGAGAGGAAAGCTCGGTGAAACCTTTAAAATTTGAATTAGGCTAGACAGGGTAATTGCAGGAAGATTGTTCTCAATGACTGTGAAGTGCAGAACTGGACATCACAGTCTAAGGATAAGGGATAGCCCTTTTAATGCTGGGACGCGGAGTAAGTTCTTCACCCAGAAGTTGGTCAGTCTGCTGAACCTGGAAATTGTTGATGCCAAAATATTGAAGACTTTCAAGAAAAATGGTGATAAAATTCTTGGGAATCAAAGGATTTGGGGAGAATAGGAACAGGAGACTGACTTGGGTATCAGCCATGATCATTTTGAAGATTGAACCAGGCTCTCCAACACCACCTCCTGCTTCTATTTTCTGTTTCTAAAATAGGTAACAGGAATAAACAGGTCCTCCTTACGATGCCATTTGTTCTGAATGATTCCTGCATGGTCAATCTGTATAAATGATTTTCTGAATCACAGAATTATGATGCAGAAGGAAGCCATTTGGCCCATTGTGCTGGCACCAGTTCTATCTGGTGCCAATCTCCTGCCTTTTCCCAATATCACTGCACACCATTATTATCCAAAAAGCATCAGTTCCCTCTTGAATGCCTCAATTGAATCAGACTTCAACATATTTGCAGGCCGTGCATTCTATACCCTAACTACTCTCTGTGTGAAATTTTTTTCTTTATCAGCCTCGCTTCATTTGCACGTTACTTTAAATCTTTGCTCTCTTGTTCTCGTTTTTATAATCTGAAATAGTTTCACTCTATCTGTTCTGTCCAGCACCATCATGATGTTGAAAACCTCCAGTTCTCCTCTCGGCCTCCAAGGAGAATAGTCACAACTTCTTTAATCTATCATTATTACTGACGTTTCTCAATCATGGAAACATTCTTGTAACTTGCTTCTTTACTCTCCCCAATGCATTCACATCTTTCCTATAATGTGGAGCCCACAGTTACATAGTAGTCCAGCTGAAGTCTAACATGTGTCCTGAGGGTCCCCCTCCTTCTCTTCTGTAAATCCTCTTTTTGGTCTCTAATCACTCCTGCTCTTCTTTTAGCACCTCTTACTATTTATATACATATAGAAGACTTTGAGACTTCGCTTTGTTCATTGGCCTTTTCTCATAGTCTCTTTTGGCTTTTCTTATTTGTTTTTCCACCCCTCCCCTAAAACTTCAATATTTCTGGTGATTCTCAGTTGTAGTTATAAGCTTGTCTTTCTGACTTAAATTTCCATCTGCATGAAATTCTGTATTTGTGTCTTACCTTTTCCATTGCAGGGAATATATTTCGACTGTACTGAAACCATCTGCACCTTGAAGGTGGCTTATTGTTCAGTCACTGATCTTGCTTCCAACTTCCTCTTCCAATCAATCATGCTCGCCTCTTTTCTAGACCCACTGAAATCAGCTGTGCACCCATTCATATTTTTGTTGTTCTGGATTGTTGCATATCATTTTCCAGCACTTTGGATGTGGCTACCAAATCTAATATTTTTGAATTGGCTGATGATACGTATTTGCAACGAATGCGAGTTGTGAGAAGCATTCAAGGAGACTGTACAAATCTGTTTGGAGAAGATGTGTAGCTCAGGTTGAGGTTCTGGATGTAAGTTTGCTTGCTGAGCTGGTAGGTTTGTTTTTAGACATTTTGTCACCAGACTAGGTAATATCATCAGTGAGTCTCTGGTAAGCATTGGTATTATGGCCTGCTTTGTTTGTTTAGATTAGATTTAGATTACTTAGTGTGGAAACAGGCCCTTCGGCCCAACAAATCCACACCAACCCGCCGAAGCGCAACCCATCCAGACCCATTCCCCTACATTTACCCCTTCACCTAACACTGCGGGCAATTTAGCATGGCCAATCCACCTAACCTGCACATTTTTGGACTGTGGGAGGAAACCGGAGCACCCAGAGGAGACCCACGCAGACACGGAGAATGTGCAAACTCCACAGAGTCAGTCACCTGAGGCGGGAATTGAACCCCGGTCTCTGGTGCTGTGAGGCAGCAGTGCTAACCACTGTGCCACCGTGCCGTTTGTGTTGGTGATGTCATTTCCTCAGAGGGTGATAGATGGGATCCAAATTGATATGTTTGTTGATAGAGTTCAGGTCGGAATGCCATGCTTCTAGGAATTCTCTTGCGTGTCTCTGTTTGGCTTGTCAGAGGATGGATGTGTTGTTTAAGTCAAAGTGGGTGTCCTTCCTCTTCTGTATTAGCAGCTGCATTACAGCATTATTTCAATGAGCCACCACATGCTGCCGCACCAAGGAACTACAAAGAACAGAAGAAAATCACCTATACAGTGTATTCAAAAAGAACGGGTACCCAATGAACACAGTCTGTTGATTTCTCAGCAAAAAAAACCAAACAAGCAGACAAGCCACGCCCAGAAACCCTACCACTCTCCCTGCATCAAAGACATCTCTGAAATGACATGATGCCAGACTACTCAGACCTCTTGGCATCATGGTAGTTCACAAACTCACCAACACATTAAAACAGCAGCTAATGAACTTGAAAGACCCTATACAGGCAACAAACAAAATGAAAGACATTTACGAAATTCCTTGCAAGAGCTGTTACAAACACTACATTAGACAAACAAGGAGAAAACTAGCCACCAGGATACAT
Source organism: Chiloscyllium plagiosum (assembly GCF_004010195.1). Classification (NCBI taxonomy): domain Eukaryota; kingdom Metazoa; phylum Chordata; class Chondrichthyes; order Orectolobiformes; family Hemiscylliidae; genus Chiloscyllium; species Chiloscyllium plagiosum. Next base: position 67,100,208 of record NC_057724.1, read on the forward strand.
GAATATCAACTAGTCACAAAACGACATGACCCACCATCACTAGTATCCTTACATACAAATAAGGAAGGACAACACTTTGACTAGGATAACACATCCATCCTAGGACAAGCCAAACAGAGACATGCACCAGAATTCGTAGAAGCATGGCATTCCAACCAGAACTCTATCAACAAACACATTGAGTTAGACCCCATCTACCACGCCCTGAGAAAAAGAACAGGAAATAGACATCACCACAGGAAATGACATCACCAAAGGAAAAGACATTACCAACCCAAAGAAACACAAACCTATAAATAGAAAGCAGGAATCAGTGGTAGTGCTTCACCTGGAGGCCCACTGAAGATGTTACCTAGTAGGGTGACGAAATGTGTAGAGCATGGCAGAGGCTCGTGTGTGTGTGTGTCTGTTTAGCTTGTCCTTGGATTGATGTTATCACACTTATCCACACCAGCAACAGAGTAAAGATGTCTTGCTGCAATTGTATAGAGCCTTGAGATATTGCACCTGGAATAGTATGTACTGTTTTTCTGAAGAAAGATGGATTTGCCTTAGAGTGAGTGCATTGAAGGTTCACCAGAATAACCACTCAATTGATGGGATTGTTTTAAGAGGAGATATTGAAGCAACTGGGCCTGTATTCTCATGAAAAATTTTGAGAAATCACACGTGACCTCCATCCTTATGGAGTATGACAGAGTGCACCCAAATAGGTTGTTTGCCTGGCTGTGGAGTTGAAATTAAGGACTGGCCTGTTAAAGAATGAAATGAGAAATAATTTCATCATGCGGAAGGAGATGCATCTTTGGTATTCTTTCTCTCCAGAAGACTGTGGAAGCTCAATCACTGAACAGGTTCAAGGCAAAAGTTTGAATATTTCTGGATACAAATGACACCAAGATATGGTGATGTTGGGTAGAAATGGAGATGATCAGCTATTATCTGTTTGAATGGTGGAGCACTAGTTCATTGGTGCAAATGGTCCTATTTTGCTCCTACTTCCTGCATTCCTCTGTTTGCATTAAAAGTAATACTTGTGCCCTTCAGTAAATTCTATGCAAGATCGATTGTACTGTGCACTGTTCATGCTGCTGACATAGTCAAATGTTTCCATATTTATAAGCTATATCAATGGAGGGAAACGAAAAGGAAAATGAAATTGAAAACATTCTAAATTGGATTCACTGTCTCTGCTTGTTAAACATAAAATGTTTCCATGCTCACACTAAAAACTGCATCATTAGTTGGCACGCGTGTAGGCTTCTCTGCCAGCCCACCTGACCTATGAATTTTTCATAAAAAATAAAGGTTTCATGTTGTTTGCTGTTGTCTAGAATTTATTTAACTCATTTAGCATTGTTCTGTCTATGGGTTTTGATCTCATTTGTCATTTTAAATTAAGTTCCCACTGTCACCTCATTTTCTAAAGTGTCCATTCTGTCTGAAGTAAAGCCACACTTAAAAAAATTGTGCAAGCATCAACTCTTTTTGTAAGCAGTTAGTGGCTGTCTTTCGAACAGGGAAAGTTCAACAACAGTGTTTTCCTCTGGTATCCACTTGCTCCTCTGCACATGAGGTAGCCAGTTAAATGAACATCAAGGAAATCTTGGATAATTTTACCCCTTCCTCCCCTTGCCAGCATGTTTAGTTTCTACATTTAAGAAAGTCGATGGCAAGCTTTTGGCTCTGGCAAAGTTTGGCTCAGAGCTGAAAATGTGTTGCTGGAAAAGCGCAGCAGGTCAGGCAGCATCCAGGGAACAGGAGAATCGACGTTTCGGGCACAGGAATGCCCGAAACGTCGATTCTCCTGTTCCCTAGATGCTGCCTGACCTGCTGCGCTTTTCCAGCAACACATTTTCAGCTCTGATCTCCAGCATCTGCAGTCCGCACTTTCTCCTCAAAGTTTGGCTCAAGCAGGTAAAAAGACTGAACGCTGTAAGAGAAGTTCCTTACTTTGGGGAGAAAGCCTTGTTTGAGTTGTTTCCTTCCCGGGGATGGGCAGACTGGTTTAGAGATGAGACAAATATGTGCATGATATTTTTTTCTTTTAAAGCTCACCACATTGTTACCATGGTACCGACAAAAGTAATGCTTTGTGTTTTAATCTGGGACATTCAAGATATTGTAAGTGTTAGGAAATATTGAGATTGGCCCTAGTTCTGCAATGTTTTTCCATCTTCAGTGTAACCATAAACTTGAACAGCAAATTTAATGCCTGAAACAGATAATTATGTCTGTCGGAAGGATTTTGCTCGAGTACAGCTCTATTTTTCAGAACTAAGTGTATTTAGTTTTTTTTGCTTTGTGGTAAACTATTAGCATAGACAGTGTAGATGGGAAGAGACTTTCCCCTGTGGTGAAGGGTTGAATGACCAGGGGACAGAGATTTATGGTAAGGGGCAGAAAGTTTAGAGGAGATAGGAGAAAAAAGATTGTACCTAACAGGTAGTGGGAATCTGGAACTCGCTACCCGTAAGGGTGGTAGAGGCAGTAACTCAGTCAAAATTTTAGTATTTAGATGTACACTTGTAATACCAACGCATACAAGGCTGTGGGTGAAGTGCTGGAAAATGAGATTAGAATAGTTAGATGGTGGTTTTTGTCCAGCGCAGACTTGATCGGCCAAATGGCCTTTATCTGTGCTGTAGATCTGTACGATTAATATTCTGGATTAGTGGTGCTGGAAGAGCACAGCAGTTCAGGCAGCATCTGAGGACTTCAATTTTACTGGAAAGACAGAATTGAAAGTTTACTAGAATTCCCTATTTATTGCATAAGTATATTCTAAAATCCCTTAGCCCCTGAATAGTTCTATGCTGCCTATGAATAACCACATCTGGCATATTGTAATGAAAAGCAAGTCAAACTACCTGTGTTGCTACTGCAGGAACAAATATTCAATTCCAGAATAGTTATAAAAGCTCCAAAACATTGTATAAATGCATCATAAACTAATGCACATTTCTGTCCTCTTATTAAAGTCCCACTGTTGCCCTCTGGTATCTTACCTAATTCACCATTATTCATACAAACCAACAGGGTCAACGGGCTATTTGCTTGAGGGAATCGGTGTAAGACAGTTCCTGACCCTACCCAACATCCACTTCCATCATGGATTACTTAGCAATGATTGTGTGAAGGTGTCACATCGAATTCTGCCTCCCTAAACAAAACTGATGCTATGACCACATTAAAACCAGATGACCTGACACAGAATTGGAACTACCCTAGCCTATAGCTCGTTGGATACTGACAAAGCTCAGGCATTTCTGAAGCCACTTTTGTTTAGGTTTTGTATTTCAATTTGAAATTTATTCAAAAATGTCACGTCTGAGTTGCTGCAGAACCTTTTTTAGACTGTCAAATTCTTCCTTAGAGAGATTAGTCGCACTTATGGCATGTGTATTTAACTGTTTTAAAAAAAAAAATTAAGTTCTGGGTAAATTTTGCCTTTTGGAAGATTATTAACTTTGAAAGTAACTTATGGCTTACTAAGTACTTCAGGATAGACGAAACATGCAAGGCACTTGTGTAAATTTGTTTTTAAAAACTATTCCACTTTGGTCAGCCTTGCAGTTGATATCCTAATGAATGGCCTTGAATGGTCAACCGGAACTCTAAATCGTTATAAGGCCTTGGTGATGTGATTTATTTGCTAGTTTATGCTTAAAAGAATACAGATAATATTACATTGAGAAATGCTGGCTCTTAAATTCATTACTTAATTTAACCTTCTGTTTGGAGAATTTTTGCTTCTGTAATGTTTCCTTTCTGATGGTCACCCAACTTTAAACGTTAAGAGCTGAAGGGAAGGTTTCAGCTTTTTAGAGATTCCAAATTGATTTCTGTAGTGGAAAACGTTTTACCACTCAAAGATATTTTCTTGACCACTCCCAATTCTCTCCACCCATCTTATTAATTCATATTTTTCCGCTATGAACAAACTTAGATTGGGAAGGCAAATAAAGGAAAAAGAAAGCAAGACATTGATCATGAGCAGTGTTACTCATCCTTTTTTGTTTCGATGTTATTTCATGTGTAAAACAAAAGCCACCTACCTGAACAGTGTGCTGAAAGGTAGCAACTCAAATAAACAACAGTCATGTTGGATGGCACATGAGAGCAACAAATAAATGGGACTCTGTTATCTTTACACACTTTATCCACCTGACCTCACCATTATAAATTCTTTAGTCACGAAGGCAGTCCAGCCTCTGTCTTCCCTCTTAGTTTTTACACGCTCAAAGGGAGAGTGAGGCCTGCAGATGCTGGAGAGTCAGAGTCGAAAGGGATGGCACTGGAAAAAGCACACCGGTCAGGCATCCGAGGAGCAAGAGAGTCAATGTTTCGGACATAAGCCCGTCATCACGACTTTGGAGGGAGAAGGGGGCTGAGAGACAAATATGGGATTTGGGTTGCGGGGGTGGGGCAGGTAAGTGCGGTAGTGATAGGTGAATGCAGGATGCAGGTGGGAGGTGATTGTGAAAGATCAATGGGAAGGGTGGAGTGGATAGGTGGGAAGGAAGATGGACAGGTAGGTCAATTCAAGAGGGCAGGTCCGATTTGGAGGGTTGGATCTGGGATGAGGTGAGGAGATTTGGAAACTAATGAAGGCAATGTTGATGCCATTGATATCACCTACCTCCCCCCCCCCCCCCCCCCACCCTGGCTCAGACCCCCTATTGGTCCCTCACCCCCCTAGACTCAGACCCCCTATTTGTCTCTCAGCCCCCTACTCCCTCCACATTTGTGATGACGGGCTTCTGCCCAAAACATTGACTCACCTGCTCCCCGGATGCCTGACCTGCTGTGCTTTTTACAGTACCATGAGGAGAAAGTGAGGTCTGGAGATCAGAGCTGAAAATGTGTTGCTGGAAAAGCGCAGCAGGTCAGGCAGCATCCAGGGAACAGGAGAATCCACATTTCGGGCATAAGCCCTTCAGGAATGAGGAAAGTTTGTCCAGCAGGCTAAGATAAAAGGTAGGGAGGAGGGACTTGGGGGAGGGGCGTCGAAATGTGATAGGTGGAAAGAAGTCAAGGTGAGGGTGATAGGTCAGACTGGGGTGGGGGCGGAGAGGTCAGGAAGAAGATTGCAGAT
>NC_057724.1:67108552-67122400 GCF_004010195.1 Chiloscyllium plagiosum
CGCTCCCACCCCCTCTCCGGCCTTTCACCCTCACCCTAACCTCCTTCTACCTATCACATTTTCGATGCCCCTCCCCCAAGTCCCTCCTCCCTACCTTTTATCTTAGCCTGCTGGACAAACTTTCCTCATTCCTGAAGAAGGGCTTATGCCCGAAACGTGGATTCTCCTGTTCTCTGGATGCTGCCTGACCTGCTGCGCTTTTCCAGCAACACATTTTCAGCTTTTTACAGTACCACCCTTTTTAACACACTCAAAGCGCACAAGCCTTCAAACATGGCCTATCTGCCAATCTGAGAAGTGTATGGCCATGAACAAAAAGCTCTGAATGTGAGGTACAAGGAGAACATCTTCAGCAAAACTCTGAACTCAGCATGAAGATACTGAAGGAAAAAGTGTTGCCGCAGGCCCAGTGTCTTGTTTCCAACCCCCTTTCTCTCACTCCCCTAAGACTACATGATGCGCACGTGCTCTCTATTGACTCATTTGCTTAGATATACCTTCCAATGTGTTTCTGTACATGGGTTGAAAATCTGACCTACGATCAATTTAACAACGCACGCATAGCTATAATTGGTCTGAAAGCCCATGTTTTCTTCTCTTAATACTAAATCTGATGCAAACCCTGCTGCACGTTCTGAGAATAGCAGATCTTTTTCTTCTAATCCCTCTCAAGTTCATGTGGTATACTCGCTACCTACCTCAACTGCCTCATCTAATGAGAGAAAGTAAAAGCAAAATATGGTGAATGCTGGAAATCTGAAACAAACATAGAAAATTCTGGAGAAACTCAGGAGATCTGGCAGCATCTGTGGAAAGAGGAAGAATTAACTTTTCAATTCCTCTTTATAACTCTTTAGAATATTAACATGAACCTTTAATTCTGTTTTTTTTTCTCTCTACGGATACTGCCAGACCTGCTGAATTTTTCCAGCATTTTCTGTCCGTTTTTTTTATCAACAATGCAACTGGTTCCCAACTGGTAGAGGGTGATTCTGTTTGAGGGGAAAGAAAGCATACACCAATCTGGATAAACTCTGATTTTCCCATCCCCTGCACATATTTCAAGAAGCTGTAACTTGCTGTCTTTCACAGTTTAAAGGCATCCCAATAGGTTGTTCCATGCAATTTTTAAAAAATGTTACCAACAGATAGCCATAACAGACCAGGGATATATAGTGGAACTTGCACAAACACCATACCGATGATAACCAAACTTCAGAATGTTTATACTGAGTTTGTGTATCTCCGATTATTCAAATTGTATCAATACATACAGGAGGCAATGGATTGAATAAGCCATTGAACCTGTGAAAGTTCTAGACACTATTTGAGAATCTTGTGTTAGGGTAAATGCAGGGTTCAATAAAATTGTCCTTTGCAGTTAGTGATAAAGTCTGAATTTTTCTGTTAGGTTTCCATGCATTCCTGTTTTGTATTCCAGAGAGGTGACTGGTGGTGATTTAACCTGAGGGTCACCAGATCTCAGGTGAGGGAAGAGAGGCTGAGAAGGAGACTCCTTCATGGTAATCTCAAACCAGTGATGAGAATTGAACCCATGCTTTTGGCATCATGCTGCTCTGTAAGCCAACTGAGCTAAACTGATTCCATGTAAGGGGCACAAAAGGAGGAAAATATGACTAGGTGTAGTAAACGTGAACGTTTTGAAACAAGTTATGCTGTAATGACAATAAGCGAATCTAGACTGGCCCAAATTCATGTCATAGCAACGCTGGTTCAATTGATCTTGGAATCTTAGCTTCTGCATATCTAAGACGTTCTCTGCAATTACACTATGAAAGAGTAGGTTTCATTTTTTTAATCTTTTCAGGCCTTAATTCTCTGATACAATAGAAACAATCTTTACTTGTAGAAGCACCATAGCATTCCTTCTCACTGTTTCCTGCCTAAAGTTAGGTTAAAAACTATGCACTGTGCACTTGAGTGGTCATGCCTTTCTTTAAAATAAATTTTGTTGATTTCAGTTATTTGGTGAGACATGATACTGAATTGTGTATAAGAGGGAGCTGCAATTCCATCTGCTCCTCTATCTTTCTTGCAAGTCCCAAAGAAAAAAAAATTCCCTGCTCTGCAAAATTTCTACTCCACTGGATATTGAAAGCTTGCTAAGATTTAGAAATTACTTCATCATAACCTGCTGAAAATTGTCAATGTTAATGGAGATGAATAAAATATAAGGGTTTCATGCATTTCATAGGATCCCTTCTTTCCAATCTCCTAATTTCTTTCATTATTTCTCAATTTCTGGAAGTCTTTAAAAATACCAAGTTTTTTTATTTTGATGCAGAAATAGATTACCACAAGGTTAATAACTTGATGCAGTTAACAAGGCCATATTAGATGTCTTATTTCTTTAACTGTTTTATTTTGACTGAAGTTTTCATGGGCTTAGACAGATGCCTAATTGCATCTATAACGCGATCTAATCGTATTTCACTTACTTGAAGAGTAATTCGTTCCTAAAATATTTTAATTGAAGTTTTGTTGACTGAGGCAAATGACACAACTGAATGTATTAAAATCCTAAGCAATTATGTTCTCTTGCTTTTGCACAGGATCCCTCGATGACTCTTGACATCCCCCTGGGAGTGATCAGTCGAGTTGAAAAGATAGGTGGCCAGTCAAGTAGAGGTGAAAATTCCTATGGATTGGAAATAACTTGCAAAGTAAGGCTGTTTGAAAGATGAACTCTTGAGTAATTTCTGCATACACCTATCAAGTCTTGATTGCTAGCAACAAGCAGAGTTGCGTTTTGTGGGAGTCCTGCTTTCAGTTTGTTCCGGCTATACCTTCTCTTGTACAGAATCTAAGAAATGGGCAAAATACAGTTTATAAAGAGAAAGTTTAAGGGAACTTGTTGCAAATCCGTAAACAATTTGTAAGATATTTCTCAATTGGATAGAGGAAGCATGCATGCCTTGACCTAATGAATGATGAGCTCCCTCTGTTGATAGAATGGATAAATGTACCAGGTGGTCATTTGCTGTAAAGGTCAACAAGGTTGGATCCTTGGTGTATGTTGCTTAATAATAGAGGTAATGCAATTGCAAAACATGTTGAGCTGAGAAAGGGAAAGAATTCTCTGGGTTCCTGTTTCCTGCTTCAGAAGCAGGTTTGTGTAGGTGTCAGGTAAGTCGACTATTGAAGCAGCTAAAAGGTAGTAATTGAGACTGAAGTTCTTCAGGGCAAATAAATTGTATTGCAGTTTCTTTTGGTGGATAGATAATTTCATCACAAAGTACAGATAATGGCTTTGAGATTTCTGTGCCTGATATTTGTTTTCAGGGCAAAGCAGAGCTGTGCAGGATGGCATAGAACCGTTCCATACTGCATGTATGTAAAGTGAAGTTGAAGTGCTTCCTGCTAGCTCTGAAGCTTGCCTGTCTCCCTTCCCATCACCCGTTGCCTCCTCCGCAACCCAAGATCTTGTCAGCGCATGACCTCTCGAAACTCTTTCTCACATAGAGTCATATAACACGGAAACCGACCCCTTGGTTCAGCTCATCCATGCCGACCAAGTTTCCCAAACTAAACCATTTGCCTGCATTCGGCCCAGATCCCTCTGAACCTTTTCTATTCGTGTACCTGTCCGAATATCTTCTAAATGTTGTAACTGTACTTGCATCTACCACTTTCTCTGGCAGTTCATTGCACATAGAAACAACCCTCAAGTGAAAAAGTTGCCCCTCAGGTCTCCTCTTAAATCTTTCTCCTCTTACCTTAGAAATATGCCCCCTTATTTTGAACTCATCCACCCTCGGGGAAAGATTTTTGCTATTTACTGTATATATGTCCCTCATGATTTTATAAACCTGTATAAGGTCATACACCCCTCGACCGCCAATGCTCCAGTGAAAAAGGTCCCAGCCTAGCCACCCTCTCCTTATAACTCAAGCCCTCATTCCCAGCAACATCCTAGTAAATCTTTTCTGAACCCTCTGAAATTTAATAATATCCTTCCTATAGCGAGGTGACCAGAACTGCACACAGTACTCCAAAAGTAGCCTCACCAGCTTCCTGTACAACCTCAACATGATCATAAGACCATGATGTCCCACCTCCTATGTCAATGGACTGAGCAATGAAGTCAAGTGCGCTAAATGCCTTCTTAACCATCCTGTCTACCTGCAACCAACTTTCAAAGAACTGTGTACCTGAATCCCTAGGTCTCTCTGTTCAATAATACTACCCAGGGATGTACCAATAACTGTACAAGTTCTGCCCTTATGTTGCATTTTGGTAAAATGAACATCACATTCATCCAAATTAAATTCCATCTGCAACTCCTCAGTCCGTTGGCCCAATTGATCAAGATCCTTTTGCAATCTTGGATAACCTTGTTCACTGTCAACAGGACCACTAATCTTGGTGTCATCCACAAACTTACTAGTCATGCCTCTTAAATTCTCATCGAACTCTTTTATACAAATGACAAACAACAGTGGACCTAACACTGAACCCGGGAGAACACTGCCAGTTATAGGCCTCCAGTCCGAAAAAACAACCCTCCACCATCACCCTCTTTCATCCTACTGTCAAGCAATTTTGTATCCAATTGGCAAAGTCTCCCTGAATCACATGAGTTGTAATTTTACTCATCAGTCTGACATTTGGAATCTTATCAAAGGCTTTACTAAAGACTACGTAGACAATGTCTGCTGTTCTGCCCTCAATCTTTTTGATTATGTCCTCAACACTCAAGTCAGTGAGACAGTTTCCCATGCACAAAGCTGTGCTGACTATTCCTAATCAGTTCTTGCCTCTCCAAATGCATGTAACTCCTATCTCTCAATCCCTTCCAACAACTTACCCACTGTTGATGTCAGATTCACCTGTCTATCATTCTCAGACTTTTCTGTACAGCCTTTCTTAAATAAAGGCATATTGTTAGCCACTCTCCAGTCTTCCAGCACCTTAGCAGGGATACAGTCTTGACGAAATCAAGATTGATGAAATTGATGTGCTGGAAATTTTGGGAAACATTAAGATTGATAAGTCCCCAGGGCCAGACCAGATTTATCCTAGGCCGCTCCGGGAAGCGAGAAAGGAGGTTACTAAGCCACTGGCGAGGATATTTGCCTCCTCACTCTCCAGGGGAGTTGTACCGGAGGATTGGAAGGAGGTGAATGTTCCTCTTTTCAAGAAGGGTAATAGGGAAATCCCTGGCAATTACAGATCAGTCTTACGTCTGTGGTCAGCAAGGTTTTGGAAAGAATTCTGAGGGATAGGATTTATGACTCTTTGGCATAATGTGATTAAAGGCAGTCAGCATGGCTTTGTGAGGGGCAGATCATGCTTCACTAATCTTATTGAGTTCTTTGAGGAGGTGACAGGTCGACGAAGGCCGAGCAGTGGATGTGGTGGATATGCACTTCAGCAAGGCATTTGATAAGGTTCCCCATGGTAGGCTCATTCATAAAGTCAGGAAGTATGGGAAACAGGGAGATTTGGCTATCTGGATTCAGAATTGGCTGGCTGACAGAAGGCCAAGAGTGGTTGTAGATGGAAAGTATTCTACCTGGAGGTCAGTGTTGAGTGGGGTCCCGCTGGGCTCTGTTCTTGGGCCTCTGCTCTTTGTAGTTTTTATAAATGATTTGGATGAGGAGGTTGAGGGGTGGGTTAGTAAATTTGCAGATGACACAAAGGTTGGAGGTGCCATCGATAATATTGAGGGCTACTGCAGGCTGCAGCGCGATGTAGACACGATGCAGAGCTGGGCTGAGAAATGGCCGATGGAGTTCAACCTGGATAAATGCGAAGTAATGCATTTTGGAAGGTCGAACTTGAATGCTGAATATAGGATTAAAGACAGGGCTTTTGGCAGTATGGAGGAACAGAGGGATCTGGCTGTGCAAGTACATAGATCCCTCAAAGTTGCCACCCAAGTGGATAGAGTTCTTAAGAAAGCAAATGGTGTTTTGGCTTTCGTTAACAGGGGAATTGCGTTTAAGAACCGCAAGGTTTTGCTACAGCTGTATAAGTCCTTGGTGAGACCACACTTGGAATATTGTGTCCAGTTCTGGTCGCCCTACTATAGGAAAGATACAGAGGCTTTGGAGAGGGTGCAAAGAAGGTTTACCAGGATGCTGCCTGGACTGGAGGGCTTGCCTTATGAAGAAAAGTTTGAATAAGCTCAGACCTTTCTCTCTGGAGAGAAGGAGGAAGAGAGGAGACCTGATCGAAGTATACACGGTAATGAGGGGCATGGATAGAGTCAATAGACAGAGACTTTTCCCCAGGGCAGGATTGACTGATATGCGGGGTCATAGATATAAGATATTAGGAGAAAGGTATAGAGGGGGCGTCAGAGGTAGGTTATTTACGCAGAGAGTTATGAATGCATGGAATGTGTTGCCAGATGTGGTGGTGGAAGCAGAGTCAGTGGGGACATTTAAGCGACTGCTGGACAGGCACATGGAGAGCAGTGAGTTGAGGGGTGCGTAGGTTAAGTTATTATATTTTACATTAGGATTAAACCTCGGCACAACATCGTGGGCCAAAGGGCCTGTTCTGTTTTGAAATCGCCTCAGGAACCTGCCAAACGTATTCCAAATCCTAACAACTCTCTGAATAAAGAAGTTTCTCTGTGTCTCACTCTTAACAATCTTGCTGAAATTCTAGATGACCTCTAGATACTGACGTACTTTGTGACATCAATTTTGAATGCAAATTTAATAGTGACGAAAGCTATTTTTAAAGAAACCTTCTTTTAAAAAATAGCACTGAATATCTCTGGTTGATCATCCACTTATGCAAATCTTTAAACTATCGTTTTGGCTTCTATTAATGTCAAAAGCATTCCAGTCTTAACACTAGGAGATTGTGAATTTGTAGTGATGCATTTGAACATTGAATATAACTTTAAAAGTTGATACCAAGTTATTGTTCAAACATAAAGTTAAACCAACTTGAAGGAAGATTGCGGGAGAAGAGTAGTCTTGTTTAGCAAAGTTGTTATATAACTGCTTTGTGACAGTTTATATTGGACTCTAAAGAGCAAAAGGGAGTGCTGAATGGTTCTTACTGTGTACAGTGTATTTTTAAAGGACTTGTGAAGTTGCCATACCATGGAGAGACTGCCTTCTGTTCATTTCAACTGGAATCAACATGTTCTTAATTGGCTACAGATGAATTGTAAATAATTTCACTTGGTTTTAGTGGTAGATCCTGGAGAGAAATAGCTCACCTTCTTTTCACACTTTTTAAAAGTTAGAAGTAAATGTATCCTAAGACTCAAATTTACAAATGAGTAGAAAACAGGATGCAAGAAAACAGAGCAGCATGCAGTTTCAGCAGTCTGGTTTGTATCTCCTGGGACTTGCCTCATTTAACATCTGTGTGCTTGGAGTTGAAAATAGCTTTTTTTCACTATGCTGAACTGGTAAATGTGCAGCCTCATCTGTGGCAAGCTAAAGTATCTTTGCAGTCAGTGGTCCTGGGAAATATCAGTTCATGGCAAATTGAGTTAATTTTTTTGTATATTTCAAACAGATTCTTGCTGTGAAGTTCAACTAAGTTTTAAGTTATGCCAAGAATTTAATTTACATTGAAGAGACTGTCTACGTTTGCTTAGTGTACCAGCTGACTGAACTACAGTCTTTATAGTGCAGCTGTGTTTTTCTTAAAATCCTTAAAAAATAGTGTTCTACATGAATAAATATTGTGTTTTTCCCAGAGAGATCACACACAGGCCACTTAATGTCCCATTGCATCTGTTGCCAGACAGTGTCCTACTGGAATCTGCTCGTATTTCATGTAATGTCTTAGTTTCTCCTTTGAATAATTAGTGCTGACATGTCACACACATTAACAATAGCTGTGTAATACAGATAAATGTGACTTGTAGGGAGCTACTTTGAAATTTTCTGTAGCGGAAGCCATACTAACTGATTTATTATTTAATGTGAATTTACAGTGATGCATTTGAATATTGAATATAACTTAAAAGTTGCTATCAAATTCCGTAAACCTTTTTACTTTATTAAACTGACAATTAAGCATTCATTTCTTCTTCTGTCAATTGTGTTCCTTGTCCCCTTTTCCTAAGTGCTTTAAATCTTTGCAGATCTACACTCAGTTGGTAGGTGTTGTCCTCTAGTGTTCATACTGAATGTCATTAAGGTTTCAGTGTTGACATACTGGCATATGCTAACCTCAGTCATGTCCTCACAAGATATCTTCCAGCAGATAATGTGTTCTGGACAAGGGTCAGGAGTTGGGACCATGACTATCATCCTGCCTTATCCAGTGGTCTTGCAGCATCCTGGTTAACATCAGCTATGGGAGATGGTGGGCATAGTGGTAATGCCACTGAACAAATAATCCAAAACAAAAGCAGAACTTTCTGGAGAAACAAAGGTGTGGCAATACTTTAGATTTAGATTACTTACCTTTAGATTACTTAGTATGGAAACAGGCCCTTCGGCCCAACAAGTCCACACTGACCCGCCGAAGCGCAATCCACCCAGACCCATTCCCCTACATTTACCCCTTCACCTAACACTATGGGCAATTTAGCATGGCCAATTCACCTAACCTGCACATCTTTGGACTGTGGGAGGAAACCGGAGCACCAAGAGGAAACCACACAGGCATGGGGAGAATGTGCAAACTCCACACAGTCAGTCGCCTGTCAGTCTACCTTTGTAGAGAGAACATTTTTAGTCCAATGACCCTTCTTCAGAACTGATAGCATGTAGGAAAAAGTGGTAATTATCATGATGACAGGTGATCCCATCACCCCTAATCCCATCATTCTCCATACACTTTCAGTGGGCTTTTCCACAAAAAATTCCAGTCAACCAACTGTTTAGAATCTCTCTCGAACACTTGGTCCATTTCAAGGGGTCAACTAAATGTGTAGCTCCTTAATAATAATAAGCTGGAATTTTTTTTCAGTAAAATGTAGGGGTTTGAGGTTTATAGAGGTTTATAAACGCATGACGGGCATAGCTAAGGTGAAATGTAAAGGTTCTTTGGCCAAAGTTGAGGAGTTCAAAACCAGAGAGCACAATTTTAAGGTGAGAGGAGAAAAATTTAAAAGGGACCTGAGGGCCAACGTTCTCACTGACGGTGGTTCATATGTAGAATGAACTGCCAGAGGAAGTGGTAGATGCATGAGCAGTTACAACATTTAAAAGATATTTGGATAGATACATGAATAGGAAAGGTTTAGAGGGATATGGGCTAAATGCAGGCAAATGTAACTGGTTTAGTTTGGGGAACTTGGTTGGCATGGCTAAGTTGGTCAGAAGGATCTGTTTCCGTGCAATATGACTCTGTGACTCTTTAATAACAGCTTTACAGAATCTTTGTTGCAAGATGACCAAAGCTCGAAACTAGATATTTCAGGTTACTTGACATTTTGATAAGACAAACAGAAGGCAAAAGGACTGACTGTTCCTGATAATGGGAGAAAGGATCTTATCTAAGAAGACAAGGAAGTAAAATTATGGATAGAGATATGGAATAGGGCAGAATACTTGTGGGAGAAATTTACTGACTCCCCTACACTATCAGTAGCATTGGACAAAGTATTTATTAGCAATGAGTTGGAGTTTGTAACAAAAGATTGTGGAGGATTTTAATCATATAAACTGGACGTACCAAAGTGATACAAGTAATCTGGAGGGTGCTTGTGAGACAAACTCAGAACAATATGTTGTGGAGTCAACCAGGGGTAAGGCTATGTTAAATTCTGTATTGAGTAGTGAGGTATGATTAGTTAGTAACCCCGTAGTGTAGGATCCAAGGGGACAGGCGATTGTGACACCATGGAAATTTAATTTAGACAAACACATGTCTATGAAAAATAAATTGTGAAAAGCATAGAGTCATAGAGATGTACAGCATGGAAACAGGCCCTTCAGTCCAACCTGTCCATGCCGACCAGATATTCCAACCCAATCTAGTCCCACCTGTCAGCACCCGATCCATATCCCTCCAAAACCTTCCTATTCATATACCCATCCAAATGCCTCTTAAATGTTGCAATTGTACCAGCCTCCTCCACATCCTCTGGCAGCTCATTCCATACACGTACCACCCTCTGCGTGTAAAAGTTGCCCTTTAGGTCTCCTTTATATCTTTCCCCTCTCACCCTAAACCTATGCCCTCTAGTTCTGGACTCCCTGACCCCAGGGAAAAGACTTTGTCTATTTATCCTATCCATTCCCCTCAATTTTGTAAATCTCTATAAGGACACCACTCAGCCTCAGCTGCTCCAGGGAAAACAGCCCCAGCCTGTTCTGCCTCTGCCTACAGCTCAAATCGTCCAACCCTGGCAACATCCTTGTAAATCTTTTCTGAACCATTCCAAGTTTCACAACATCTTTCTGATGGGAAGGAGACCAGAATTGCACGCAATATTCCAACAGTGGCGTAACCAATGTCCTGTACAGCCGCAACATGACCTCCCAACCCCTGTGCACAAACTAGATTGAGTTTTTTGAAGAAGTAACAAAAAAGATTGATGAGGGCAGAGCAGTAGATGTGATCTATATGGACTTCAGTAAGGTGTTCGACAAAGTTCCCCATGGGAGACTGATTAGTAAGGTTAGATCTCATGGAATATAGGGAGAAGTAGCCATTTGGATACAGAACTGGCACAAAGGTAGAAGACAGAGGGTGGTGGTGGAGGGTTATTTTTCAGACTGGAGGCCTGTGGCCAGTGGAATGCCACAAGGATCGGTGCTGGGTGGGAAAGCAAATCTTAGCAGGACTTATACACTTAATGGTAAGGGCCTAGGGAGTGTTGCTGAAAAGAGACCTTGGAGTGCAGGTTCATAGCTCCTTGAAAGTGGAGTCGCAGGTAGATGGAATAGTGAAGAAGGCGTTTGGTATGCTTTCCTTTATTGGTCAGAGTATTAAGTACAATGGGAAATAATGAAAGGAATCATTTATAGTTTGCAACAGAAACATGTTTTATTGAGTAACAAACTCCTCGCATGCCAAGTGATAAATTTGAAGCTAACTGAAGATGTTCAGGATAGTTTTAGAATTAAAAAAGATGCTTAGAATGTTGCAATGAATAATCGTAAATGTAAGACATGGAATTTTAGAAACAGGTCAATCAAAAAGTGCTGAGAAGGGGAAAATAGAGTTAGAGTAAGCTAGCTACAAATACAAAGAGAGATTGAATTTCTCCAAATATGTATAAAGGGCAAGAGTAGCAATGTACAGGTTAGCGTATTAGAGGCTAAGGTGGGGAAGAAGGAAATGATAATGCACTAAATACATACTTTGCATTCGTCTTCACAGTTGAAGATGCAAAAAGCTTACCAAAGATGGTACGGAACAAAGGGACCAAAATAAACTAAGAACCTTAACTAACACTGATAGCTTTGAGAATTACTGGAGAAACCACAGAAATTTAAAAATCTATTGGATTTGATGCCTGCACCTTAGGGTTCTTAAAAAGGTGGCATCAGAAATTAGTTCCAATGGTTGTGAGCTTTTAAAATTTCTTAGATTCTATACCAGCCCCAATGGGTTTTAAGGTGACCATACGATATCGGAGCAAAATCAGGCTATTCAACCCGAGTCTGCTTGCCATTCAGTCATGGCTGATCTGTTTCTCAACTCCATTCTCCTGCCTTCTCCCTGTAACCCTTGATCCCCTTACTAATAAAGAACCTATCTATCTTTGTCTTAAATGTACTCAATGACTTGGCCTTCACAGCCCTCTACATCAATGAGTTCCACAGATTCACCACCTTCTAAGGAGGAAGAAATTCCTCCTCATCTCAGTTTTAATGAATCAGCCCCTCACTCTGAGGCTGTGCTCTTGGTTCCTAGTCACTTCCACTAGTGGAAACATCATCTTCACCTCATTGTATTCAGGCCTCTGTGTTGCACAGAGGGGAGAGAGAGAGAGAACCATTAACCTGACAACTAAGATGTTACAGTCAAAAATCATATGATCAGACAGTCAGCATGAGAAGGGTAAATCATATTTGGCAAATTTTACAACACTTTTTGACAACATAATTGGCAAAGTAAATAAAGAGGAGCCAGTAGATGAAATGCATTTAGATTTTCAAAGGATACTGAAAAAGATGCGAGAAAGGATTCTGGATAATCCAAAATGGAGGACGGGAAAAATTTCTGGCTGTAACAGCTGCACCTTTTTTGAGGTATTTTAGGTGCTGGAGGTGATTTCCTCGAAATCTGGGAGCAGCAATTACTGTTTTATATGCTGTTGCATTGTTTTGGAACTTAGGGGAAAAAAAAAGTCAAAACAACAGCAGTTTTAAAAGGGAGAAGAGCAGACGAAGGAAGCTCCTGGTAAGGTCAGTGCAAGAGAGAGAGAGAGAAAGAAACTGACACTGCCTTTGATGTTTGAATTCATGGATCACTGAACATCTGAGTGCCCCTGGGAAAATGCACAAACAATGAAATCACAACTGATCTTGGAGGAACTGTTGGGTGAAGTTCACAGCACACAAGCAGATAAGTGTATTGTTGTTTTAAGTGTGACCTACAGAAAGTCTGCAGCAGTGAGTAGAGTAGGCTCTTTCTTGATTATATGTTTTTGGAGATATGTCTCTTGATTAAACTTAACATATAAGCCATAACTATTAATTTAACCTGGGGCAGTGTTTGTAGAGGAATAAGACGGTGTTATTTTCTGGGTCTGTAAAATGTGAAGGAGCAAAAATGGCCTTTAATAGTGTGATATATACTTGTCAGATGTGGGAGTTTAAAGAGAGTTTAAGGGTTACAGCCGATTATATCTGCCATAGATGCTGTTGCTTGCGAATCTTATCAGATCGAATGGATTGGTTGGAGAGACAGATAGAAGCAATGAGGAATTTGCAACAACAACAGTATGTGATGAATGGCAGTTATAGGAATGGGGGAAAGTCTCAGATATAGTCACATAGATGGGTTAACTCCAGGAAAGGTAAGAGAGGTAGGCAGCTAGTGCAGGAGACTTTTGTGGCTATACCCATTTCAAACAAGTGTGCTGTTTTGGAAAATGGAGAGGGGGATGGATTCTCAGGGGAACGTAGCATGAACAGCCAAGTTTCTAGTATTGAGACTGGCTCTAATGCAATGAGAGATACGTCGGGTTCCAAGAGATCAGTTGTGTTAGAGGATTCTCTTGTCCGAGGTATAGACAGACGTTTCTGTGGCCAGCAGCGAAAAAGCAGAATGATGGGGTGCTTCTCTGGTGCCAGGATCAAGGATGCCTCAGAGAGGGTGCAGAATGTTCTCACGGGAAAGAGGGGCCAGCAAAAGGTCATTGTCCACACTGGAACCAATGACATGGGAAGAGAAAAGGTTGAGAGTCTGAAAGTGGTTTACAGAGAATTAGACCAGAATTTTCGCAACAGAGCGGCGGGAGCTAGGCAGAAGTGAAGGCAGAGCGCAAAGCCGATTGGGAAGGTAAGTGATTGTTATTTGAGTGGGTGTGTTCTAGACCTCAGGTCCTACAAAGTAGGGCCTCCCTCCCTCCTCTAACCTAAATTAAAAGACCACAGACTTGCCCCAAAAAGAGGGTCCAAGGAAGTTTCTGTGCATTGAAGAGTGAGCCTTTAGCTCAGGAGTCTTTGACAAGGAGGTTGAGTGAAGTGATTACGCCACAGTTGAAGAGAGTGAAGACATGACTGCCAAGCTGGTTCAGTGTGCTACGTGCTTGATGTGAGAGGTCAACAACTCTGGTGTGTCTAGCTCGTATAAGTGTGGAAAGTGTGTGCACGTTCAGCTACTGACAGAGCATATTGCAGCACTGATGAAAGAACTCGAGGACCTTAGGCTCATCCGAGAGAACGAGATCTTTCTGGACAAGACCTTCAGCGAGGTTATTACACCAATCGTACCAGAAGA
>NC_057724.1:67123628-67132987 GCF_004010195.1 Chiloscyllium plagiosum
GCAGAAATAACCTGCCGCTCCATTGCCTGGCACAAGACAAGTGCAGAGGGGTGACTTGAGCAGCCACTGCTGGCGGAAAAAGCCTACTGCACCTGGTATTCCCAGGCGGTTTCCCATCCAAGTACTAACCAGGCCTGAGTCTGCTTAGCTTCCGAGATCAGACGAGATCTGGCGTTTTCAGACTAGTATGGCCGTAGGCGCTGGCCCCTGCCTTTTCTCCCTACTTCAAGGCGTGCTGGCCAGCCACATTTTCTTTCTTGCTCTTTCTCTTTATCCCCTTTGGCTTTTTTTTCTCTTTTCTCTTTGCTCTTCCTCCTCCGTGCGTGCTTCCCTCCCTCCGTCCCTCCAGCTGCCTTTCAGGCCAGCCCTTGCCCACCAGGCTCCTGTAGTCTCCCACATCCCCACACAGGCCAACTGCAAGCCCTCCCCCTGCTTCATAGGGGCGCAGCCTGCATTCTCTCATCCTTCCACACTCCTCCCCCCCTCCATTTCGGAATGCCGGGCACTGTCCAGTGGGGTACCGCACGGATCAGTACTGGGACCGCAGCTTTTTACAATCTATCTTCAGGATATACAAGATGGTATTAGCAATAACATTCGCAAATTTCATCAGCTGGGTGGCAGGGTGAAATGTGAGGAGGATGTTAGGAGATTACGGGGTGACCTGGACATGTTAGGTGAGTGGTCAGATGCATGGCAGATGTAGTTTAATGTGGATAAATGTATGGTTATCCACTTTGGTGGCAAGAACAGGAAGGCAGATTACTACCTCAATTGAATCAATTTAGGTAAAGGGGCAGTACAGGGATATCTGTGTGTTCTTGTACACTAGTCAATGAAGGTAAGCATGCAGGTATAGCAGGTAGTGAAGAAGGCTAATAGCATGCTGGCCTTCATAACAAGAGGGATTGAGTATAGAAGCAAAGAGGTTCTTCTGCAGCTGTACAGGGCACTGGTGAGACCACACCTGGAGTACTGTGTGCAGTTCTGGTCTCCAAATTTGAGGAAAGACATTCTGGCTATTGAGGGAGTGCAGCATAGGTTCACGAGGTCAATTCCTGCAATGGTGGGATTACCTTACACTGAAAGACTGGAGCGATTCGGCTTATATACCTTTGAGTTTAGAAGACTGAGAGGGGATCTGATTGAGACATTTAAGATTATTAAAGGAGGCAGGAGGCAGGAAACATGTTTCTGCTGATGGGTGAGTGCCGAACCAGAGGACACAGCTTAAAAATACAGGGTAGACAATTTAGGACAGAGATGAGGAGAAACGTCTTCACCCAGAGAGTGGTGGCTGTGTGGAATGCTCTGCCCCAGAGGGCAGTGGAGGCCCAGTCTCTGGATTCATTTAAGAAAGAGTTGGACAGAGCTCTCAAAGATAGTGGAATCAAGGGTTATGGAGATAAAGCAGGAACAGGATACTGATTAAGGATGATCAGCCATGATCATATTGAATGGTGGTGCAGGGTCGAAGGGCAGAATGGCCTACTCCTGAACCTATTGTCTATTTAAAAAGGAAGCCCTCAAGAGAAGTAATATCTGCATTACTCCCGAGCTAGTGAGGGCAGGGATAGGAGGAAACAGCAGATGAATGCATGGCTGAGGACTGGTGCATGGAAGAAGGATTCACATTTTTGGACCATTGGAATCTCTTTCAGGGTAGAAGTGACCTGTACAAGAAGGACGGATTGCACCCAGGGAGATAGTGAGCAAAGAGGTCAATCTGAGATTGATACAGTTGAGAACAGAAGCGAGTCAAACAGTCAGGGCAGGCAGAGACAAGGTAGGACTAATAAATTAAACTGCATGTATTTCAATGCAAGGGGCCTAACAGGGAAGGCAGATAAACTCAGGGCATGGTAAGGAACATGGGACTGGGATATCATAGCAATTACAGAAACTTGGCTCAGTGATGGACAGGACTGACAGCTCAATGTTCCAGGATACAGATGCTACAGGAAGGATAGAAAGGGAGGCAAGAGAAGAGGGGGAGTAGTGTTTTTGATAAGGGATAGCATTACAGCTGTGCTGAGGGAGGGTATTTCTGGAAATACATCCAGGGAAGTTATTTGGGTGGAACTGAGAAATAAGAAGGGGATGACCACCTTATTGGGATTGTATTATAGACCGCCTAATAGTCAGAGGGAAATTGAGAAACAAATTTGTAAGGAGATCTCCGCTCTCAGTAAGAATAATAGGGTGGTTATGGTAGGGGATTTTAACTTTCCAGACATAGGCTGGGACTGCCATAGTGTTTAGGGTCTCGATGGAGAGGAATTTGTTAAGTGTGTACAAGAAAATTTTCTGTTCAGTATGTGGATGTACCTACTAGAGAAGGTGTAAAACCTGACCTACTCTTGGGAAATAAGGCAGGACAGGTGACTGAGGTGTCAGTGAGAGAGCACTTTGGGGCCAGCGACCATAATTCTATTCGATTTAAAATAGTGATAGAAAAGGATAGACCAGATCTAAAAGTTGAAGTTCTAACTTGGAGAAAGGCCAATTTTGATGTCTCAGGCAAGAACTTTGGAAAACTAATTGGGAGCAGATGTTCACAGGTAAAGGTACACTGGAAAATGGGAAGCCTTCAGAAATGAGATAACGAGAATCCAGAGAAAGTATATTCCTGTCAGGGTGAAAGGAAAGGCTGGTAGGTGTAGGGAATGCTGGATGACTAAAGAAATTGAGGGTTTGGTTAAGAAAAAGAAGGAAGCATATGTGAGGTATAGACAGGATAGATCGAATGAATCCTTAGAGTATAAAGGCAGTAGGAGTATACTTAAGAGGGAAATCAGGAGGGCAAAAAGGGGGCATGAGATCGCTTTGGCAAATAGAGTTAAGGAGAATCCAAAGGGTTTTTACAAATATATTAAGGACAAAAGGGTAACTAGGGAGAAAATAGGACCCCTCAAAGCCGCAGAAAATGGGGGAGATACTAAACAAGTATTTTACATCAGTATTTACTGTGGAAAAGGATATGGAAGATATAGACTGTAGGGGAATAGATGGTGACACCTTGCAAAATGTCCAAATTACAGAGGAGGAAGTGCTGGATGTCTTGAAACACATAAAGGTGGATAAATCCCCAGAACTTGATCAGGTGTACCCGACAACTCTGTGGGAAGCTAGAGAAGCGATTGCTGGGCCTCTTGCTGAGATATTTGTATCATCG
Organism: Chiloscyllium plagiosum; assembly: GCF_004010195.1. Taxonomy (NCBI): domain Eukaryota; kingdom Metazoa; phylum Chordata; class Chondrichthyes; order Orectolobiformes; family Hemiscylliidae; genus Chiloscyllium; species Chiloscyllium plagiosum. The sequence goes on from NC_057724.1 coordinate 67,126,804, forward strand.
ATAGTCACAGGTGAAGTGCCTGAAGACTGGAGGTTGGCTAACGTGGTGCCACTGTTTAAGAAGGATGGTAAGGACAAGCCAGGGAGCAATAGACCAGTGAGCCTGATGTCGGTGGTGGGCAAGTTGTTGGAGGGAAGCCTGAGGGAGAGGATGTACTGTATTTGGAAAGGCAAGGACTGATTAGGGATAGTCAACATGGCTTTTGTGCGTGGGAAATCATGTCTCACAAACTTGATTTAGTTACTTTCTCAAAAAACTCTAGAGGACTGCTGAGGGCAGAGTGGTAGATGTGATCTATGTGGATTTCAGTAAGGCGTTCGACAAGGTTCCCCATGGGAGACTGATTAGCAAGGTTAGGTCTCATGGAAGAAAGGGAGAACTAGCCATTTGGATACAGAACTGGCTCAAAGGGGGAAGACAGAGGGTGATGGTGGCGGGTTGTTTTTCAGACTGGAGGCCTGAGACCAGTGGAGTGCTACAAGGATCGGTGCTGGGTCCTCTACTTTTTGTCATTTACATGAATGATTTGGATGTGAGCATAAGAGGTAAAGTTAGTAAGTTTGCAGATGACACCAAATTGGCGGTGTAGTGGACAGCAAAGAGGGTTACCTCAGATTATAACAGGATCTGGACCAATGGGCTGAGAAGTGGCAGATGGAGTTTAATTCAGATAAATGCGAGGTGCTGCATTTTGGGAAAGCAAATCTTAGCAGGATGTATATACTTAATGGTAAGGTCCTAGGGTATGTTGCTGAACAGAGACCTTGGAGTGCAAGTTCATACAAGATAATCAGAGGGTTAGATAGGGTGGACAGGGAGAGCCTTTTTCCAAGTATGGGGATGGAAAACACGAGGGGACACAACTTTAAAGTGAGGGAGATAGTTATAAGACAGATGTCAGAGGTAGTTTCTTTACTCAGAGAGTAGTAAGGGTATGGAATGCTTTGCCTGTAACGGTAGTAGATTCGCCAAGTTTAAGTGCATTTAAGTTGTCATTGGAGAGGCATATGGACATACATGGAATAGTGTCGGTGGGATGGGCTTCAGATTAGTATGACAGGGTGGCGCAACATTGAGGGTCGAAGGGCACGTACTGCGCTGTAATGTTCTATGTTCTATATAGCTCCTTGAAAGTGGAGTCGCAGGTAGATAGGATAGTGAAGAAGGCGTTTGGTATGCTTTCCGATATTGCTCAGAGTATTGAGTACAGGAGTTGGTCGGTCATGTTGCAGCTGTACAGGACATTGGTGAGGCCACTGTTGGAATATTGCGCGCAATTCTGGTCTCCTTCCTATCGGAAAGATGTTGTGAAACTTGAAAGGGCTCAGAAATGATTTACAACGATGTTGCCAGGGTTGGAGGATTTGAGCTACAGGGAGAGGCTGAACAGGCTGGGGCTGTTTTCCCTGGAGCGTCGGAGGCTGAGGGGTGACCTTATAGAGGTTTACAAAATTATGAGGGGCATGGATAGGATAAATAGACAAAGTCTCTCCCCTGGGGTTGGGGAGTCCAGAACTAGAGGGCCTAGGTTGAGGGTGAGAGGGGAAAGATATAAACGAGACCTAAGGGGCAACGTTTTCACATACAGGATGGTACGTGTATGGAATGAGCTGCCAGAGGAAGTGGTGAAGGCTGGTACAATTGCAGCATCTGAAGAGGCATTTGGATGGGTATATGAATAGGAAGGGTTTGGAGGGATATGGGCTGGGTGCTGGCAAGTGAGACTGGGATTGGGTTGGGATATCTGGTCAGCATGGACAGGTTGAACCGAATGGTCTGTATCCATGCTGTACATCTCTGTGACTCTATAACAGTTATATAAGCTAAGTGCTTGTAGATTAGATAATGTATTAGCATGGATTAAAGAATAAATAATGGACAGAAAGCAGAGTGTCAGGATAAATGGGACATTTTTAAGTTGAGCTGTAACTAGTAGGGTGCTGCAAGGGCCAGCTCTGGAGTGTAGGCTAATTGCAGACTCTACTAATTAGTCTGATATAGGGATTAACAATGTTCGTTAATACAAAGTTAAACGAAAATGTAAACAGTAAGAGAAAACCTTACAGGTGTGTTGGGCTGTGGTGAGAACAAAGCTGTGTGCAGTTTTGGTGTCTATATTTTAGGGACGAATCAGTTGCTTTGGATTTCGTGTTGCCAATGTTCTGTGAATTGATCCTGGGGATTGATGAGAGGTTGAGTAAATTGGGCCTATCCTCTCTGGCATTGAGGAGAATGATCGGTGATCTCATTGAAGCATACAAAGTGCTGTGTAGAGTACATACTGAGAGGTTGTCTCCTCTGGGGAATCTAGATCACGGGCATAATCCTAGAAGAAACGACTTCGCTCAGTGTTGTGAATTTTTAAAATTCTGTGTCATAGAGTTCTAGATACATCATTATTATCTACATTTAAGATTGTGATCGATGTTTGGTTTTCAGGAATTGAGGATTTTGAGGAGTGGGCACGAAAGTGAGTTAACAGAAGATCGGCTGATGTTTTTACATTTAGCAGGATATCTTTCCTTGCTGTAACAATGCTTATGTTTTCACTCATAACATAAACCTGGCTGTGGGTATTGAAATATCCAACAGATGTTTATTACAATTGTAATTAATATGTACAAATATTACATGCATGGGCTGATGATGAAGCTATTTGATTACAAAGAGTAACATGCTTCCATTGGCATGCCATGCTTCAGGTGACCTGACCAAAAGGTTTTGTGTACTTGTTGTTTACTGAGCTGCTGCTTATTTTTACAGGTTATGTTCAACCTGAGGTTTGCTCTTAATATGGAAGATCTTTATACCTTCCGTTCATATGTTGTGATAGTCATGATAACATGAGCATATCTGTAGAAGATTTACTGACCTACAGACTAAAACATTATGCAATGTCAGCCATTATTTTATTGAATGACAAAGTGAGTTTAGGGATAATATGGTCTACCTTGCTCCCATTTTTCTATTTCTGCTTTATTTCTCTGTTTTTACAGAGTCTAAAAAGAGGTCAATAAATAATAAGTGGTAGATGAATTATTATTTGGGGAAATGCGAATTATTGGGGAGATATTGGCATAATGGTGTTATTACTGCATCAGAGTAACCAGAGCCCAGGTGAATGTAGTGGGGACCGGTCTGGATGAGATTTACTTTTAGTTAGTAAATCTTGAATTGAAAACTAGTTTCAGAAATGATGCTCCAAAACTCTAGTCAATTGCCACAAAAGCTCATCTGGTTTATTATCTTCTTTCCCTTAGAGAAAGAAGTTAGCTGCCCTCATCTGATCTGACCTGCATGTGACTCCATATCCACAGCAATGTGGTTGACTCTTAACTAATCTCTGAAATGGCCTATGAGTTACTCAGTTCAAGGGCAGTTAGGGATGGGCAGCAGGTTGATTGGTAGCCCTTTGACACTCAACCCATCAAACAAATAAAAAAACCAGCTTTGGTATTTAAATGAGAATGTTCAGGGAGATTTGTGTGACCTTGTACAAAAACAGAATAAGAATACAGATAGAGTAAGCAATCCGTAAGGCAAATAGTATCTTAACCTTCATTGCAGGGGTTTAGGATTACAAGAGTAAATACCTCTTGCTACAGTTGTACAGGGCTTTGGTGAGACTGCACATAGACAGCAGTTTTGGCTTCCTTTTCTACAGAAGGATATTGCTAACTTGGAGAAGGATTGAATCCTGTTATGAGCGGGCTCTATAATAAGAGGTTGAATGGAGCGTATGAGCTCCAGAAGTTATTAAAAGTGATGGGTGATCTCACTGCAATATATAAGATTCTGAGGGGCTTGATGGGGTAGACGCTGTGAGGGTTGTTTCACTTGGCTAAAGATCTAGAATTAGGGGCTTGTTTTCTGGGTGAGTTCATTTATGACCAAACTGAGGAGAAATTTCTTTATTTAGAAAGTTGTGAACTTTTGGAATTCTCAGACTTCTGGAATAATAACTCATTGAGTATGTACGAGACTTGGAGAAATCTTTGGACTCTGGGGGAACTAAGGAAAATGGAGAAGTCTGGGGAAGACCAATTAATTATCACTTCAAGAGTTCATTTGCCTTTTGCCAATATTTTAACTATAGCACAGTAAGACCAATTCTTGTGGGAACTCAGCAGTTTTAGCTGCATGGTCTTGTGTCAGGCAAAGTACATGAGGAGAGAGGGAAAAGGCTTCTGAGAATGGTTACAGCCATGAGGAATTCCAGTTCATGTGGATAGATTAATGAAGATGGGTTTGCTCTTAAGAGAATATTCACTCAAGGTGCTCAAAATCACAAGGGGTCAAGATGGATTAGAGCAAAACTATTCTCATTTATGGATAGATTAAAAAGCATAGGACACTAATTGGCCGAAGAACCAATGGTAACATGAAGACAATATTCTGTTAACAGCATGTGGTTATGATCTGGAGAATGAAACAGTTAATATTAATGGAAGCAGATACAAAGGGTGCTTACAAAACTCATTTAGATATACAACTAAAGAGTGAATAATAGTAGAGTTATAGTGAAAGGGCAGGGGAGTCGGATTAACTGAATTGTTCGTGCTAATGTTGGCAAAAACGTGGCATGACCGCCTTTTATGCTGCAAACATTCTCCAATTCATTGATTTAACATAAAATATCCTTGCTTCACTAGGTTGTTCTTAAATAATCTAACATTGGATCACATAAGGAGCTTTTGGAGCAGATGGCCACAAACATGGTTAGAGTAATTGGATTTAAGGTTGTCTTAAACCGTCTGGTGGGCAAATTCTTATTTTCCCCTTGTTTTTGCTCATTTACTAATTTCCTAAATTCAGTTCAACATCTATCTGGTATCTTCTGGAAGAATTTTAACAACCCAGAAATCTGGCTAGAGTTGGATTAGATGGGATACTGAAGCATTTTGTCCACGACCTGCCCTTTGATGTGAGAAGATCACAGAATCAGAAGTGTTACAGCGCAAGAGGAAGCCATTCAGCCCATTGCACTGCTTCTCCAAATAAGTATGCAGATAAATTTCCAAATAGCAATGCAGCTTCTTTTGTTGGTGTATGAATACCAATTAAAGGAGGAATCCTGGGCATGTTTTATGAATTTGGTTTGTTTGCTCTAATTGATTGGATGGTGGAGAAATTAATGATGAGGTAATTAAAATCTCATTTAAGTCGTGTTGCTCCTACTGAACTCCCTGATCTGTCTACAGATTTCCTGTTCCATTTCCTTTCCATAATTAGGCATTCTGTTGTGTAATCCTACTAAATAACAATTGTGTTAATTATTCGATTTCTAGCCATGTGTTATCTGATACTCATTATGTGTGGTCTAAAATGGAACAACAGTTGTGGGATCTTTTTGTATAGCAGATCTGTGTTTCTGCCTTGAAAATTATGGGCGGCACGGTGGCACAGTGGTTAGCACTACTGCCTCACAGCGCCAGAGATCCGGGATCAATTCCCGCCTCAGGCGACTGACTGTGTGGAGTTTGCATGTTCTCCCCGTGTCTGCGTGGGTTTCCTCCGGGTGCTCCGGTTTCCTCCCACAGTCACAAAGATGTGCAGGTTAGGTGAATTGGCCATGCTAAATTCCCGTAGTGTTAGGTAAGGGGTAAATGTAGGGGTATGGGTGGGTTGCGCTTTGGTGGGGCGGTGTGGACTTGGTGGGCCGAAGGGCCTGTTTCCACACTGTAAGTAATCTAATCTAATCATCAAAAAAAATTAAGTTATTCATACCTTTACCACTTTGAAGAGCAGGAGGGAATAAGTGATTTTGTTTTATCACGAATGAAAAGGGTCTCATGTACCGATTGTTGACTGAGCTACTTTTTATTTTTACAGGATATGCGCAACCTGAGGTTTGCTCTGAAACAGGAAGGTCGCAGCAGAAAATCCATGTTCGAAAGTCTTACAAAATATGCATTTCCTATTTCAAGTGGTTTGGTAAGGATTTCTACTGTTAATACGCCCCGTCAATAAATACATTGTAAGACCATGCCAGACTGAATGTGGTTACTCTATATGAACTAGTTCCATTGGCCTTACTTCAGCTAAAATTTAAGACTCTCTGAATACCTCCAACCTCCCCAGCCCCCCATCTCTGTCTCACACCTACTCTCCCACGCCTCTCTCCTTCTCTTCCCCCATCCCTCTCCCTCTCTCTCCTCCCTCTCTCTCCTCCCTCTCCCCACCA
>NC_057724.1:67136258-67187188 GCF_004010195.1 Chiloscyllium plagiosum
GTCTCCCTTTCCCTCACCTCCGTCCCTCCTCACCTCTCCTCTCCCCACCCACCCCTCCCACCGTTGTAAACTCTTTCTCCAAATTCCTCCCCCATGCTTTATCCATTGTAGATTGGAAAAAAAAGTCCTGCCAACATACTTTTGATTCTGAATCGAACTGCTTTCCAAACTTCAGAATTTTTTTCGATCGTTTTGTCCTTCTTCTACAAAACCTTTTTTTTTCACTTTTGTGAAGGCATACAAGGGATAGAAATTACTGATTACATTGTTTAACTTATGATCGGTTTATATTCTACATGGAAAATTGATAATATACGTTCTTCATTTATGTTTGGAAATGGGAAAAGCCTAACATTCTATGGATGCATCTGTTTAGTGAGATTACTTATTCATAACAGCAATTTATTTGCATTTTTAAGAAATTAGATATATATGAAACTTGCCATGAAAATCCAAGTGAACCATAAAGTAAATGGATTCAATAATGCATCTTTTATTAACCTTTTATAGACAGATATATATGGTCGTCTCATTTCAGCTTGAATCTTGCTGTGAAACAGGCTATAATTTTATTACTGTATCCAAAGCACAGTTAATTATCAATGGTTTATAAGCGGTACTTGACATGGGTTTTAAATAATCAATAGCTTTTGTAAAAAAATTTGTTTTATCAAACTAACTTCCACTTTGGAATTCACTTGGATCATACAATAGGATTTTATTTGAGTTGTGCTGTTTTGAGTTTAGTCACCTTGGCGCACTACAGTTAGCTGTCAGATAAAGTGAATCCAAATTTCAAACCAAATTCCTTGTAAGCCTCATCACTGATGCTTTCTCACTTGGATATCATATGTTGGATTTTCTTTCTCTGACAGAGTGTGGGGTAAAAGGTGGTTCACTGATTAATTTTCAGCAACTATAACCAGCTTTTAAGATTTGTTTAATTGCGCACCATATTTTCTCTAATGCTGTATAGCCACTTTGTGCTGACTACATGCTTAATTTTGGTTGTCATAACAATGTGCATTCTTCTAGCATACTCAATAGACTGAAATGCTGCAAAGGAGAAAGTGAGGACTGCAGATGCTGAAGATCAGAGCTTAAAAATGTGTTGCTGGAAAAGCACAGCAGAAGGGCTTATGCCCGAAACGTCGATTCTCCTGTTCCTTTGCTGCCTGACCTGCTGCGCTTTTCCAGCAACACATTATTAAGCTCTGAAATGCTGCAAAGCCTTATATGATTCCTTGCATGATAAAAATAATAATTTCATACAAAGAAGAATAAATGTGGTCAATGTCACCAGTATTATTGAAACAGTTTAGAATTTTGCCCCAAAGTGTAGTTTGTTTGCAAAATAGAAATGTCAAAAGGTATGGGGAGTGAGAGATGGGAATGAACGTAGGTATTTTTTTGTGGAAGCATAGATTTGATTGGTTATCCATCCCGTTTTTGTGCTGCAACATTCTACAATTTTTATAATTGGCACCAGTCCTTTATAAGGAGTGATTATTCCAGTTGTGCTCAGCAACTTCTTGTGAAATCCTGTATGTAACTGAAGGCTGGCTCCAGTTTGGCAGTAATGCTTCCTCTGGTCTTACAGCCCATTTTAAAAAAAACAATAGGACAGATAAAAAAATATATAGAGCTGCTGTTGATTGTGGCGCAGTGGATTTTCTTGCCAAGTTGGGGACCTTTTGAGTATTTTTTTCATACAAATTGAGGGAATTAACTGAAGTAAAATAAGCTCATATTAGCAAATGCCAAATAAAGATAGAAAATTCTACAAATAGTCATCAGATAGGCAGCATCTGTACAAAGAAACACAATTAGTGTTACAAGTAATTTTGGCATTGCACTGCAAAGAGTTTTCTGTACAATATGTTGGATGATTGAGGAGGGAGCAGTTACAAATGTTCATCTCCAGAGATGTTGTGAAGCTTCTGTGAAGTAATAATTTATCTTAAGGAGTTTTTACATTCAAACATTTGGTAAGCTTAGAGGTACAAGAAATACATATGTAATTGTCTGCAAGGCAAGATAATTCTAGACTGCTGTTTACTCTGAAAATGCTATTGTATAATCACAATTGACCTCTTATTGTATGTAAATCTGAACAAGATCCTGAAACGAGAGGGTAAGCAGACAGAAGTTATTGACCATATTGGCACAAATGACATAGATAGGAAGAGTGACAAGGTCCTGCAATAACAATTCAGGGCATTAGGTAGTGAACTAAAAAGCAGGACTTTTAGGGTGGTAATCTCAGAATTACTCCCCTGCCATATGCTACTGAGGCTAGGAACAGAGACAGAGTACAATTGAACACATGGCTAAGGAGCAGATGTGGAGGGTGGAATGTCTTCCAGGGAAGGTGAGACCTGTACAAAAAGGGCATATTGCACCTGCATTGGAGGGGCATCAGTATCCTGGCAGGGAGGTTTGATAGTGCCATTTGGGAGGGTTTAAAATCGTGTGGTGAGGGAATGGGAACTGGAGCAGCAAGTCACTAAGTATAGATACTGAGAATGAGCTTGAGACTAAGGAAAATGTAGCTCGGAAAAAGAGTAGTCAGGGAGAGGTTGATGAGCTCAGTGGAACTGGAGATTTGGACTGCATTTGTTTCAATGCAAGCAGTATAAATGGTAAAACAGATGAGTTTAGAGCCAGGATTAATGGGGGGGCAGTTATGATGCCATTGCTATCACAGAGACATGGTTGAAAGAGGCACAGGATTGGCAGTTTAATGTTGCAGGATATTGATGTTTTAGATGAGACAGAGGAGGAAGCAAAAGAGGTGGAGGTGTTGCATTACTGGTTTTTAGATTAGATTAGATTAGATTACAGTGTGGAAACAGGCCCTTCGGCCCAACAAGTCCACACCGACCCGCCGAAGCGCAACGCACCCATACCGCTACATTTACCCCTTACCTAACACTATGGGCAATTTAGTATGGCCAATTCACCTGACCTGCACATCTTTGGACTGTGGGAGGAAACCGGAGCACCCAGAGGAAACCCACGCAGACACGGGAAGAACGTGCAAACTCCACACAGACAGTCGCCTGAGGCGGGAATTGAACCCGCGTCTCTGGTGCTGTGAGGCAGCAGTGCTAACCACTGGGCAGGGAGTATATAACAGTTGTATTGACGGTGAACATCCTGGAAGGATCTTGTAGAATAGGAAGGGTGCAGTCACAATGCTGGGATTGTACTACAGATCTCCCAGCTGCCAGCAGGTGACAAATGAAAGGATATGTAATCCGATCCTAAAACAATGTGAAAGTGACAGGGTTGCTGTTGTGGGTGATTTTAACTACCCCCGTTTTGACTGGGACTCCCTTAGTGCTGGGGTGCACTTTGTTAGGTGTGCCCAGGAAATAGTATGTGGCTAGGCCAACAAGGGAGAGGACCATACTGCACTTGGTACTGGGAAACAAGTCTGCAGGTGATCAAACCTAAAGTGGGAGAGCATTTTGGGAATAGTGACCATAATTCCGTATGCTTTCAGTAACTTATGGATAAGGACCAGAGTGGAGCTTGGATGAAGGTGTTAAATTGGGGAAAGGTCATCTATCACTAAATTATGGAAGAATTGGAGAATGTAGATTGGGAGCGGCTGTTTGAGGGTAAATCCTCATCTGACATGGGAGTCTTTTAAAGACCAGTTGATTAGAGTGCAGGACTGGTATATTCCTGTGAAAATGAGGGACAGGAATGGCAGGATTTAGGAACATTGGATGACAGGGGAAATTATCAGCTTAGTCAAAAAAAAGGAAGCATACCTAAGGTCTAGACAACTAAAAACAGATGAAACAGACTTGTATAATATAGAGAAAGTAAGAAGGAGCTCAAACAGGGAGTTAGGAGGGCTAAACGGGGGTCACTAAATGACTTTGGCCAGCAGCATTAAGGAGAATTCCAAAGCATTTTTTACACTTTGTTGGAGCAAGAGGGTACCTAGGGAAAGTGTAGGCCCACTTGAGGATAAAGGAGGAAGGTACAATGTGGAGTTGGGAAAATGGGTGTGATCCTTAATACATACATTTTATTGGTATTCACCAAAAAGAGGGCCATGAGGGATGTTGACATTAGGGAAAGGTGTGTGGTTACTCTTGAGCAGGTCAACATAATGAAGGCAAAAGTTTTGAGTGTTTTGAAATACATTAAGGTAGACAAACCCCCAGGACCAAATGGGATCTATCCCAGGATACTGTGGGAGGCAAGGGAGGAAATAGCCGGGACCTTAACAAATATTCTAGGTGGCACGGTGGCTCAGTGGTTAGCACTACTGCCTCACAGCGCCAGAGACCCGGGTTCAATTCCCGCTTCGGGCAACTGTCTGTGTGGAGTTTGCACATTCTCCCCATGTCTGCGTAGGTTTCCTCTGGGTGCTCTGGTTTCCTCCCAAAGTCCAAAGATGTGCAGGTTAGGTGAATTGGCTATGCTAAATTGCCCGTAGTGTTAGGTGGATTAGTCAGGGGTAAATATGGGGGTTGTGGGTTTCTCTTCGGAGGGTCGGTGTGGACTTGTTGGGCCGAAGGGCTAGTTTCCACACTGTAGGTAATCTAATCTAATCTATATATCTTTGCATCCTTATAGGCCTCAGGCAAGCTTCTAGAGGACTTGAGAATGGCCAATGGCCTTCCTTTGTTTAGAAGGGAAAGAGAGATAATTCACATAATTACAGGCCGATGAGCCTGTTGTCAGCCATGGGGAAGCTGTTGGAGAAGATACTGAGCGACAGAGTTTATTCATGTTTGGAAGCAATTGGACTGGTGATAGGCAGTGTGCGTTTGTGCACAGTAGGTCATGTTACATCAACTTGGTTAAGTTTTTTGAGGTGGTGGCAAGACTGATTGAGGGAAGAGCAGTGGACTTTAGTAATGCATTTGTTAAGGTACCTCATGGCAGGCTGGTACAAAAGGTAAAATCGTCAAAACATAGGTCGGATCCACTTAAGCTGCCTAGATAGATACAGAATTGGGTTGGTCATAGAAGAAGGGCTTATGCCCGAAACGTCGATTCTCCTGTTCCCTGGATGCTGCCTGACCTGCTGCGCTTTTCCAGCAACACATCTCCGGCTCTGATCTCCAGCATCTGCAGACCTCACTTTCTCTTGGTCATAGAAGCCAGAGTAGTGGTGGAAGGGTGTTTTTTTTTTGGGTGGAGTTCAGAAACTGGTGGTGTTCCACAGGGATCAGTGCTGGGACCTTTGTGGTTTGTAATATATATATAAATGATCTGAAGGAAAATGTAGGTGGTCTGATTACTAATCCTGCGGATGACACCCAAATTGGCGGAGGTGCAGGCAGTGAGGAGGATTCTTAAAGGGTACAGCAGGATATTGATAGATTGTAGATTTAGGCAGAGAAATGGCAGATGGAGTTTAATCCAGCCAAACATGAGTTGAAGCATTTTGGAAAATCAAATTCAAGTGAGAATTATACAATAAATGGTAGAACCGTTAGGAGCATTAACATATAATTATCTGGGCATACGTGTTCACAGATCCCTGAAAATAGCGACGTCGGTGGATAAGAATTAGAATTAGAATCCTTACAGTGTGGAAACAGGCCCTTCGGTCCAACAAGTCCACAGACCCATTCCCCATCCTATGTTTTGCCCCTGACTAATGCGCCTAACCTACATAAACCTATGGGCAATTTAGCATGGTCAATTCACCTAACCTGCACATCTTTGGACTGTGGGACGAAACCGGAACACCCAGAGGAAACCCACGCAGACACGGGGAGAATGTGCAAACTCCACACAGACAGCCGCCCGAGGCTGGGATTGAACTTGGGTCCCTGGAGCTGTGAGGCAGCAGTGCTAGCCACTGTGCTACTAAGGTTGTCAAGAAGGCATACAGCACATTTGCCTTCATTGGCCAGGGCATTAAATATAAAAGTTGACAAGTTATGTTACAGCTGTATAAAACTTTAGTTAGGCCACCTTTGGTATACTGCGTGCAGTTCTGGTTGCCAAGTTGGATAAACTCAGATTGTTTTCATTGGAAAGATGGAGGCTGAGGGGCAATCTGATGGAGGTCTACAAAATTGAGACATCTGTAGGGTGGATAGTCAGGGGCTTTTCCCTAGGTTGGGAAGGTCAACTACAAATGGGTTCAAGGTGAGAGGGGGCATGTTTAGGGGAGAAGTGCGAGGAAACGTTTTCACACAGGGTGGTGAGTGCCTGAAATGCACTGCTGGGGAGGTGGTGGAAGCAGGCAAATTAACACAGTTTAATGTGTATCTTGATAGATACGTGAAAAGAGGGATGGAAACTGTATGGGCAATAAGTAACTAAATAAGGAATAGGAATTAGCACAGGCTTGGTGAGCCGAAGGGCCTGTTTCACGCGCTTTATTGTATTGTATATAAAATTGCTCAATGAGTTCTGAGGAAGGGTTCCTCGACCTGAAACGTTAACTCTGCGTTCTCTCCACAGGTGCTGCCTGACCTGCTGAGCTTTTCCAGCAACTTCTGTTTTTGTGTCAACTGTTTCTTGTGATTGATATGCCAAGCATTGCGAGATGCAGATATCAAATTAATTTTGAGATATGCTGAGGACTTTAAAAATGTGGAATAATACACCATTCATAATTGGCACAGAGATCATACCATTGGGATGGCTAGTAGAAGGAAGGAGAGCTGTAGGAACAGGGTGGGCGCTTGTTAAAACTACTGTTTGTAAATACCACAGACTGGGCTGAATGGCTTGCTTTTGATCTTGTGTTTTTATGTTGCAATTTGTGTATGAAGGTGAGAAGTGAACACGGAAGAGAAATTAGATAAGCAAGTTGAACTGTTTAATTAACTTTTGAGATGTTTTTGAATGCTTGGAGAGATTGCAACGTAGAGGGAGTCAGCAAGAGTTTATGTAGAGTTTTAATAGATGAATGTTTAGTGAGATGCAGTAGGATCAGTAAGTGAACGTTGGAATGTAGGGCTGAGGATGGCCAGAGAGATGGGGTTTAGTGAGGCCATGGACAGACTTATAAATGAGGTTCAGGATTTTACAATCCACATAGTGGGAGGCTGGCAAGTCTAGTTATCATGATGAAGCAATTAAAGAATTGGAAAAGAAGAAAATATAGATTACTAAGATATGGCTATTAGCTCACCCCTTCAAGAATGACCACAAACTAGGTTGGAGCAGTGGTTGTTTTCTGAAGGATAACCATTTGCAGAATCTTGGTTCTCTCCGGCTAAGTCTACACTTTCAATCTTCACTGCTGGGCATTACAGTGATGAGGCACAGGTGAAAATGAAAGAGTACTGTAGTATTGGAATCCTGATGTGAAAGGTCACAGCAGAGTTTCTGGCTACACTGGGATAACACTTCTATAAATAAAAAACAACCCTGAGACGATTGTACAACAGAGGTGGGCATTGGATGAAAGGTGATGGGAAGTGTGATGGAGGCAGCAGAAATGTAGCTGAATGTAAAACAGCAAGAAGTACTGCAGTTGTATTCATGTGTGTCATAGTCACTGAAGAAGGAAGATTAAAAAAGAATTAGAGGGAAAATCCTCTGAATTGTTCTTGCAATTATGTATGATGACTTGCCATAGTCTGACTGGACCATTTTTGAGCTGAGGTTAACATGCTTCAGACAAGGGAAGAGTTGGAGAAGGAGATTCCTGGTGCAGAAACTGAATGCACGTAATTGGCATTACTTTGTATTGCAAACCAGCTGTCCAATAAACTGAGCTAACTGATCCCACATAATGTCTAACGACAAGTGACTTTGAAAGACTTGAGAAAGATACGAAAGGCGGTGGCACGGTGGCTCAGTGGTTAGCAATACTGCCTCAGTGTTCAATTCATCCTTTGGTGACAGTGGACTTTGCCTGTTCTCTCTGCTTTTGTTTCTATTGGCTGCTCTGGTTTCCTCCCAGCCGTGCAGATTAGGGTGAATTGGCTGTGACAAATTACCCTGTGGTGTCTGGCGATGTGCTGACTAGGTGAAGTAGTTATGGTAAAATGCGAGGTTATGGGGATAGGATGGGGGTTAATTTGGGCGATGTGCTTTTTGGAAAGTTGGTGCAGATTTGATTGGCTGAATCACTGGATGCCACAATGTAGAAATTGTGATTCTAGAATCTGGTGTAATTCTGCATTACAAATTGGGCATGGTTCTGTCACCCAGAGTTTCCTACGAAACAATATAGAATACTAGAACCTGCAAAAGGCTCATATGTTCAACACAGACCTCAAGGATTTATGAAAACTGGGCATTGTTGAGGAGCTTATGATTTATATTTGTACTCATCACATTCTGGCCAGATGGAAGTTTCTGCAAGGATCATTGTCAAGAAATTTCATGCAATATCTTTTTCAAATTCAAGTTTATAACTTTTACACAGTACCCAATGTGTAGAAAATACATTATATAATCAATGTGTGGATAATTTTATTGTTTTGAAGCAAATAGTTTCATGGCAGATTAAGTATGGCAACTGCAGGACTCTGAAAATGTGTCCAGTACATTTGAATGTTAACAGAAGTTCATTCAAATTCTTGCAAACTGTGAACTTATTTGGAGTAGTTTAGATAACTCTGAACATCTTTCAACATTCATTTATTCACTGGCTCAGTCTGTTTTTAAATTGACTGCACAGAAGTGGGCAGCAAGTTGGCATTTTGCCAAACTATGTTCAGTTTGAGGCCAGGCAAGCATAATGTAGGAGGGTCAGGAAAGACAGGAGATTAAATCATAGACTGATAGTTTGCAGTTGCGAATTTAACTAACAATCTGACCCTTTGTTTTGATGTTTGGATTTTGAAGGTTCCTCTGTTGTTGATTCTGTAAGTTTGTGTTATAAGTTTTAATGATAAAGAGAAAACTTTTAAAATGTGTTCGGTCCTTTATGTTTTTAGGCTTTCCAATATCAACTACTTCTGTGATAATTGCAAGAGATTTGCATGCAATCTCATACAATTTTATTTTTAGAAGGAAAGATATTTTTGTGTTGTATTTATAGGAAAATTACAAATGTGCAGCAAAAGAAACAGCTTGCATTTACGTACCATCTTTAATGTAATAGGACGCTTCAATGCACCTCTCAAGAGCACTACCAAGCAAAACTTGATCCTGAGCCAAGGGAGCTATTAGAGCAGGTGATCACAGGCTGTTCAAAGAGAGAGGTTTTAAGCAAGGTCTTAATGGAGGAGGAAGTGGTGGAGTATGACTTTGTTATGGAGTGACCCTGGAAATCATCCCTCTTTATCAATTAGACATTGCTTAGTCTAGCTGCAAGATTTGTTCATTAGTAACTTGACCCTCTGGTGTCCTTGTATTCTCACTCCTCAAATCTTTCTTTCAGTAAGGACTAACATTAACTGCAAAATTGTGTTTGAAAACTATTCCAAGAGCATGCATGGTACATAATTGCTTAGACTGACAATAGGAGGCTTGAACAATGTGTCAATATTCACCATTTACAGAACTTTTGTGCGAACTAAGGAAATTAGAAAGATTTAGTCTTCAAAAGAGTGCATCCTAGAGTTCTCCCAATAATATCTATTCTTGATGTTTTTTTCAGTATCTATAGTTGACTTTTCAATAGGCATAATTCACATTGCAGGCACATAGCACTATTTTTATTCCTTTTATTGAGTGAAAGAACAGTTGATTTAGGATATTTAAATTAAATCTTTAACTGAAATTTCCCACTCTAGTTAGCGTTTTGTTGTGAGATTCCTGACGTTTGGTCTGCCCTCGCTCTGAGTGACTTTTCTCATCATTTCTCATGCAGTTACCTTATTAATGATGCATCCAGGCTGTGTGACACCTTAGAACATAGAATAATACAGCGAAGTATAGGCCCTTCGGCCTTCAATGTTGCGCTGACCTGTGAAACCCTTGTGAAGCCATTCTAACTTGCACAACTCCATTGTCATCCATATGTTTATTCAATGACCACTTAAATGCCCTTAAAGTTGGTGAGTCCACTACAGTTGCATGCAGGGCATTCCACGCTGTTACTACTGTCCAAGTAAAGAGCCTACTTTTGACATCTGTCCTATATCTATCACCCTTCAAGTTAAAGCTATGTTCCCTCGTGCTAGCCATCACCATACGAAGGAAAAGGCTCTCACTGTCCATCCTATCTAATCCTCCAATCATCTTATATGTCTCTTAAGTCACCTCTTAACCATCTTCTCTCTAACGAAACAGCGTCAAGTTCCTCAGCTTTTCCTCACAAGACCTTCCCTCCAAACCTGCAATGCTGGATTTATACAGCTGGGACCTCCTGCCATTTACAGCATAGCTAGAAGCCTAGCTACACATAGCTTCAGATGCTGTAAGCCAGGAACTGCCCCTCACTTTGGTGCTTGACAGTTATAACTGAGGGCATGGTCCAGAAAGTGAACCTGGCACTTATTTCACTGGCAAGGACCTGGAGATGCTGGTGGGTGGACAGTGCAGAGGTGGGTCATCTTTTATTCTGCTGACCTCTAAATGAGGCTGTGCCTTCAGACTCAGCAAGCTTGGATGGAAATAGCAGGGTAGGTCAGTACTGTGTGGCAGATAAAAAGAAATGCATAGCAGTGCCTGAAGAAGGCCAGTTATCTCCAGCGCTTTGTGAGATTAAGTGTTGCCATTTTCTCTTTGCCACCTGACACCCGATGCCTCACTCCATCTGAAGAGAAAATTCTCCAGTAGGCTGAAGAAGAATGTGACCACTCTTTGGGTCTGGGATATATCTGTCACAGCAAAATAATAAGCTTAATTCTGATGTGCTGATCTCTCGTTACCAACTTGCCTGACATTTCTGTAACCCCTGAACTTGGTGTTCAGAATTTTGTGCCAATCCCTGGACTACAAGGACTCTGATACCCAGAATCAAGTGCTTGGCTAATCATGACCAACCTTCTGAACTGGAATAGGATGAGCCCTGACTAGCTGGTCCCCCTTGACCCCACTGAGGACTGCTCCCCTGTGGCTTTCAGATCTGTCCATTTGGTTAAAGTGTATGCGTTGTGTTTGTTGACTAAACTGCTGGCATATGCTATAGGTGTGACGTAGATGTAGCATGGTTCCCATACAGTGACATGTCCACACCCAACAGTGGTAAGCTGCTTTCTTCCCTCTGTGCTAGAAGGCAATGCAGGCCTCAGAGGCTGGAGCTGCCAATTAAGCACCAAGTAGGTCAGCACTAAGAATGGGTGGCACGGTGGCTCAGTGGTTAGCACTGCTGCCTCACAGCACCAGGATCCCAGGTTCGATTCCAGCCTCGGGCAGCTGTCTGTGTGGAGTTTGCACATTCTCCCCATGTCTGCGTGGATTTCCTCCGGGTGCTCCGGTTTCCTCCCACAGTCCAAAGATGTGCAGGTTAGGTGAATTTGCCATGCTGAGTTGCCCATAGTGTTAGGTGCATTAGTCAGAGGGAAATGGGTCTGGGTGGGTTACTCTTCGGAGGGTCGGTGTGGACTTGTTAGGCCGAAGGGCCTGTTTGCACACTGTAGGGAATCCTTTTTTAAAAAAAAAAGCCAGGCTAAGAACTGTAGGCACATGAGCTGCATGTGTCCCTGCACACAAAGTGACCTGGCAGAAACATTAAGATTGTAGGTATCCCTGAGCTCTACAATCAAGTGTTGAAGGGCTGAAGTGGTGTGTGAGTAGGTTTGATGTTTTTATGAAGCTGGTGGTTTGCCCACGTTGCCTTGTTTGAAGAAAACTGGAGCAATATGGTCTCCATAGAGCATGCAGGGATGTGGTGAAGTCATGTTTGAAGAACATTTGGTGAGCCTCAGCCATCAAATACCTGCTCTGATTGACACATCGGATATTTGTGTGCATATTTTGGGGCGGAGAGGAGAATTGGAAATAGTATATTAATGAGATGAGTTGGACTACTAATAAGATGCAAATTTATAAAAATAAAGTAGTCGCTGCTCAATAATGTTCGAAGGGGAAATTTGGGAAACATTTTCCAGATGTTGGAGAATGGATTATTTTTATTTTTGCCTTATTTTCTCAGCTTTCTTGCCATTGTCTAAGCTGCTGCAGGGAAGGGAACATCCCACCCGTTGTTTTGATTCAGCATGATTGTGGCCCTTATATATTTGTATGATACAGTAGGAAACTGTACAACAGCATTTGGCCCACAGGTTGTACTGCACGGATCCAAACATAAAACTTTTACCTCTTTTTGGACAAGGTACACAACTCAGCCAGGAAATTACTGGAAATGCCTGTTGCTGTGATAGATTCAGGAAGGAACCATATGAATTTCCCTCTGGTACCATATTTTCAAGTGCTCCCAGTCAATCAGTCTCCACTTAGCTTTATTGTGTCATGTGTGGTATCATATGACAATTTTATTCAGTACAACACTGGTCTCTGTGGCCTTTCCAGAATAGGGGCCATGCTTAAGCAGATTGAATTTGTTTTGGAAGATTAGTTAGCTGTTTTCTGCTTTGGTTAATTATTCCAATTCTTCTGCAATGGCACTGTAGTAAAGTACAGCAATGATACCCGTTAGATTATGTCTATTGAGAAAAATTGAACGTGCTTGGCCTGTTTTCCACCTGAGGGTAGCTGGATGACCTGATCGCTTTAAGATACCTGATCAAATACTGTTAAATATAAGTTTTCCACTTGTGGGAGCTATCAAAGCTACAGTCCACAAAGCTAAAACTACCACAAACAAATCTGCCGACAAATCCAGGAGTGAATTCAAGAGAAACGTCTTTATCTAGAGAGTGGTTAGAATGTGGAACATGCCATGGCCAAGAGCTGCTAAGGTGAGTACCATAGATTCATTTTAGGGGAATTTAGGTAAACAGATAAGGGTGAAGCTAATGGGGTTAAATGAAGAGGAATTAGAGAAGGGTCATGTGACAGAAAGCAGTATGGACCAATTGGTTTGGTTTTGGTCTTTATATTCTTTAATATTTTGAGGGTACAGGGTTAGTAATTTAATCAGTTTACACATACACATTATGAAATGATAACCTTATAGCCTTATGCTTATGTGATATTCAGTGACTCAGAATATTATGTTGAGAAGCCACAGAAATCTTTACCTAGACTTGGAATACTGTAGTCCTTTGCTGCCAATCAAACTAAAGTAAGTTAACTTGGTTTGAACTGGATGATTGTCTGTCTTGGTTTGGCTGTCTTAATATATCAGCCGAAGTGATGTTTCTACCTTCATGTATGTAGCTAACCAGAAACGCTAAAACACAATACACTTCACCAAAAATAGTGTGTTTATGTGCAGAGTTCTGATAAAATAGCCACTATTTATTTACTTGCAATAAAAAAACGAATAGTTCTTTCAAAGACTGAGTTTATTCAGTTAACAGCTGGTTCTAGGTTTGAAGTTTGGACTGTAAGGCTGATTAACTGAGCTGTCTTCAGTGTCCTGGACTCAGAAGGAGAAAATTGACCAGGGTTCCTTTTCCTGATTGCACGTTTGAAGTCAGTGATGAAATTTTATGCATTTGAATGCAGTTATGGTCTATGGCATTTGTAGGATAGATGATGGACATGAAAGTCAAGTGCTGTTTCGATGTCCTTCAGTTTTTGCTGAAATGTTGGAAGTGTGTGTGGTATCAATGTTATCATACTGTAGCAAGAATTCGCGTCTACTTGGAGGAGAAGGATAAAAGCTGAAGACTACTAACAGAGAGAAAGAACTTGTTACGTTATCTATCCAGAACCATTAAAACAGTACCAAAACTGTTAGACTGTTTTGATTTTTGGTGTGGAGTATTTAAGAAAATGATGGCAGGTCTTGCTGTTAAAGAGAATTACGGCTGAACTCCTATAGAGATTAGCTTGAATGGCACAATTTAGAATTCTTTTCCTTATGTCTGTGTGGATATGCATTACAATACCTTTCAAAACTACGTCATTTAGAAACCCCTTGGCTAAGACAGTGATGTTAGAATGCTGATCAAATAAAAATCAATTAATGGAAATAAATTTGTAAACTGCTTTTCAGAGGAACACATGCCTATGAGTCATATGGAAAGTGAAACATTTCATTTTTCTGCCAAGTACTAAATTTGTTAGTTCTGTTTTCCAGTATGGAATCTAAGCGACTTAAGTTTAGTGATTCATTACAGAAGAGAGGTATCAGTGCCATAAGCTAGAAACAGAAGACGCCATTGTTCAGTACTGCTTGCAGGTGTTCCTTCAATGTACCCTTTTGTTTGTGAATTTCTGCAGTGTGTTGCTAATTTCAGAATGACAGCACCAGCAGAGTATTTAAAATGTGGTTTAAATTTACACATTGTTAGGTAGCTTGACATGTGTTCTAAGGCACTTTGTCACTTGGCTGAAGCAGGTTTTATGCATGTGCTTGTAAACCTTAGTGGCAGTAAGATGATTGTTTCAGTCTTGTACACTGAATGTTCTTGTGTTTCTCAAAATAAACATAAATGATGAAGTCATAAAGAGTCAACATGAAACCCACAAACTTGTTCAGCAACAGTTCAAACTGGTTTTATGACCGGATAATGTTTAATAAGTAAGATTAATTATTGTTTAGAAAGAAAAACTGTAGTATTCTACAATGTAAAAGCCTTTGTAAACAACTTGGGGAGTAGTGTTGAATTATTTTAGATTGTACATGTCTCTCAGTGGGTGTTTGCAAGTGTGCCACTCTTGTGTAAAAGTAAACAGATTCTATTTATGGTGCAGCACTATTGTAGAGTTCGTAAAATTTTATTCATTTTCAATCGTAGAAAAAAAATTCCTAATCCATTCTTATCAAAAAAGATCAAATGCATATCAATGCTAAGTAGAAATTGGAATTTATTCTATGCTGCAAGAATTCCTGTTTTGATTGAAGACCAGACTCATTATTGATTAGAGTAAGGAAGGAAGTGTTAGTGTTGCTGCATTCTCAGTTGAGCAAATTTACCAGTAAAATATTAAACCACTAGGAAGAAAGTAGAGAAGTTGATAATAGGCTCTAGCACTTGCTCACCCCACCCTTTCCTAATTGAATAGTGGCTGAAGACTCAGCCCAATGTAACACTTAATTCATCACAGGGATCTATGGTTAGATGACGAGTTTTTTTTGCTGAGTGAGGTGATTGCAGCTGAGGATGTGTTTGGAACACAGCAGTTGTCCTTCACATCCCTGCACTTAGAGGTAGAAGATAAATCACAGGTTCCTGTTCCTGATTACTGTAGTGTCCCCTGCTGGAATGTGGTTGTAAGTCACTTTTGAGAGATGCCTCCACGGAGTTTGCAATTCTTTGCTGTACTTTGGAACAATATTCCATTTATTTTAAATTGACTAATGCCTCTGCTAAAATAGCAGGGCAGCATTTTAATGAACATATTAATGTTTGTGTACTATGCTACCATGATATGACTTTAGGACCGATGAATCAATTCAAAGTGGTGGTTATGATACAGTTTGAAAGGCAAGTTTTTTTAAAATGAAAACTGATGCATGTGTATTTTGAAATCTGGAGTAAGAAGTCAATGACCTATCTAGTAATTTGTGCTTATAGTTGCAGCAAGAACCCTTATGTTTTTAAAAAAAAAAGTTGGAGTTTTCTCCTTCAAAACGTAGCAAAGGTAAATTTAGGGCCTCAAAATAATAAGCAGAAATTATTTCCGTCCTTCTTCATAGACAGACCATTGGGAAAGAGAATATCTTGCTTTCACTCTGGTTTCATGGGTCCTGGGATCACTAAGTTCCAAATGCAATTTACAGACTTTGCTCTGTGGTGTAGGCAGGTGGTGCTTCAAGGGTGGGCAGATGACGGTTTGCGATGCTTCAACTTTACCTCTATTACCAACAAAGTCTGTGGTGTCCACCTGAATAAGTCTTTTCTGTTTTGCCGAGACACTGGTTACAGACTGCCATGAGTTGGTAGGGATTGTTAATCTCTTCAGGAATGAAATGAGGGTATCCATGAAGTGTTTCTGCTATTTTCCTGGATGCATCCTGCTGCGACTGAGTTCTGAGTAGAGGAATTGCTTTCAGAGTTTGGCATCAGTCTTATAAATGATATGTCCTACCCAACACAGCTCGTTTTGGATGATCAAGACCTCTGTGTTACCTTGGGGAGAGGGCGTTGCTGTTGGATCACCTTTCTTGCCACTGGATCTGGAAGATCTTACAAAGGCAAGATGGTGCTACATCAGTGCTTTGGGATGTTTGCTGTAGGGTTCCGCATCTCTGAAGAATATAGGGCTGTGGGGATCACTGCTGCCTGGTGAATGATAACCTGGCCTTCAGTGCGAGATCCTGGTCTCTTAAATATTCGCTTCCTCAGTCTGCTGAAGGTTAAGCAGGTACATTGAAGGATGTTGAATTTCATTGCCTATGTCTGCATGCATCAAAAGGAGACTCCTGGCATTTGGAAAGTAGTGAATAATTTTCCAGGATCTTGCCACTTACCCCAGTCAATGAAGCAAGGTGTTTTGGGGGCTGATTGGAAAATCCTAGTTATCTAAATGTTTAATAAAAGACCCATTTCTCATACACTTCAAAGAAGGAGTTGCAGTAACCTGGAGCTTAGTTTTGAGTGAATGCGCATGCAGGTTAATCTGCATATTGAATCAATGATTGAGGTTGTGGAGGTGGAAAGGTCTGTAACCAAAAGGTTCACATTTATTAAAGATCAGAGAGTACAACTATGTGGGTGGCTTTTCAGAGAGCTGGATCAGGCATAATGGGTATATAGCCTCCTGTGTTGTGACATGATTTTATTTCTGCACCTCTTTTCATTCCTATATACCATTTAAACTTCTTCATGAATTATTCCAATATTTAACTGTTATCTACCAAAGCTATCATTTCAGGTAATACAACTTAAGACGGGATAAAGTGCTTATGATACAGTTTGAAAGGCAAGTTTTTTTAAAATGAAAACTGATGCGTGTGTATTTTGAAATCTGGAGTGTGAGTAAGAAGTCAATGACCTATCTAGTAATTTGTGCTTATAGTTGCAGCAAGAACCCTTATGTTTTAAAAAAAAAAGTTGGAGTTTTCTCCTTCAAAACGCAGCAAAGGTAAATTTAGGGCCTCAAAATAATAAGCAGAAATTATTTCCGTCCTTCTTCATAGACAGACCATTGGGAAAGAGAATATCTTGCTTTCACTCTGGTTTCATGGGTCCTGGGATCACTAAGTTCCAAATGCAATTTACAGACTTTGCTCTTGACCTTTAGTTTATGCTGATAAGAAGCTCATCCAGAGTAATTGTGATCAATCTTGGAGGTTCTCTAATCACTGTCACGTACAATGTAATGGAATCTGTTTTTGGATATTGTGTTCCATGTGGCACTTTAAAGATAATCCTGAAAGACAT
This sequence comes from Chiloscyllium plagiosum, assembly GCF_004010195.1. Taxonomy (NCBI): domain Eukaryota; kingdom Metazoa; phylum Chordata; class Chondrichthyes; order Orectolobiformes; family Hemiscylliidae; genus Chiloscyllium; species Chiloscyllium plagiosum. Next base: position 67,153,553 of record NC_057724.1, read on the forward strand.
CTGTTTCTAAATTTCATATTTTAAGGGCAAAATTGAGATTCTTTAGGTTTGCCTTCGAATACTGTCAGGAGTTGACAATGTATTGTTTCACACAGACCATCTCTTGTACTATGTCATTTATATGACTCTAGATTCTACTGTGTGCATAGTTCCTATCCCTAACTGACGGCCACCATCCGTCATCATCCTGACCTTGCCGCTTAGATTTATAACTTTTTATTTGTAAAACTGGAGCCACGCTCAGCTTCTGGCACTGTGTTTTGTTTTTGTGTAGAAAAACAATTCATCAGAAACATCAACTGCATTATACCTCAGGAAATGAAAATATTGGGATCAAGCATTGCAGAAGACGACTCTGTATTTAATTTACTGTGTCATCCCAAGGAAAGATATATTGTAATAAAGATTCACTAGATTGTTTCCTGATTTGAAGCTGTTATCCTGGCCCTATATTTTCTAGCCTTTTTGAGAATAAGAGATGATCTAATTGAACCACGCATATCTTACAGTCTTGATTGGATAGGTGCGAAGGAGTCTGTAGAGTCATAGAGATGTACAGCATGGAAACAGATCCTTCGGTCCAACCTGTCCACGCCAACCAGATATCCCAATCCAATCTAGTCCCACCTGTCAGCACCCGGCCCATATCCCTCCAAACCCTTCCTATTCATATACCTATCCAAATGCCTCTTAAATGTTGCAATTGTACCAGCCTCCTCCTCATCCTCTGGCAGCTCATTCCATACAAGTACCACCCTCTGCGTGAAAAAGTTGCCCCTTGGGTCTCTTTTATAATCTTTCCCCTCTCACCTTAAACCTATGCCCTCTAGTTCTGGACTCCCCGACTCCAGAGAAAAAACTTTGTCTAATTATCCTATCCATGCCCCTCATAATTTTGTAAACCTCTATAAGATTTACAAGCCTCTATAAGCCTCTGATGCTCCAGGGAAAACAGCCCCAGACTGTTCAGCCTCTCCCTGTAGCTCAGATCCTCCAACCCTGGCAACATCCTTGTAAATCTTTTCTGAACCCTTTCAAGTTTCACAACATCTTTCCGATAGGAAGGAGACCAATATTCCAACAGTGGCCTAACCAATGTCCTGTACAGCCGCAACATGACGTCCCAACTCCTGTACTCAATACTCTATACAACTAAAAGTCACTATCTCACATAAGGGGTTTACCATTTAGGATGAGATAAGTTCACTCAGTGTTGTGAATTGTTGGACTTGGCTACTCTAGGGAACTATGGGCGTTCAGCTTTTGAATATATTTAAGTCAGAGGCTTAATTTTTGAGGCATGGGAGTTGAGAGAAATGGATCATGTGAGAAAATACTGTAAAGATAAAGGGTCAACCATGATCTTGTTGAATGGTAACATAGTTGGATTGTGTAATCCTCCTATTTCTTATGCTTTTACTTCAAATGTTATCGGGAATTTTGTAGTACTGACCAATTTGTACACAACAAAAGCTATCACAGCTGCCACATTAAATAAATTACCAGTTAATCTGTTTTCAGGATGTTGGTCATGATTGGAAGAACTCATCCACTTATTCTCAAATAGTGTTGTTGATGTTTGCACTTGGAAAGGTAGATTGGATCTCATTTCAAGTCTTACCTGAAAGATAAGTATTTCTGACAGTGAAATACTCTGTCAGGACTACATTGAAGTGTCAGCGTGGATGAATTGCTTAAGTCTGGAGCAGAGAGAGAACCAATTACTTTCAAATGGAAAAAGATTGTCACGGAGTTGTTTCATACATATTAACTGTGAAATTTGTGTAATTCCGTTATTGTCTGACACCTGGTATTTGCATTTTCTTAAGGATCTCTTTGTAATATTTTGCTTTTGTTCAATGTTTCCTCTAATACTTGTGGCATGATGTTTATGTGAGAAACACCTCTTGTGTTTTATCTTTTTATTTCAAATCTTTATCACGGTAAATAGAATTTCTACTCGACCACATAATGTTGTTCTTTTAGTTAGTTTAAAGAGTGAAGTTCTTCTCCACTGCTGCAGCAATATATCTTCCCCTAAGTGACTGATGCCATGCCTGACTGTTTTGCTCCATTTCCTATGTTTGTCTTCCTGTTGACCCTTTGAGTTCAATTCCAAATCAGTGCTAAACAAGAGTTTGTGCTGTAAAACTTGTTTGAGAAATGAAATGCTTTTGAAACTGTAGATTGGAATTTCCTGCCCTTGCTTGCACCAAGGTTTGAAGGAATTTGTGTACCTTAGAGTTATCTCAATGCAAGCCAGTTCATAGCAGAGACCTGGAAAATGGTACAGAAGAAGCAAGCCTATTGTTGTGCCCTAAGATTAGAAAGCAGGATTTTGATTGCTGATGGTGTTCGACAGTGAGAAGATCCTGCTTAAGATCTTTGTTTGATTTGGGTTGGTGGTGGAGGTTTGGGATGGTGGTTGGGTGGGGGGGGTGGAGAATGTTTAAATAAAAATATGTACAGTGTTGTCCTTTGATCTACCCCTACAAATTTGGTTTCTGTGATGTCTTCCTGACATATGTACCTTGGAAAATGAACTTTCTCTGAGAACTAGGGTCAAGCAAATTTTACAAGAGGCGAGTTTTATTTTTGTAAGAGCATAAGTTGTTTTGTTCTTCTACACAGTTAATGGTCGAAAGATTGGATGACATACACTCAGACTGCTGTTTGTGAAAGAACAAAGGACTTGTATTTATGTAGTGCTTTTCATGTCTTCAGGGCGTCCTAAATAAATTTATAGCCAATAAAGTATTTTTTTGAAGTGTAGTCACTGTTGTAGGAAACGTGGTAACCAGCCTGCTTCAGTTAGCTTCCACAAATAGCAGTGAAATCGGTGACTTGATAATCTATTTTAATAAAAGTTTAGGGATAAAGAATAGTCAATATGCTGGTCTCTCTTTTCATACATTGCCATAGAATCTTCAACCTTTGAACGTGACAGGGCATATTGGAATAGCAGTTTACAAGGCATGTAGGATCATGGACTTCATAAATAGTTTTTTTGAGTGCAAAGCACTGAGAGGGTATTGCATCCAGATCTGATCACCACACCTTTTTAAGAAAGACATGCTGGTTTTTTTTTTTGAGAAAGTGCAGAAGAAATTTGTCAGAATTTTTACAAGGATAATGGATTCTAGCTACAGGGTTAGGCTGCTTTTTGGAGTACATGGGATTGAGCTGGGATTTAATAGAGGTGTACAGAATTGACAAATTCAGATTAAATTGAGCATAGAAAAGCTGTTCCCTTCTGCCAATGGTATGGGCATTAGGTTTTGGGTAAGAGACATAGGAATAATTTGTTTTCCACAACAAGTGGTAATGTCCAGGAATGCTCTTCCTGTCAGGGTGGTAGAAGTAGAGACAGTGAATGATTTCAAAAGGATATTGGATGGGGAGTTGAGTAAAACAAACCTACAGGGCAATAAGAATAGAGTGAGGATATGGGACTGACCGGGTTCCTCAGTAGAGAAATGTCCATGGACTGGATAGGTCAAATTACTTCCTCCGGTGCTAAAATAACTTTTTGCCCACTTCAGGGGCTGAAGGGGCCTTGATTTAACTTCTCGTTCCCAAGCAGCACCCTTTCACTGAGATTAGATGGTCTGCTCTTTTTAATAGGCCTTGCACTCATAACATTCTAAACCAAGTGGCCACTGAGCCATAGCTCACATATGTCTCTTACCTGGATCTAAGCCATAAGTACAAGGTGGTAATCAAGAGGAAGATACTGCCACTTTTATTGGAAAGAGCCAGAATCTAGTGCCTGGTTCTTGAGAGCAACTTGAATGAAATTAACAGTTATGTATTTTGAGAAGAATCAAACATGTAATCACATTATTTTCATTTTTTTAAAAAAATCACTAAATGAAAAATAAACTGCAGTTAGCAACGGTTTGCAGTAAGGTTTCATATAACATTGTTAAAGTTGTGGTCTGACCAACTGTTGCGATTTCTAAGCTGCAAACTATTTTTATCTTTGAACTTAATTCAGTAATGAGGTAATAAAACAGATGATCGTTGCTGAAATGCTGTGATTTCTATTAAATCAGTTTCATGTAATGGTGGAGATGTTCTTTAATAATCTTTCAACTTGTCCAATTTTACTTGAAGTTACGAGAATGCTGGTTGACTATCTTTTACCTTGTTCTGTCAGTCACCCATTCCTCTTCTACTAATGTTGTATTTAAGTCTCTCTTGGCTACATCGTTTTATCTGACCTTGGGTCATCTTCCTGATGTTCAGTCTCCATTAATTGCCTCGCCACAGATCCTCCTCTCCCAGAAGATTTCTATCTCTTTGATTACCTTCCTCAATGCTTCCAGAATCTTTTTTTTGTCACCATTATATCAGTTTCTTCAGTTTGTATCCAGTTGTCCTCTTTTTGACTTTGTCCGCATTTCTGCACTTTAAGGTGGTCTTTTAACTGTCTTGTAGCTTTTTACATTTGGTTCTAATATTTTTCTATTGCGTTAACACACCATTGCATTTTGAAATTGTAACTTAAAACACTAGCAGTGCCATACTGTTTCCTGTTCCATGATACCTATCTGTCTTCAACATCAGTCCTGAAACATTTACCAAGCAATTTTTATTCTTCAACAAATTTTTTCTCTCTTCTCCAGACCTTTCTTGAATCCTCACAGCTTTGACCTCCACTAAATTATACCACTGACATCACCGGTCAGGTGCCTTTTTGAAGTTTAAAACTTAACTTGAAAATAGCAAATCTTTTGTTTTTGTCAGTGGAACTTCCTGCAATTTAGAATAAATTCTATTTAAAATGGTCATTTTGCAAGGTGCAAAATTTTGCTATTGTTCTTCTTTGTATGTTTCCATTTGCGTTTAGCTTCATAATGTGACTGGTGCCAAAGTAATTTAACAAATGTGGATTTTGGAAGGAGCCCATATAAAACAATTACTTGACTGATTGTTTTTTTAAATTCTGTAAAATTTGATGTGCCTGTAAACAACAGACAGCGCTTGGAGTTTGCAGTCCTGAATTAATATGATCACTTCCTGCTTACTGTTAGAATTGGGCTTATTTATGTCTGATTGCTTTTTGGTAAAGCTCAAGAAAGAAGCTCAGAAGGATAAAACTTGCTTGCATGTTCCTTTTTAGATGTTTTTTATACTATGTGTTCAGATGTGTTACAATACACCTCTAGAGTTGATTACTTGCATGGCTACTGTTTCAAATTATGATTTCAAGATACCTGGAGTGATAGAAAAATTGCATTAGAACCAAAAATAAAAAACTACAAGACAATTGAGAGATCATCCTATAGTGCAGAAATATCAGAAAGAGAGAGCAACAACTGTTTCAGACACCAGGTACGACCTCTGTTCCACAAGACCGCTGAAAATTTAAATATAGGTGGCATGTGAGCTCACTACCCTGACATTGAATCTCACGCTTTACTGACTGAGCTAGTTGGGCACTCCTTTTGCCTGATGATCTTTAATTGAGTGTGGGCACAATTTCTTGACCAATTTAAGAATATCAATCAGATGTGCAATGTGGCTGACTTGCATCTGCTAAAAGCTGCAAATACATATGTCAGGCATCAAGGCTTTTATTTTGAAGTAAGTCAAACTTGCAAGGACTGTAACAAACACTACATTGGACAGACAGACAGAAAACTAGCCACCAGAATACACGAACGCCAACTAGCCGCCAACAGACATCACTAGTATCCTTCCTTACAGACTAAGAAGCACACCACTTTGACTGGGACAACACATCCATCATAGGACAGGCTAAACAGAGACACGCACAGGAATTCCTCGAGGTCTGGCATTCAAACCGGAACACTATCAATAAACGCATCAACTTGGACCCCATTTACCAACCTCTGGAAAAAAAAGAACTGGAAATGATATCATCTCCCTTAACAGACCAAGACACACACACAGCAAGCGGAACAGAAGACCAGCGCTTCATTGGAGGTTCACTGATGAGGTTACTGAGCATGGTGACGAAATGTCTGAAAACAAACCTGGCAGCTCAGCAAGCAAACTTGCTGTGTGTGATATTATGGATGTAGCCTCCTAGAGCATTTTTATTTTAAAAAAAAGCCAAAAGGACCAAGAACCTTAATGTCTTAAGTTATTTGAAGAATGCGTGGAAAGCAGGAGTAATTGATGGTAGTCATCATTTTTCCACTTTGCGTTGACCTCTTTCTGAAACTAGTCAGCATTAGAAACAAAGTAACTTTGTTTGAAAGTACGACCGTCTAATGCTCAAGAGTAGTGCAGTTTGTCAACTCCAACATGAATTGTCTGAGTTCTCCTTTGCCCAAGAAGCCCAATTTAATATTGCATTAAGATACAATAGGAAGATTTTGTAGTCATGTAGGAAATTAACAAGTGATTTAATACTTTTCCCTAACAATTACTGTTGCATTTCTTTCAGCAATTTTTTGCATTTGAAAATAAAGAAACTTATTCTGAAGATGGCTGGAAAGTTTATGTTCCAATTGAAGAATTTAAGAGGCAGGTGAGTTGCCTTATGAAACTGATGGTATTAACTCGAGTCATAGAGATGTACAGCACAGAAACAAATCCTTTGGACCAATTCATCTACGCCAACCGGATATACTAATGTTCCCATTTGCTAGCATTTGGCCCGTATCCCTCTAAACCTTTCCTATCAAGATGCCTTTTAAATATTGTAATTGTACCAGCCTTCACCACTTCCTCTGGCAGTGCATTCCGCGCACACACCACCATCTGTGAAAAAGTTGCCCTTCAGGTTTCTTTTAAATTTTTCCCTTCTCACACTAAATCTATACCCTCTAGTTCTGGACTCTCACACCCCAGGGAAAACTCCTTGTCTATTTGCCCTATTCATGCCCCTCAAGATTTTATAAATCTCTACAAAGTCACCCTCAACCTCCAATGCTTCAGAGAAATCAGCCCTGGGCTTTTCAGCGCCTCCCTATAGCTCAAACCCTCTAATCCTGACAACATCCTTGCAAATCTTCTCTGAACCTTTTCAAGCTACCCTTACTAGACTGACTGAGGTCAATAGTTTTACTTCTCATCTTATTCTTGAAACAGAATGATAACTGTTCTCCACACCTGAAATAGTAAGTGTTGAAATGAACTTTGTTCAGTCTACTAGAAATATGTCACTAAGTTAAATCTTCTGAACCCAAATTCTGATGCTTTACCATTTTCATGTGGTTAGCTGAAACAGCTACAGCTAATCAGAAAAGAAAGCCTAGGGAGTGTAAGTTTTGTATCAAGCATTCCACTATTCTCTGAAATGAAATCTTAATCTCAAGAAAACTCCATGTTTTTCTTTTAAGTGTAATTTGTATTCATAAGAAACAAACAGATTTTTGTACCCTCTACTCCCTTGAGTAGAGTTCTCCTGAGGATAATGCTTTTCATAAGATGTTTTTCTTCCTTTATTCTTTCTTTGGGTGTAGGCATGGCTGCTGTTTGTTGTTTATATCTAGTAGGCAACAAATGCTGGCCTTGCCTGTAATGAGCTCATCCCACGAAAGAATTTTTAAAAATGGGGAAATGTGCACTCTCCCCTCCCCGCTTTCTTAACTTTGAGCAGAGCAGACCCCACACTTCCAAATAATCAACTTAGATTATCATTTTGGCTTATTAGTATCTGGCTTCTTGTGTTTGCTCAATTTTCATGTGCACATGGAGGTTCTATCATGTCAAGAGCAGAGGGAACGAAATCATGTGGGATGCTGTCCCTTAAAGAATCTAGGATGTGTAACATCTCAACTGTTTCCTTCACATTTTGAGCTCAAAATGTGAAGGAAACAGTTGAGATGTTACACATCCTGGATTCTTGGAGATTAAACCTTATTCAGAGAGATCCACCATATATAACATTGGGCAGACTACCTCAGTAATAGGTAGTGTGATGTTTCCATCTGCAGCTTCGAGATGCTGATGCAAGCATAACATTAAGTGAGATGTTTTAGGTAATTTTTCCACAAGAGAAAGTTCATTTCTACAATTTTAGGCATAATGACTGATGCTTTTGGCTGCTTGTTAGTCACACTACTGATATTTGTTTTCACTTGTTTCTGCAGGGTTTACCAGATGAAAAACGAAAATGGAGAATCACAAACATAAATCAAAACTATGAGCTTTGTGACACTTATCCACCAATCTTAGTGGTTCCAGCCAGCGCTGGTGATGATGATCTGCGAAAAGTTGCAGCCTTCAGGTCCAAAGGACGATTACCGGTGGGTATGGCCAGGATAGATAATACATAATATCTGATGAGAACTATTCAATTTTGGATTGAATTCATTTTTAAATAAATTATTAAGGAATCTTTGAAAATGTTGTACAGTTTCCGAAGTCCCTCAGTTTCTTTACTCCAGCCTAGCTTGATCTTCACTTTTCAAATTTCCCAGTTGAAGTACGTGAAATGTTTTTTATTGACTTGTTAAAAATGTAATAAATATTGCTGTATATCTCAGGATGATCTGACTATCCTAAATAGTGTGTCTGGGTGTGAGTAATATTAAAATCTCATTCACTTCTATAAGTGGTGTTGTGATAGCCATTTCCAATATCGAAAGGGCTATGCTTGTCTTTCACAACTCTGTGCAATTATGTTTTTGCTGAAACGTATCTCATCTGCTTGTATGTCCTTCTGTAACTAAAGTTTCCTTTACATAAGAGTTTAACAAATAAATTGTGATTCACTACATGATTAAATTAATTCACTTAACTTTGCTTTGTATTTTCAAATGCTGTCATTTAAGTTTAAATTTGATGGTTTTAGCTTCTCCCAAAAGCTTGGGCTTTGACTGGACAGTCTCTGGGGAAAGAATATTTTCAGTAATATAATTTTTTGAATAGTAATCTATTGACTTAACATTATATGCTATTCTAGTGCAGAATTCCTTTTGAAGTGTCAATACACAGTATATGAAAAATATTTTTCCTTCAGCTACCTTTGGTAAATTCTCTGGCATCTGAAAAATGAGGTTATTAATTTCAATGATCACTTAATTATTGAAAGGGGCAGCATTTGTTACCATACCCAGATGAAGGTTCCTCTCCAACAGTTGATCATCTAAAAATAGAAATGTGGAATGTGCCATCTTCATTCAATTACAAAACAAAGATAAATGAGCTGTGATTTGCAATGGTAGGATTTAGTGATTGACTGAGTGCCCACCTCCCTGTATACCATCTAAATGTCTTTAGATTTTAGTGTGGTAATAACTCTGTTGTAGGTATTTTTAACTGCTTTTTAAATAAAATTTTGATCTGACCATATGCATTACAACTGAAGGAATGTTATGTGAAAACTGAATTTGTCTAAAATGTTAACATTTTGAATAACACATGCTGCATAAATTTTGGCTATATTCATTATCCCATATGATATTTTATAATCTTAACTTCTTGTACTTTTTCATACGACAATAAGATATAGGATTAGAATTAGGCCATTCTGCCTGTTGAGTCTGCTGCAGCATTCCATCATGGCTGACATGTTTCTCAATCCCATTTTCCTGCCTCCTCCCACCTTCTCCCCATAACCCTTATTCCTCTTATTAATCAAAAACCTATCTGTAAAGAAAAGAAAGAACTGTGGATGCTGGAAGTCAGAAACAAAAACACATTGCTGGAAAAAGTCAACAGTTCTGGCAACATCTGTGGGAGAAATCAGTTAACCTTTCAGATCCAGTGACCCTTCAGAACACAGATGCATTTCTGAAGGGTATATTGGGTATGAGGTTAAGTATGTATTTTCCCCTCCAGTTATATCAGTTCTGAGAAAGGGTCACTGGACCTGAAGTATTAACTCTGATTTCTGTCCCTGGGTGCTGCTAGACCTGCTGAAGTTTCTCAGCAATTTCTGTTTCTGTTTTCGTTTCTTTTCCTCTGTTGTTTACCTTGCCACTTGCTGCAAGCCCAGTCTGGCACCTATTTTAGGATGACAAATCTAATCCCGCATTCCCTCTGCACAGTGGCTTAAAGGTTTCTCCAAGTTTCTGCACACCAACATGCCAATGCATTGACTTTTGCCTTTGGAAGTCACTGCTGCGCATGGACCTCAAATGACTGTGCATTGGAAAAAGAACATTCGAGGGAGAATTAGTCAGATTCAAGATTGAAACTTCACTTAATAGATTTTTTGCAGTTTGGTTACTGTGGTGGTCAATCACTCAATATATTCACGAGGCTGCCAATGTTCTTTTAACAAAGAATGTAAGTTTTAGATCTTAAACAACAAAAAGAAAGATTCCACCCTTTTCCCCAGCATTATCATACAGTCACAGCATGGAAACAGTCCGTTATAAACAATCATCCCTAATGAAATATCATTCCTATCTTCACTCTTTAATTTCTTACTCAACTGACAAAGTAAGAAGTATTCCTTTTTGACGACTTTCTGCATGTTATCTAGATGTGATTTACTCTGTCTTTCCCCAAGAGACACAGACAGGCTAATGCATTGACAGTTCTCTGACATTGGCAACTTTGAGACTATGTAACAGCATACCTGCTGGTGTGGATCTTTTCTTCTGAAGCGAACCTGCTGCTGACCACACTTTCTATAAATGGTAAAAGCTCAACTTAGTAAACGCTTCAGCTGTCTTACCAGGTAGCTTATCGAGTCATTTAAGCTGAGGTTACCTGATTAATTGGAAGTGTTGTTTTGATTCGGTGCTTAAAAAGAATACATTTTTGACCCTTAAAAATAAAATTGCCTTAAAAGTAAAAAAAAAACAAAAAAGCCATTTCTCAGTACATTTGAAATCAAGTTGCCAAGCAGTGATGTTATATTATACATCTTTATCATACTATCCTTTAGGACTTGCCCATCTTATTCAGTAGTGGTGCTGTTGAGCCACTTGCTGTGATGGACTTTGAAGCCTCCCCACTAGAGTGCATTCTGTGCTCTGTCCATACTGGGTGCTGCTTTCAGCTATTGTTTGACTGATTCAATAGGAGCTTTTCTTGTCCTGTTTAACTTGATACTATGAAACTTCAGAGAGTTGGAAATCGCCATTGAGGACTCCCAGGGCAACTCCTTACAACTGCGTAACATTGGTCTGTTACCTCTGGTATATTTATCCTATCCATGGGCAGGTTACTCTAAGTGTTGGTGGTGTCGAGGACATTGTCTGTGAGGTATGATTCCATGAGAATGATGATGTCATCCGTGACTATCTATGGGACAGCTCTCCCAATTTTGGTGCTCACCTCTAAATGTTATAATGGAGAACTTTGCAGGGTTGACAGGGCTGCATGTGCTGTTGCCGTTTCCAGTGCCTTAGTTGATGCTAGTGGTCCATCTGGTTTCCTCCCTTTTGTCACACTTCATTTAACTAGGCTAACTGAGTGGATAGCCAGGCCATTTCAGATGGCAATTAAGAGTCACCCATGTTGCTGTGGATCTGCAGTCCTCTGTCACCCAGACCAGGTGAGGATGGTAGGATTCTCCCTTATGGGCAATAGTAAATTATTTAGTTTCTAATGGCATTTGAAAATGGTTTGTTGTCACAGTTAGACTAGCTTTTAATTACAGATTTTTAAATCTATTTTCCCTATCTGCTGTAATGATCATGGAGCTCATGTCCGCAGAATATGACCCACCCCTCTGGATTATTTGCCTCGTGCTTGTGGCGGCTCGGTGGTTAGCACTGCTGCCTCTCAGCGCCAGGGACCTGGGTTCGATTCCCGCCTCTGGCAACTGTCAGTGTGGAGTTTGCACATTCTCCCCATGTCTGTGTGGGTTTCCTCTGGGTGCTCCGGTTTCCTCCTACAATCCAAAGATGTGCAAGTCAGGTGAATTGGTCATGCTAAATTGCCCACAGTGATAGGTGCAGGGTGAATATAGGCTGGGGGAATGTGTCTGGGTGGGTTACTCTTGGGAGGGTCGGTGTGGACTTTTTGGGCCAAAGGGCCTGTTTCCATACTGTAGAGAATCTAAAAATCTAATCTAATCTAATCTTATGCCATTGTGCCCTCACCTCCCCCCAGCCTGCCTTAATAATAGATCCTATAGAATACCTATCACTCCTTGAAGTTTCAGGTAGTTGTCACAAATTTCCCACACAATAACTCTTGCAAGACCAAAATAGCATATTTTGCACCATATAGTTACATAGAAAACGTAACTTTGGGTAAAAGCAAATTACTGCGGATGCTGGAATCTGAAACCAAAAGAGAAAATGCTGGAAAATCTCAGCTGGTTTGGCATCATCTGTAAGGGGAGAAAAAAAACTGACGTTTTGAGTCTAACTGACCCTTTGTCAATTAGACTCGAAACGTCAGCTCTTTTCTCTCCTTACATATGTTGCCAGACCTGCTAAGGTAACTTTGGGGTTGTTGAGCAAAAAACTTCATTGGCTTTGAAACATAGCATTGTGTACACACAAGGAAATAAAGTAGTAACCCATGCTCTCGTTCTGTGCAATAAGTGAATGTGCAATAGAAAAGATTTTCAAATGAAGATGTTTACATTGTTAACAGATAGCTATGGGGTTCTTATGTAGTGCCAGAAGGAATTGTGTCAAAGTGAGTTGTCTTCATTAATAAGGGGATCAAGGGTTATGGGGAGATGGCAGGTGAATTGGTTTGAGAAATATATCTGGTAAAAACAAGGACTGCAAATGCTGGAAACCAGAATCTAGATTAGATTGGTGCTAGAAAAGCACAGCAGGTCAGGCAGCATCCGAGGAACAGGAAAATCGATGTTTTGGGCAAAAGCCCTTCATCAGGAGTAGAGGCAGTGTGCCTGCAGAGTGGAGAGATAAATGAGAGGGGGTTGGGGGTGGGGAGAAAGTAGCATAGAGTACAATAGGTGAATGGGGGTGGGGATGGAGGTGATGGGTCAGAGAGGAGGGTGGATTGGATAGGTGGAAAGGAAGATAGGCAGGTAGGACAGGTCATGGGGACGGTGCTGAGCTAGAAGGTGGGAACTGAGGTGAGGTGGGGCATGGGGAAATGAGGAAACTGAAATGAAATCCACGTTGATGCCCTGGGGTTGAAGTGTTCCGAGGCGGAAGAGGAGGCGTTCTTCCTCCAGGCGTTGGGTGGTGAGGGAGCGGCGGTGAAGGAGGCCCAGGACCTGCATGTCCTCGGCAGAGTGGGAGGGGGAGTTGGAATGTTGGGCCACAGGGCGGTGTGGTTGATTGGTGCGGGTGTCCCAGAGATGTTCTCTAAAGCACTCTGCTAGGAGGCGTCCAGTCTCTCCACTCTGCAGGCATCCTGCCTCTATTCCTGATGAAGGGATTTTCCTGCTCCTCGGATGCTGTCCGACCTGCTGTGATTTTCCAGCACCACTCTAATCTAGACTCTTAAGAAATATATCAGCCATGGTGCAGTAGCTTCAATGGGCTGAATAGCCTAATTCTACTCCTATGTTTTATGGTCTTAAAGTCCTGGCTGCTGTACCCTGTTGATTATTTTGTAGCTATGACCACCTTAAATTACCACAAAATTAGTTTTAAACTTATGTACTAATTTGTGTTTGCATCTGTTCAGGTGTTATCCTGGATACATCCAGACAATCAGGCTGTGATTGTTCGGTGCAGTCAGCCTCTGGTTGGCATGAGTGGGAAACGCAGCAAAGATGATGAAAGGTATCTCGACATTATTAGAGAGTCCAATGGGCAGACCCAGAAGCTAACGATCTTTGATGCAAGACCAAGCGTCAATGCTGTAGCCAATAAGGTGGGTACCAGTGTACGAGGAGAGACGTAGTTCATGTTAGACAGTTAGTTTAGGACTATGAAAATTAAAAATTGTGTTTCTACCTCTCTCACTGAACTGCCTTTACAATAGCCTTGCAAGCTAGATATGTGAAAGCAGGAAATTATAGGTCTGGCAGCATCTGGGCTGAGAGAAACAGACTGTGTTGCAGACCTTCCATAAGAATATTTACACAGATAACAGCCAGACCAATTAAGCTGCCCAGTCGTGTACACATGACGAGTCAGGAAGCAAGGCAGGGAAATTAAATGCATCTTTGCCAGTGTTGTTGACATCCAAGAATAATTAAATAAGATTCAATGTTCCTGTTTTGGACACCTTTCCCTTTGCATTTTTTGAGCTGTTTACAGCAAGTGTCCTGATTTTCATTTACTATTGTGTCCTGCTGTGTAATCGTGTAAGAAACCTGTCCCACTTTAGTTTCCTATATTGCATTCTTAACAAATTTTCCACCATTCCTTCTTTAAGCTGTTGAATAATCTATCAATCACTTCCAAAGGATTAATGGATTCATGTGGTAGGGTCAGCAAAGCGACTACTTTCCAATTGGTTATCAAAATTAATCCCGATACTGTCTGACATACACATCTAGCCTGTATTTTAAGATCAGCCTGTATCAAAAGGACTTGCATGGCTGGCTTGCTCCAGAATACAAGCCTGACTACCCCGGCCAACCTGTTGTCTCAGCGTGGTCCTGCCCCACCGAATTCATCTCCACATACCCCGCTACTGTCCTATTCCCCCGGTCCAGGAACACTCCACATGTGTTCGGGGCACCACCCACGCCCTCCAGGTCCTCCAAGACTTGTATTTCCCATTGTCCCAATGCTCTGGTTTCCTCCCACAGTCCAAAGATGTGCAGGGCCAGGTGAATTGGCTATACTAAATTGCCCGTAGTGTTAGGTAAGGGGTAAATGTAGGGGTATGGGTGGGTTTCGCCTCGGCGGGTCGGTGTGGACTTGTTGGGCCGAAGGGCCTGTTTCCACACTGTAATGTAATCTAATCTAATCTTATCTTCACCATGGACATCCAGTCCCTATACACCTCCATCTGCCATGACCAGGGCCTCCAAGCCCTCCGTTTCTTGCTGTCCTGACGTTCCAACCAATACCCTTCCACTGACACACCTATTCGTTTGGCTGAACTGGTCCTCACCCTCAACAATTTCTCATTCGAATCCTCCCACTTCCTCCAGATGAAAGGGGTAGCCGTGAGCACCCACTTGGCCCCAGCTATGCCTGTTGCTTTGTCAGCTATGTATAAGAGTCTTTCTTCCGCATTTAAACAGGCACCACTCCTCCGCTACACTGATGACTGCATCGGTGCCACCTCGTGCTCCCACAAGGAGGTTGAAAAGTTCATCAACTTCACCAACACGTTCAACCCTGACCTTAAATTCGCCTGCACCATCTCTAACACCACTCTTCCCTTCCTGGACCTCCCCATCTCCATCAACGGTGACTGACTCAACACTGACATTTTCTACCAACCCACTGACTCCCACAGTTACCTGGATTACACCACCTCCCATCCTGCCTCCTGCAAAAATGCTATCCCTTATTCCCAATTCCACTGTATCTGCTCCCAGGAGGACCAGTTCCACCACAGAACACACCAGATGGCCTCCTCCTTTTAAAGACCGCAATTTCCCCTCCCACGTGGTTGATGATGCCCTCCAGCACATCTCATCTGCTTCCTGCACCTCTGCCCTTGAACCCCAACCCTCCAACCACAACAAGGACAGAACCCCTCCAAGTCCTCACCTTCCACCCCACCAACCTCCATATACATCGCATCACCCTCCGCCATTTCTGCACTTAGAAATGGACCTCACACCAGAGGTATATTTCCCTCCCCACTTCTATCTGCTTTCCGTAAAGAGCGTTCCCTTTGCGACTACCTTGTCAGGTACTCTCACACTCTCACACTCTCACACTCTCACACTCTCACACTCTCACACTCTCACACTCACGGCAGGAATTGTAAAACCTGAGCCTGAGCCCGCACCTTCCCCCTCACCTTTGTCCAAGGCCCCAAAAGAGCCCTTCCACACCCATCAAAGTTTCACTTGCACTTTGATACATCACTTACTGTATCCGTTGCTCCCGATGCGGTCTTCTCTACATTGGGGAGACAGGACAGCTACTTGCAGAGCGCTTCAGAGAACATCTCTGGGGCACCCGTACCAAACTACCCCATCGCTCCTTGGCCGAGCACTTCAACTACCCCTCCTACTCTGCCAAGAACAGGCAGGTCCTGGGCCGCCTCCATCGCTACTCCCTTACCACCTGGAGGAAGAACATCTCATCATCTGCCTTGGGACCTCCCAACCCCCATGGCATTACACTAGTTTCCTCATTTCCCCTCCCCCGACCTTACCCCAGCTCAGCACTGTTCCTCATGACCTGTCCCACCTGTCCATCTTCCTTCCCACCTATGTGCACTACCCTCCCCTCTGACCTATCACCTTTACCCTCACCTCCATCCACCTATTGCACTCTCAGCTACCTTCTCCCCAGGCCTACCCTCCTCCCATTTCTCTCTTCAACCCGGATGTTCCCAGCCTCATTCCTGATGAAGGGCTTTTGCTCAAAACATCGATTCTCCTGCTCCTCGGATGCTGCTGACCTGATATGCTTTTTCAGCACCACACTCTTGACTCTGGCTTGCTCCATTTGCCAAGGACTAGTATTGTTTGAAATAGTAAAATACTCCACTGTTGACTAGTGTGAAATTGAAGTTTATTGTTTGGGGTGCAGGCAAGGGTAGCAAAATAAAAGATAGAAACAGAATAACGTCTGATAAATTAACAACAATTAAAATAAAGACATTTGAAAGTAAATTAAAATTCACTGTCAATACTGAATTCTGCCTTACCTTTTAAATGAGATGGCTTAGAAGTGTTTAGAATTTTACATAGTTGAGGCCTTTTAATTGTAACCAATGAAATAATTTTGATAACACTATATCAGATTACATGTACTAAAGTGTTAATTGTAAGCCCAAATAGTAACTGCATTAGGTATCTAGGGTTACTGTCCATTTACATAATGTCTTACATATAATTGCTGCCAACATTTCGATTTGATTTATTATTGTCACGTACTGAGATACAGTGAAATGTATTGTTTTATGTGCTATCCAGACAGACCATACCTTACATAAGTACATTAGGGTAATAGAACAGGATGCAGAGTATGGAGAAGCTGCAGAGAAAGACCAACTCTTGAGACGTCCATTCTTGAGTTTGATAACAGTGGGGAAGAAGCTGTTCTTAAATATGTTGGTAGGCGTTTTCAAACTTTTACATCTTCTGCCCACTGGAAGAGAGTATAACTCGAGTGGGCTTTGATTATGTTGCTGCTTTCCCGAGGGAGCAGGAAGTAAAGATGGAGTCAACGGAAGGAAGGCTGGTTTGCGTGGTGGACTCTGCTGTGTTCGTGACTCTCTGTAATTTCTTGCAGTCATGAGCAGAACAGTCACCATACCAAGCTGTGATGCATCCAGATAGGATGCTTTCTATGATGCATATATAGAAATTGATAAGAGTCATTGTGGACATGTTGCATTTCCTTAGCCTTCTGAGGAAGTAGAGCCATTGGTTGCTTTCCTGACTGTAGTATCAACATGGACGGACCAGGATAGATTGTTGATTATATTTATTTCTAGAAATTTGAAGCTCTCCACCACCACCTCCTCAGCACCATTAATGCAGGTAGGGGCGTGTCCTCCACTCCACTTCATGTAGAATCATAGAATCCCTGCAGGGTGGAAACAGGCCATTTGGCCCAACAGGTCCACACCGACACTCTGAAGAGTATCAGAGCCATTCCCCTGTCCTATTACTTTACATTTCCCCTGACTAATACACCTAACCTACACATCCCAGAACACTTTGGGCAATTTCGTGTCCTCACGTCGATAACCAGCTCCTTTGTGCTGCTGACATTGAGGGAAAGATTGTTACCTATACACTATGTCACTAAGCTGTCTATCTATTTCCTGGTCTGTAGTTTGAGGTTTAACCCACTATGGTGGGAACATCGTCAAATTTGTAAATGGAGTTAGAATTTCTACTCTAACATCATTAGTTCTATTAAAAAGCTAGTTGCTTATTATTCAAAGGGCCATTCTTTGTAAGTAATTTTAAAGAACATTTAATTTAAATATTTCACTGTCCTTATTTTGTTTATGTTAATGTGATATTAAACTCAACCGTATTTAATTCTTCCTGTAAAGTAGGTTAATAATATAATCAAATTTGTGCTTAACTTTGGGTGTGTGTATTTCTAGCCCTGACCCACCCTCGTACAGCACCTGCTTTTCTTGTATAGTCAATATTGTCGAGCATGCATTGTGGGTAATTGAAAGGAAAGCACTTATTAAATTTCACTTTTTTAGGCCACAGGAGGGGGCTATGAAGGTGATGATGCCTATCAGAGAGCAGAGGTCATCTTTCTTGACATTCACAACATTCATGTGATGAGAGAATCCCTGAGGAAATTAAAGGACATTGTGTATCCTAGCGTTGAAGAATCCCACTGGCTGTCAAGTCTTGAGTCAACGCACTGGTTAGAGCATATTAAGGTAAGGTGATTCAACTGCAACTGCTCTGTAAGAACTGTTGGTTTGTGACTAGCTGCTATATGCAGCATTCGTTACTTAATGTTTTTAATTATTAAAATGCAAGATAAGGCAAGATGATCAACTAGTAACTTAATTTTTAACAAGCAGTTTAGGTTTTTTTGTATGTATAATACTTTCCTTAATTTTTTAAATTAAGTGTATAACATTTAACAAAAAAACTTGTGTTTAATTGCACCAATGTGTTTTCTGTACAAGCTTTGAACTAAATAGTCTGTTTCTTGGAAGTGCATTGTTACCATATTTTGTTTAAAAACACGTAGTACAACTTATATTTTTATTGTAGTTTGTTTTGGCAGGGGCAATTAGAGTAGCAGATAAGGTTTCATCTGGGAAAAGTTCAGCATTGATACACTGCAGTGATGGCTGGGACCGTACCGCACAGCTTACTTCTTTGGCACTACTAATGCTTGATAGCTATTATCGAACAACAAAAGGTTTTGAAGTACTTATTGAAAAGGAGTGGATAAGTTTTGGGCACAAATTTGCAACGGTAAGAATTCCAAATCATCATTCATCATTTGGAACACTGTGTTCTTTGTCTGGGGTTGGGGAGGAGTTGGTGCTGGTGCTGGTGTGTCGCACACATTTCTGAGACTAACATAAAACAAATATCCCTTGTGGTAAATACTTTTTGGAAAGTTGACATTTTAGCAGTTGCTGCTTCAACTTCAGGTAATAATGTAGTGTATTTAGAAGTCCTATTGCAGTGAAAGGATTTCTTCACTTTTCCCCATATTATAATGACATTAATAATTTAATGGTGAAAATCTAAATGGTAACTGTTTGCTGATTTACCTCCAGAGCAGAAGAAGCTTAGTACAAAAATGGTGCTTGTATTTAGCAATTATTAGTACATTAATTAAAAATTATGATGTGGAGGTGAAGGAGCAATTCTCTGAAAGTTAATACCTTCAAATAAAGCTGTTGGACTATAACCTGGTTTTGTGTGAATTAAAAATTAGGAATTATGTAGTTGTTCTGGAGCTAAGGTTGATTCCCCAGGAGTAATTTTGTATAACTGATTGACAGTTATAAAAGCAGCAAGTTTGCATTAAAAGTGCAGATATACACAGCTCTTGAGTCAAAGTTTCTGCTCCTTTTTGATACCCAATAGCAGCAACAGCAGTGTGGGTGGTATTGGAATCTGGCGTTGTTTTTGTCGTTTTGCCACCTCCTTCTCAATTCCATAATATAATTAAGTCTGGCAATTTAAAGGTTAGAGTAATTGCTGAAAGTTCCATTAGATCTGGAATAAAGGTCAGAAAATTGCCAATGTGTGTTGCTTGTTATTAATTAGATGTTTAATTGTAGCCTGGTGGTAAACATGAACCAAGGATTCAAGTGTGCCTTGTACATTGACTTTAAGAGCAGGCTGAAAGTCTAGTGGTTTGATTGGCGATGCAGGATATGTAAAGTGTGACTCTGCAAGGAAAAGCTTATAAGTGTACAAAGACTAGGCACTATCTAGTATTCTTTACCATATAGTTACCTGTGTTATATTAATGGGGAGAAAACAATAACAATTTTGCTTAAGTGTGGCTTATCTTCATAAAGTACACTGCCTTGTGTCACAGTTTTGTGTATAAAATAAATTTATGTTGAGAAATTCATTGAGTCTTAAAGTAATTCGGTTGTGATTGCATATTTCTAATCGGTGTAATCGACACAGCATAATGGATGATTTTGAAGAAAAATAATATTGCAGTTATACTGTAATATAAATGATTTCTAGAAATTTTAACTGTAGAGTTTCCATGATCAAGAGACTATCTTTGCAAATGTTGTAAAAGTGATTTAAACATAAACTTTTACTTTGTAAAATGTCTCAGCTGATGGACTGAAGTTCCAGCCAAGGTCGCCATTCAACATATCATGAGATGCAAAGTCATATCTCTCAGGTGTTCTCTAATCAGTGATTCAGAAGTACAAAACTGGTAAAAAGAGGACTGAGACATCAGTTATGTGTTGGTATCTCAATTTATAGTATAAGCCTTTGTTCAGATGCACACAGTTCCCAATCAATATAGTCATTGTGCGAATTCTCATCATTAAAAGTCTGTTGGTATCTGAACAGGAACAAAAAAATTCCAAGCGTGGACCCTCAGCACCAATGAACATTTCTGCAGCCTATTTGTGAATATTGCAGCATTATTAGTGGCAGATCAGGTGATTGTTATTCCAGTTTCATTAATATGACTAAATTGTAATTGTTCTTGAGGTTAAAATTATTTAAGTTGCAGTTGATAGAAGTTTATGATGTATATTTTTGACAAAACTGAAGTTGATTTAATTATTTACTTTAGAGAATAGGACATGGTGACAAGAACCATGCAGATGCAGATCGCTCTCCGATATTTCTGCAGTTCATTGACTGTGTTTGGCAAATGACAAAGCAAGTGAGTGGTTTTCACACTATGTGGGGTAAATGTAAAATGTTATTACGTATAATTTAAGTGCACGATAACCGTCATTGTATATCTTCATATGCCTGAATATTTTGACAGTCCTTTCAAGGAAAGGAATATGGTACATTGCTTTAAAAGCTACTCTTAAAATTAAATTTGATGCTAGTTATTGGTTTCATCTCTCTTCCGTATAGCCACCTGAGACTAATCTAAACTACTTAGAACTATAGAGCCATCTTTGACTCCAAGATGACCGGCTAATCTCACATTTGTGTGACCACTGTGATAGCTTGTTTCCTGCGTAACATTGCTCGACACTGTCCCAGCTTAGCTCATCTGCTCAAGCTGTCATTCATTCCTGTTTTTAAATTTATTTCATTTGTGGGATGTGGCTGTTGTTGACTGGCCAGCATTTATTGCCCATCCCTAGTTCCCCTTGAGAAGGTGATGGTGAGCTGCCTTCTTGAACTGCTGCAGTCCACCTAATATGGATTAACCTGCAATGTCTTGAGGGAGGGAATTCCAGGATTTTGACCTCTACATGTGACCATTCCTGTGCATTCATGATTTGGTGTCTCATAAGCTAAACTTGGGTAGTGAAGTTTTAATGACTTGTGTCCTCACTACAGGTTTTGTTCACCTATCATGCCTGTACTTGACTATATTGATTTCTGGCCAAGCTCCATCTTAGTTTTAGAAACTCACCTTTGTTTTTAAATTTTGGAGATAATGTGAGAGTTTGACATCCCAGCAGCTGTTTCAGTACTGTGACAATGCTCTTCATTTGAAGTCAATGACAAATCAGGGCTGTAAAGGTAGTATTCTCTTTGGACAAGCCTATCTGTTTTGACAGAAAAGTGGCATAATCACTGATCATTGACCTTTGGGAAAACAGGTGGGCAGTAAGACATTGGCCTACTGGAAGAGTGGCTCTATCCTGGGGTGGTGAACAGAATACAGATTCATTATTCTGTTTAAGTAAAATAAGTTACATTAAAGGGGTCATTTCAGATATTATTTGGTATCTTTATGTTGAATTTAAGTTGCATTTATGTAAACTGGCCTATGCTAATTAGAATAATTGCTTTTCACTTTCATCTTACTGGGGAGTAAAGCATAATTTGAAACAAACAGCCTCCTCTTGAATTAGTGAACTGAATATGCTTAATAGGGAAACCTTTTGTTGACATTATTTTCTCTTGTCTCTAGTTTCCTACAGCCTTTCAGTTTAATGAGCTTTTCTTGATTACCATTCTGGATCATCTGTACAGCTGCCGATTTGGAACCTTCCTTTATACCTGTGAACAACAGCGATGGAAGGAGGTTGGTGCAAGCAGGTTTACAAGCTTAGTCTTTGTGTTTTCCATTGACTTTTTATTTTCTCTAGATTCCACCCCAGTTTATTTTTCCTTTTCCCTTATATCCAGAAAGAAAGGTTAGATAAGTTTCAATTTCTAATATTTTCAAGGAGAGGGGTGTTGGGAGTCAGCATGCATTTATGGAGTCAGATGAAGAGGGGAGGGACCGGGAAGCATAAGTGCTAAGATCTTGTCATTGTTTTTATATCTTACCTTTCATTTCTTCCAGTGTACAATTAAAACCTCAATATGAAAAATCTGCGGTGGGGTTCCAGGAAGGGGTGATTGAAAGTTGCAGCATATTTAATTAAAAGATTGTGTCCACATAGACAATCTTTTATCCAAAATCCGAAAAGCTCCAAATTCCAAAGGTTTTTCTGTGAAGTTTTTTTCTCATTAACAAGGTTGTTTGGCGAGCAAACAGTTAACCCAAGTCCACACCCACTCGAAGCGTGTCACTCAGATGCGACGTGGCTGGGCTTCGCCTAGCATCGGCAGGCCTCAATTCTGTCTTCGAGCCCGTAATACTCAGTGAGTCTGCTCTTTGTTAAGATCTTTTAAAATTTCACCGTCAAACTGTCACTTATTCCAAAATTCAAAAAATTCCAAATTCCGAAAACCAGCTGGTCCCAAGTGTTTCGGATAAAAGATCGTGTACCTGTATGTATGTTTGCTGTTTTAATCCTGGGCAGTTATTTTCCAAAGTTTGTGAGAAGATTTGTAGCTCGGGTGCTCGTTGTTGTGGTTCTGTTCGCCGAGCTGGGGATTTGTGTTGCAGACGTTTCGTCCCCCGTCTAGGTGACATCCTCAGTGCTTGGGAGCCTCCTGTGAAGCGCTTCTGTGATGTTTCCTCCGGCATTTATAGTGGTTTGAATCTGCCGCTTCGGTTGTCAGTTCCAGCTGTCCGTTGCAGTGGTCGGTATATTGGGTTCAGGTCGATGTGCTTATTGATTTGAATCTGTGGATGAGTGCCATGCCTGTAGGAACTCCCTGGATGTTCTCTGTTTGGCTTGTCCTTTAATAGTAGTGTTGTCCCAGTCGAATTCATGTTGCTTGTCATCTGCGTGTGTGGCTACTAAGGATAGCTGGTCGTGTCGTTTCGTGGCTAGATAGATTTGGGTATGTTTGGGGATGTGACTGGGTGACAATCTGGTGGGCCTGACGAAGAGAAGGAAAGAGGGTGTGGACTTTGAGAGGCCAATGAAGAAGGGAAACAGGACAGAAGTAAAAACTTTGGGGAGCCCTCTCGGCTAAGAAGATTCATTAAGTGAGTACTATTCCACCTGCTGTCCTATACTAGCTTGCATGTGGAAACTTGGCCCCTTGGAAAGCCATTAACTGGGAATTAATTACTTACAATAAGTTACAACAGGAATTAATTGGTTTTAGTTGACACGGTTGTTGACTTCCTGACGAGGTCATTGCTACTGGGAAAGGAGTGTTGGGGGCAGAGGCAGGTGGGAAGATTATGGGCAGTCTGTGAGAGACAGAACTCACTCACAAATCAGCCTGAGACAAAGCCTTGGAAACAACAATTTATTATGGCCTTGCAAGTACCGGACGCTTCTGCAATCAAATGCGTGCGAAAACAAAGCATGTCAGCATTCTTATTCAGTTTGCAAGTTGCGGAATCACGCCTCCCTTTTCCCATCCTATCATAAGCCGATTACCTCACTTGTTTTTTCTCTCTCTCTGGTTATTTTCTTATCTGGCCATCCTGCTGTCTTTGTATGTCTGCATTCTTTGTTCCTTGTTTGTTACAGCTTGTTCTTTTATCCAATTTCTCTTATCATACTATAAGCTTTATTGTGAAATGCCCCTGCTGCTTCTTTTTGTGGTCAGCTACAACCCTTCATAGTTATTTCCTAGCTTAAAACTATTTTATTAAAAAGCCTTCTATATTTGTTAAAATCTTAGCCTTAAGTATGCTGCAAGAATCCCGCGACTGTTTGTGTAATGTCCGCCCCACCCCCCCACAACACCCCACTGCCCATCTGCGAAAACAACATCTCTAACCACCACTGTCTGCTGAAACTACATTTCTAACCTTCCACAAGTCCATCTTATTAAAGTACCTTTCACCTTCTCGCCCACCGAAAGGAAGGATAAAGTCAGTCCTTGTGTGCATTACTTTTATGCTTTTTGTCAGAATTGCAATTCTCCATCTCCAACTTCTTTGTTTTTTCTTTCTTTATATTCTCTTAAGCAGAATTTAGCTTTTTCCTCCCTCTACCTCGTTGTTAAGAGAATAGAGGACCTGATCTTTATTGGTTTCCCTTAGATTTTCTGCCTCGATTTCTGGCAAAAGATGGTGACTAATGCCTTGTCTTTCAGGCCTGGTGATGCCTTGTTTTTTCGCATTGACAAGCTGCATTCCCTCACCATTAAGGATGGGATGTTTTTGGAGTCCCATCCTCTGGTCAGTTGTTTAATTGTCCAAACATTTATTACTATATGTGACTAGACTGCAGAGCTTTCATCTCATCTGTTGATCATTTGATTGCTTAACTCTGTCTGTCATGTGCTATTTAGCAGGTATGTAGTCCTGCGTTGTATCTTCACCAGGTTGACACACACATTTTTACGTACGCGTGGTGCTGCTCCTGATGTGCTCCCTGCAACATCTTAGAACTAAAGTCAATTCCCTGGCTTGATGGTAATGAGGTGCCAGATCATGGTGAAACATAATCCACCTGCTGCTGATATCTGTTAGTGCTAGTTTCTGGTTACTGGATCTGTTCTGAATCATTGTTAATCATTGGAACAGAACTTGGTTATTTTGAGGTGGTGGTGAAGCTGGGGCATTGTTTCCACAAGGACTTGTATAGTGGGTTTTCCTACCAAATTGCATTCAACAGATCCATTTGCAAGGAGTGGATTGGTTAGGACATGGTTAAGTATATTTTTCGTTCCTTCACCATCTGCCACAGGCCCAATCTGACGGCTGTGTGCTTTAATACTTGGTTCTAGATTAGAGTGGAGAAGGAAAATCGACGTTTCGGGCAAAAGCCCTTCACCAGGAATATAGGCAGAGTGCTTGCAGGGTGGAGAGATAAATCATTTATCTCTCCACCCTGCAGGCACTCTCATCTATTCCTGATGAAGGGCTTTTGCCCGAAATGTCGACTTTCCTGTTCCTCGAATGCTGTCTGAACTGTTGTGCTTATCCAGTACCACTCTAATCAAGAATCTGGTTTCCAGCATCTGCAGTCATTGTTTTTACCTACTTTAATACTTGGCAAACGCAGTAACTAGTGGTTCTTTTGTGATGGACATTGAAGTACCCCACCCAGAGTATGCTCTTTACCATGCTTCGTGCCTCTTCCAAGAGGACAGAGGTTTATTAGCTGAGGCAGTTGATAATCGGATTTGCTTCTGATGTTATACTTGTGACTTTTTTTTCTGTGTTTTTACAAAAGTTGTTAAAAGTCATTTTTTATATTGATTCAAGGAGTTGCGAAAAAGGACTGTGTCCTTATGGTCTTATGTGAACAGTGAAATGGACAAGTACATCAATCCCTTTTATACAAAAGACCAACATCGTGTGCTCTATCCAGTTGCCAGCATGCGGCACCTAGATCTCTGGGTGAACTACTACATCCGATGGAATCCTTGGTTCAGGCAGCAGGTATGTAATAGAAACATTGACTCATTGAAGCAAATAATTATTTCTTGTCATGCATCATGTCCTTCTATAAGGGCACAAAAGTTTTGACAGTCTGAGAAAGCTGATCAAATTAGCCATTTTCTCTGATCTGTAAGGCACCCAACCAATGAGAGATTATGAATTCAGCTAATGGAATTGTAGGTAAGCCTTTGTCATGACCTCTGTAGCAAAGAGTGTTCGTGCAGAATACATCGTTCATAAAGTCAGTTAAGGTGCAGAGGAAGGTCATTCAGCCCAACATGCTGGTTTACTGTGCAATAATCTGTTCAGTTCCTTTCCGCCTCTCTGTCCCTATAACCTGCAAGTGCTTATTTCATCTCCTTTTGAAATCATTGTCTCTGTTTTCACACCCTCATTATGACTCATTTTGTAAGAAGATGTTTGTCCATAATCTTAAATGCTGTATCATAACATCTTATGGTCCAAAGAGAACAGCCCCAACTTCTCCAACTAATGTTTGTAGTTAAATTTTCCCATTCCTGGGAAAAATCCTGTTTCATGCTATTCAATCTGCTCTGCAGCTTCTTAATGACCCTCACATCCTTCCTGACTTTGAAAGAACCAGAACACATTTTTTATTTGTTCGTTGGATGCAGGCATTGCTAGCATTTATTGCTCAACCCTAGTTGTCCGGAGGTTAGTTAAGAGTCAACCACTTTGCTGTGGATCTGGAGTTACATATAGGCCAGACCAGGGAATGACTGCAGTTTTCCTTCCGTAAAGGACATGAATATATCAGTCTTTTAACAACAACTGATATTGTGTATGCATGTTTGCTTTTAGACTGGTGTTTTAATTATATAATTATTGAATTCAAATATTTATGGAACTCAACCCAGATCCTGCTACTCTCTCAATATGTCCTGGCACCTTCAGTAGTTGGTGCCCTTGCACCTCTAGGCCCCTTGGTTCCTTAATTAACATTGACATTATTGTCCTTTTTGAAGTATGGAGCTTAGACCTATCCCTGCTGTTAATGTTCGCAGAAGGAATGATACAACAAGTGAGATATTTAGCCCATTGTACATGTGCCAATTCCTTGAAAGAGCTATCCAATTAATCCGTTGCCTCATCTTGCCCTAAAGCCCTGTCATTTCCCCCCCCCCCATAAGAATTTATCTTTCTGAAATTTATTATTGAATCTCCTTCCCACCTTTTCAAGTAGTTCATTTCAGACCATCCTAGCCTTTCCCCTTAAAAAAATACTCCCTCCTGACATCTCTAGTTCTTTTGCTCATCACTTTTGGTCACTCCCTCTGCCATATTTATTCCATCAAAACTATTTGCAATTTGCAGCACTGAATAACAGGTTTAGATTTTTTAGATTACATTACATTACAGTGTGGAAACAGGCCCTTCGGCCCAACAAGTCCACACCGACCCGCCGAAGCGTAACCTACCCATACGTTTACCCCTTACCTAAAACTACGAGCAATTTAGCAGGGCCAATTCACCTGACCTGCAGGTCTTTGGACTGTGGGAGGAAACCGGAGCACCCGGAGGAAACCCACACAGACACGGGGAGAACGTGCAAACTCCACACAGTCAGTTACCTGAGGTGGGAATTGAACCCGGGTCTCTGGCGCTGTGAGGCAGCAGTGCTAACCACTGTGCCACCATGCCGCCCATATAAAGGTTTGCTTTACTGTATTAAAACTAATGGGAACAACTTAAGTGTCTCTCCACCTAATTTAAGCCCCTAAGCCTTGGCCATTCTATTAAACCTTCTGTAGTCTTAATATCCTTCCTGAAAAATGATGTTCATAATTGAATGCAAGACTGTTGCTGAGGCTGAACCAGTGTTTTATAAATATTTGCCACCATTTTGTTGCTTTTGTACTTTACACCCCTGTATTTTAAAGTCTTAAGATCTTTTAAAACAGTTTGTGTCCCCTGCTTCCTTCAGATATGCATCGCTTTTAGAGAAATATTGTGAATTTGTGTTTTGTTTCTGGGTATATCTTTTATGGTAAGTGAAAATACCATACAGATTTGAGTGGAAAATCAAAAAAAAGTTTTAAATGGAATGTATAATACCAGGAATGCTGGAAATCTGAAATAAAGATACAATGAACAGAATCTTCTGATGAAGATTCCCGATGAAGAGTTTATGCTCAAAACGTTGATTCACCTCGTCGGATGCTGCTTGACCAGCTGTGCTTTTCCAGCACCACACTCTTCGACTCTGATCTCCAGCATCTGCAGTCCTCACTTTCTCCCAGAATCTTCTCAGCCCCTGACGACATGGGGCCATGGTGAGAAATTTGGGAAAATTGAAATGGCCTACCAGGAGCTTCTCAATATTGAGAGCAAAAGGTCCTAATTTCCAATCAAATGGGGAATAGCCAAAATTCTTGCTTTTGAGCAGCGAGAGCCATGTTTGTATGAATTCGCATGCGTTAATATCTCTATCTCACTCCTCATTAATATGTAATTTCCCATTCTCCCAACTAGAAATTAGATGGCAACATTTCTTGACATGAACATCAGCGTGAGTACCTGGCAACTTCAGCTTGCTGCCTGTTCCACCAGCCGTCCACTTTGGTACAAGTCATCAGCATCTTAGGGCACACTCCCCAAACTGTGACCATGTGCACTCCCTGACCATGGATGTTAGCATCTGACCCATACTAGCCTCATCACACTCCCACAGCTTATCTTCAGTTCACTTCCAGTGCAGCTCTGCACCTCAATGCTGAATTTTGGAATGCGCCAGCATCTTTCAATGGAAAGCTGCTGCATGGAATCTTTATGCAATGGTCAGGCACCAGTCTTCTGGATTGGATCAGGCTGAATCTTATTGCTGCTCACTTGTTCTCTTAGAACTCACTTTGTCTCTAGTTTGATCACAATATCCCTGTTTTGCCTTTTGCACTTCTCCCCCTCATCCACACATTAAAGGCTCATAGTACCTATGTCTTAGTTTGCGCGTGAGTACAAGCACAAAGCCAGGAAGGTTGTCACAATTGTCAGCAGTCATCAGTCAAAGGGATGGACATATTGCTGTGCAGCACAGTGCTTTGTAAATCTCTCACCTATAACATGTACCAGTAGCCTACGTGGTAAATGCATTGCATGTGCATTGGTCCAATGGCCATGTACCAAAGTCTAAGGGATTAGTCCTCATTTAAGACAAAGTGGGGTCAGTCAGGATGTACGTTAAGTCCAAGTCATTGCCAATCCCAATCCAACGGTTAGTCATCTGTTTGAGTTAGACGTGGCCAAGGGGTTCATTTCACTACAGTCCAGAGTGTAGGCCATAATCCATTCTGCACATTGATTGTGTACAATCAGGGGAGTTGAAGTATGTCAGTCAGGGAAGAGCAAACAGGTCAGTCATGGGTCCAGTCAGTCATAGTTGGAGCTGCCTGTTAAAGTCAGTCAGAAATGGGTACTGGCCAGTCCCAGAGGTCAACAAAATGAAAGTCAAGGGGATTTATCAGGGGTTTCTATTGTGGTAGTGAGATGGGGAACTCAATTGGAAGCTGCAGTCTGGAATACAGAGGGAGCCAGGGATGGTGAAGAGGCGAAATGGGTATAAGGGGAGAAATTTAACATTTAAAGGATGAAGTTGATAATGTGTTGGATACAGCAGGAGGGGGCATTATTAGTAGTCACTACAATGACAGGGCGACTGCATTAGTAGGGTGTGACTAAACCATAGCCTGGGGTCCGGGGTAATGATGTAAGTTGCAAACGTTTCAAGAGGTATGTGGTAACATGGAGGATCAGTACTGATGGGTGTCCAAGCAATGCCAGGAGGCAAGGAACATTGCTACATTTGCCTTCCATGTTCAATTGACTCCTAAATGCAAAATGCAAAATGGCTGCGGCACACCCCCGAAATAGGCCGAGTCAGTGTTTTTTTTTTCTCTGTTCCAACGGGTGGGTTCCACTTCTGATTGACATGAGGCCCTTCAAGGGACAGTTACATCAATCATGCACTTGCATGGTACAGGTCGAAGTCGTCTGTAATCATAGCATCCTGCATATGAAATGCATGCAGTGCCCAAATGTATGGGTTTCAGATGCTAGTCACAAGCAATCTCGATCATGTTCATTATTACAGAGTACAGATTGATATTTCTGCTTCACAGAGATAACTTTGTAGTTACTGCACTGCAATAGAGGAACAGATGTACCAGTTGACTTAAGACCAGCAACAATCCCCCTGGCTGATACTGAACGAATTCCATGTAAGGTCTCAGCTGAACCACCCTTCAGGATGCACAGAAGCTGCAAGAGGCCCAGTGTCTATTGTCCTTGATGCCATTTTCTCTAGATGAGTGGGGTGCAATGTCATTGCAGACTAAGGATGCCCCAGGTCACCGTTACAGAACTATGCCAACTGCTGGACCAGGACCTGTGACTTAAGAGTGGGTGGCCTTGCTATCCCAGTGGCCGTAAAGGTGACAGCAACATTTAACATTTATACAACTGGCTACTTCCAAGGAGCCACTGGGGACCTGTGTGGAAGATATTACTCCTCAATCCACAAGTATATCAAGACTGTTACTGATGCACATTGTGTCACATCACATCACTTCATCTGTTTCCCATGACAGGGTCCACACTGGAGCCTGAGTAGTAGGCTTTGCCAACGTTGCTGCCTTCCCTCAGGTGGACAAAATTAAAAATCTCTCAATGCCAGGTTATAGTCTAACAGGTTTATTTGGAAGTACAAGCTTTCAGAGCACTGCTCCTCCAGGTAGCTAGTGGGGCAAGATAATAAGGCACAGAATTTATAGCACAAGATCATAGTGTCATGCAACTGATATATTGAACAAACCTAGATTGTGTTGGACTATGACCTGGTATTGTGTGATTTTTAACTTTGTCCACCCCAGTCCAACACCAGCACCACCACCTCATTCCCCCAGGTGCAGGGTGCTATAAACTGTGTACGTGTTCAGAGTGCCTTACCATAATGCAGCTGAGTTCGTCAATAAAAAGGTTCCATTCCATCAATGTGCAAGTCATCTATGATCATCGACATCACATTTTGGAGATCTGTGCCCAGGTTCTCTGGGAGATGCCATGATGTCTTTATCTTTGAGAATGTTTTATGTTTCTGATGTGTTTCAAGCGCCAGACACCTTACAAGGATGATACTAGGAGACCAGGGCGACCCATCTGCAATGATGGCTGAAGACTCCATTACCAACCCTGACTTTGCTGAGCTTAGATATAAAACAACCTGTACTTCAACCAGAACTCTGGAGCAGGCAGAGGGCCTGCTGTAGATGTGGAATGACTGGTTGGATCAGTGCGGGAGTATGTTGAAGTACATTCTAGGCAGAGTGTACCACACGATCCTCACATGCTGTGCTCTGCACAGCTGGCACAGGCAAAGAGGGAATGTTAGGAAGGCTGAAACAGGCAGAGAATGCTTCAGCCTACTGAGAATAAGGATGAGGACATTGGGTGGGGGGAGGGTCATCATCCTTTGCATGATCGAGTGCATCACTGCAAGGCAATAGTAAAGAGTTGGGTGCAGTGATCATTTATTGACTGTGAAATTGTTGAAAGATAAGCAGTCTATTTCTCTTCAGAGAAATGTGGTCTCTGTTTCTTGTTAGCTTTCGCTGTCGCTGAATAAAAGTGAATGTTTGTAATCTTCCTGTATGTGATGGTCCCACATTTAACAATGAGAAGATGTTGGGCTACGCTGGGCATGGAAGAAAGAATGGCAGTGACTTTGAGCTGTAAGGTGGGATATGGCTAAGGACAGGTAAATTGTGTGGTTTGGTACTTAAACAGTTAATGTGCACCTGCATGTGTAAAGAACTGTCAGCCCTGCCACCTGGGTGTCCTGAAAAGTGTTGGTCTGTGGTTGCTGTTCGATGAAGGGCAGTTGTGGACTTCCAATGCTTGACCGGATGCATAACTGAGTTTCAAAGATCGAACCAGGGATGCTGTGATATTCTGGCTGTGGCAAGACTCTCCACCTGTGGTGAGTGAGAGAATATAATGAGTGGGGTGTTATAAGGGAATAGTGTATAGTTAATGAAGTGAATTTGGGTTGATAGTGCATGAAAACTTGCTAGGTCTCACTGAGAGAAACCCTCCATGAAATGCACCAAAAATGATACTTGGCTGAATTCTGTTAAGACTCCACTCAAAGCATCTTTATTTAATTAGATGATTCTTTTGGAAGTAGTTACTCTTATCACAGAATATTCTCACTAAATGAGTGTCACAGTGCTTGGATGAATAGCTTAAAATTGCAAGTCATATTACTTTTGTTTTGAGTGAATGAAACATTTGCAACCCTATGGTATTACTTCCATATCTCAGGAAGGCTAGAGCTTCCACAGTTTCCAAACATACTTCCCTCAAAGCGAGGATGCATCCTATCTGGATTGAGTATCGTTCTTAATTTGAGTACTGCTGACATTCTGGATACATCATTTTTTATTTCTATCCTATCCAGTATTGTTGTGCTAACTCTGTGGCTCTCTTCTATATTCAGTTTTATTTCAAATTTCTAATACTTGATGAATTTTTTAGAATTCAAATAGTTTCGTTTTGAACTGTAAATCTGCAAAGTAGTTTCATTGATGTGATTCACCCAGAAACAGAAATTCATAAAACTTAAAGGGATGAAAGCAATTATTGAGCTTTGGTGTCCAGCTGGTATCATATTTAGAGTGTGGTCTGTCAGTTTTCTTGGGGGTATCATGTGACAAACCATTGTTGAACTGAATCCCAATGTGATAAAAGGTTTCACTAGAAATGTTATTAGTCTGGAGGAAGTGAATGACTGCTTATTACCAAATGGCATAGCTTCTTTAATGTGACTAAAGTAACTGGGGGGGGAAAGCTGGTGGACGGGAGATCGTGGCTGGAAGAGCTGCCATTGTATTT
This sequence comes from Chiloscyllium plagiosum, assembly GCF_004010195.1. Lineage (NCBI taxonomy): Eukaryota > Metazoa > Chordata > Chondrichthyes > Orectolobiformes > Hemiscylliidae > Chiloscyllium > Chiloscyllium plagiosum. The sequence continues at coordinate 67,186,222 of NC_057724.1, forward strand.
GAGGGTTCTTCAGTGCTCACCTGGATTTACTCACTTCCTTAGGATGGTATTTGGTTTTTATACACCAGTTGTTGCATTGTTTTTGGAATGTTATCAGAAAAAAAACAAAGCAAACCTATCTTAAAAGGGACTTGTAATGTTAAGGATTGGTATTAAGTTAGCCTAGAGCAGTGGATAAAAGCAAATTACTGCGGATGCTGGAATCTGAAACCCTCCCTCACCTTCACCTGGACCATCTCCGACACTTGCCTTCCTTTCCTTGACCTTTCTGTCCCCATTTCCGGCAATAGTCTATCCATTACAAGCCCACTGACTCCCACAGTTCTTCTCACCCTACGTCTTGTAAGGACTCTATCCCTTTCTCTCAGCTCCTTTGCCTCCGCCGCATTTATTCCGATGAGGTCACTTTCCAAAGTGGTGCTCTTAATATGTGCTCCTTCTTTTCCAACCGTGGCTTCCCACCTACAGTTGTTGACAGGGCTCTCGACAGCCTGCGGTCCATCTTCTGCACCACGACCCTCACCCCCTCCCTCTCCTCCCAGAACAAGGATAGGGTCCCTCTTGTTCTCATCTTTCACCCCACCAGCCTTCACATGCAAAGAATGATCCTCCTCCATTTTCGCCAACTCCAACATGACACCACCACTGAACACATCTTCCCTTCCCTCCCCCTGTCAGCATTCCGCAGAGATCGTTCCCTCCAGGACAACCTAGTCCACTCCTCCATTACACCTAACACCTCTCCCATCTCACACTGCACCTTCCATCACACCTAACCTCTCTCCCATCGCACCCAACCCCACTCCCATCGCACCCAACCCCCCTCCCATGCAATTGCAGAAGGTGCAACACCTGCCCCTTTACCCCTTCCATGCTCACCATCCAAGGCCCCAGACACTCATTTCAGATTAAGCAGCTTTTCACTTGTACTTCTTTCAATTTGGTCTATTGCATTCGTTGCTCCCAA
>NC_057724.1:67187902-67213767 GCF_004010195.1 Chiloscyllium plagiosum
TCCACTCCACCCTCCCCCCTGACCTATCACCTTCATCCCCTCCCCCACTCACCTATTGTACTCTATGCTGCTTTCTCCCCACTCCCAACCGCCTCTCGTTTATCTCCCCACCCTTCAGGCACTCTGCCTGTATTCATGATGAAGGGCTTTAGCCCAAAACGTCAATTTTACTGCTCCTCGGATGCTGCCTGAAGTGTTGTGCTTTTCCAGCACCACTCTAATCTAGACTCTGGTTTCCAGCATCTGCAGTCATTGTTTTTGCCTAGTATAAATACCTCCCTATTTCTCCCTTTTTTTTAGCTTTGACAAAGGCTCAGTTAGACTCGAAATGTCAGCTCTTTTCTCTCCTTACAGATGCTGCCAGACTTGCTGAGATATTCCAGCATTTTTACTTTAGCCTAGAGCAGTGTATTTTGAGCAGTACGAGTGCGCTAATGCTGTGTTTTTGAAGAAAGTGTGTTTTATTTGTTTGGTCATTTCTGGATCTGTGGATAATTATAAGGGGCGGAAGTGGTTTTTAGTTGGGTGATGTGCCCTTCCTGGGAGAAAGTGAGGACTGAAGATGCAAGAGATAAGAGTCAAAAAGTGCGGCACTAGAAAAGCGCAGCCAGTCAGGCAGCATCCGAGGAGCAGGAGAATCAGTTTTGAGCGTAAGCTCTTCAGGGATTCCATGATGAAGAGCTTATACTCGAAACGTCGACTCTCCTTCTTAGATGCTCTCTGACCGACTGTGCTTTTCCAGTGCTCTTCCTGTCAGATGTGGGAGATGATGAATCTTCCTGGAGACTGTCTGCAGTAATTGTGTGTTTGGTTGAGAATGCTATTGGAATGCATGGATTGGTTGGAGCAGCAGTTAGAGGCAATGAGTTTACAAGAGCAAAGGGGTGTGATGGATGGCAGTTTCAGGAAAATGGAGAAACTGCAGATAGAGACAGGTAGATAGTTAACTGCTCGGAATGGGGTAGACCATTTAGGACAGAGCTCAGGAGAAACTTCTTCACTCAGAGAGTGGTGGCTGGGTGGAATGCTCTGCCCCAGAGGGCAGTGGAGGCCCACTCTCTAGATTCATTTAAGAAGGAGTTGGATAGAGCTCTCAAAGATAGTGGAATCAAGGGTTATGGAGGTAAGGCAGGAACAGGATACTGATTAGGAATGATCAGCCATGATTATATTGAATAGCGGTGCAGGCTCGAAGGGCTGAATGGCCTACTCCTGCATCTATTGTCTATTGAATGGTAGGAGAGGTAGCCAGATAGTGCAGGAGTCTCCTGTGGCTATCTATCTTCATCTCAAACAGGTATGCTGGTTTTGATACCATGGTTGAGGGAGGTGGGATGGTGGTGACATCTGTTACCATGACCCCCTCTACTGTAATGAGGGGTATGTCAGGTTTCAAACGTTCGATTGGGATAGGAGACTCTCTAGTTTGGGGCACAGACAGATGTTTCTGCCGCCGTAAGAGGGACATCAATGCTGTATTAACTCCTCTGTGTTTGAAGGGGACCAATATTCTTGCAGTGAGATTTGCAAATGCAACTTGGGAGGCTTTAAACAAAAGGGTTGCGTGGGTGAGATTGGGGGTATGGTGTGGTGGTGCTGGTAACCAAAGCAATAGTGAGAAAAAGTTGAGGCTTGCACAGCAGGCGCAAGTCTAATAGTCAAGTCAGACAAGAGCTTGGCAGAGAATGAGGTAAGTCGACGTTTCAGGGCTTTTGCCCGAAATGTCGATTTTACTGCTCCTCGGACGCTGCCTGAACTGTTGTGCTCTTCCAGCACCACTAATCCAGAATCTTGTTTCCAGCATCTGTAGTCATTGTTTTTACCTAGAGAATGAGGTAAGACTAATAAATTAGACTGCATTTACTACAATGCAAGACACCTGTCAGGTGAGGCAACTGAACTCAGGGCATGATTGGCGCATGGGACTCAGATAGCTATTACAGAATATAGCTCAGGGGTGGGCACATCTGTCAGCTTAATGTTCTGGGAATAGATACTACAGAAAGTGTGGAAAGGGAGGCTAGAGGGGGGGGGGGGGTGAATGATGCTTTTGATTAGGGAGGACATTATTGTGTACTTAGGATATTCCTCAGAAATGTTCAAGTGAAGTTATGAGAGGAACTGAAAAATGAGGGGGATAATCACCTTGCTGGGATTGTATTATAAACCCCCACCGCCACTGTCACCACATAAGAAATTGAGAAGAAAATATGTAAGGAGATCTCAGAAATCAGGAAGAATAAGAGGGTGAAAATAAGGGATTTTAACTTTCCAAATGTACATTGAGACTGTCACAATGTTAAGGACTTGGGTGGGGAGGAATTTAAGTGTGCATAAGAAAACTTTATTATTCATTGTGTGATGTACCTACTAGAGAAGGAGCAATACCTGACCTATTGGAAAAAGGCAGGACAAGGGACTGAGGTGTCAGTGCGGGAGTACTTTGGGGCAACTGATCATAATTCTGTTCTAAAATAGCTATGGAAATGGATAGAACTGAGCATAAAGTTAAATTTCTAAATTGCAGTAAGGGCAATGTTGACTATTGGACTGGAACTTACAGAAGTTAATTGGAGGAGGCTATTTGCATGTAAAGGGATGTTTGGGAAGTGGGAGGCCTTGAACACTGAGGTAATGAGAGTTTAGGGACAGTATGTTCCTGTTAGTGAAAGGTAAGGCTGGTAGGTGTAGGGAATGGTGGATAACTAGAGAAATTGAGATTTTGGCCAAGAAAAAGAAGGAAGAATGTATCAGGTATTGACAGCTGGGATTGAGTGAATACCTAGAAGTATAAGCGCAGTAGGAGTATACTTGAGGGAAAAGAAGAGGGCACAAAGGGGAGATGAGATAGCTTTGGCAAATAGAGTTAAAGTGAGTCCAGAGAGAATCTGTAAATATGTTAAGGGCAAAAGAGTGACTAGGGAGAGAATAGGGCCCCTTTAAAGATCAATATGTGAAACTACAGACTGTGGCCATCAATATTTCGAGCTACAGGAGATGGGTGAGATACTAAACAAATAGTATGCGACAGTATATACTGTGAAGAAAAACATGGAAGCAAGGGAACTTGGGGAAATAGTGATGTCTTGCAAAGAGTTCATATTACAGAAGAGGAGATGCTGGAGGTTTTAAAACCAATAAAAGGTTGATAAGTCCCTGGGAACTGATCAGACATTTCCCAAATCTTTGAGGGAAGCTGGGGAAGAGATCACTGGGCTCTTTGTTGAGATATTTGCATTATCGACAACCACATGTGAGGTGCTGAAAGACTGGACATTGGCTAATGTGGTGCTGTTGCTTAAAGGCTGTAAAGAAAAATCAAGGAGCTACAGACTGGTTAGCCTTACATCAGTGGTGGATAGGTTGGTGGGGGTGTGATTCTGAGGGACGGCATTTACATAGGTTTGGTAAGGCAAGGGCTGATTAGTGATAGTCGTGTGGCACAGTGTGTGAGAAATAGTGTGTCTCTGATTTTTTTGTAGAGGTGACAAAGAAGATTGATGAAGGGAGAATGGTAGACATTGTTTATGTGGACTTCAAAGTGTTCGGCAAAGTTCTGCATGGTAGACTGGTCAGTAAGTTTAGATCATTTGGTATCCAGGGGAGCTAGCTAATGGGATACGAAATTGGTTTGAAGGTAGGAGATCGGGTGGTAATGGAGAGTGCTGGAAAAGCTCAGCAGGTCTGGCAGCATCTGTGAAGAGAAATCAAAGTTAACATTTTGGGTTCGGTGACCCTTTATCTTTTCTGAAACGTTAACTTGGATTTCTCTTCAGGTGGGACTAGATTGGGTTGGGATATCCGGTCGGCATGGACAGGTTGGACCGAAGGGTCTGTTTCCATGCTGTACATCTCTATGACTCTATTTTGTTCCTAGATCTCCTGAGCTTTTCCAGCAACCTCTGTTTTTGTTTCTGACTTACAGCATCGCAGTTCAGATGGTGGTGCGTGTATGGAATCAGCAGTCTGAGGAAGTAGTGAAGGCTGGCACAAGAGAACATTTAAAAGACATCTAGATTGATACATGAACAGGAAGGATTTAGCAGGATATGGGTCAAATGCTGGCAAATGGGACGAGGTCAGTTTGGGATGTCCGGTCAGCATGGATGAGTTGGGCCAAAGTGTCTGTTTCTGTGCTGTGAGACTCTGACTGTATAAGTATTAATATTATATGGTAACAGTCTCTCTTGTCTCCTCTTTGAGTAGCAGGACCCAGTTCAACAGCGATACAAGGAGTTGTTGGTTGTACGGGAGCAGTTGCTGAAGAAGCTAGAGGAGCTGCAGATTTCAGACACTCCAACAGGAATGCTTCCCCATGTCTCCAATTCGTCACCTTCATCTTCTCCAGTGCCAGTATCTCCACACTCTCAGACAATGCTTTGAGACGTGTGCGTGGACAATTCCAAATACTTGCAGTACTGCTTATGTTAGAGACTCTTTAAAAAAAACTCATTTAAGCTATATTGCAGCATGTTAAAAGAATGCTGGCTAGGGTTGTTGATTTATTTGCATGTTAATACTATAATTTCTCTTTCTACAAAAAGTGAATTAAAGATATTTTGATAAATGGCGTTCTAAATGATGTTTGTGCCTTTGTTTGAGTGGTAGCAGGCTGCCATTTATTTAGGGTTACTGTCCTGCTCTTTTTGTTTCAGTCTGTAGTCACGCTGACTGTCTCAATCACTGAGTAAACAGTGGTCTTATTCATCTCAAATCTATATGAGTAGTGAGGGTCTGTAGAGGACAGCGATGAAAGCTCTACGGATTGCTGCAAGAACTGACCAGAAAAAAACTGATTGGTGCACAAATAGCTTATATATGGCTTTTACTGCAAGTTACTGATCATGTATAGTTTGCTCCTTTGGTGATCCCTAGCAAATGAAAATAGTACTGTAGTATAAATGGAGCTTTTGTAGGGTCAGTGGCAAGCAAAAGCAGAAGGTGAGAAGAGATTTTGAAAACAATTTGGGAGTGATGTTGATCTTGGACAGAATCTCAAACTGGTGATAGTGGGCAATGGACAACCTGCTTTACATTGCACCAGGTACCGAATACTGAATCTCAATTTCCTCATGATCTGCTGCTGCTCAAGCTGAATTTCAGCCCCCGGTGTCTTTTTGCATGACTACAGCTGGTCAATTCCTCCACCTCCTGTTATGCATTTGTTTTCAGTATCAAAATATAAATATAAAAGTTATCAGTTTATTTCTATTAATATTTTATAAGTTTAGTTCTCCCTTTGTTTTAAATAAGTAGAATCTCTCCCTGACTGGAATTCAGTCTATACCTACAGCATTTGCAATTAATATGATCCCCTAAGCAAACACCTGTATTCCTGGTCGTTCTCTACACCTGCATTTTATGAGCTTGTGTAATTGGCCAAAATATTTCCCCCATTTATTTTTGTATTACTTTGAGGAGCTAAAAAGGTAATGCAAAATTTAAAGAAATATGAACTAAATTAAACTACTCGTACCTGAAAATGCTGATCATTTTATTCATTTCTTTAAAACTATTATACTGATATTAAGTGAAATTAGGTTTAGGATTTTGTACAAATGTTTTGTTTTTAATGGATAGTACGACTGCGTTTGGAAATGGGTGACTATCTGAAGCATTTTAGCAGCTACTTATTTTTTCCCTCTAACCAATTTACTTCTGTGCAATGCAGATCTGAAAATAACAACAGTGGGGGACAAGCACTGTCCTTCATAAACCTGAAAATTACAGTTGCCATTGTTATATGTTCGCCAAACAGTTGTCTGATATTTTGCCAAAGGTGTTAATTCATTGCGAATTACCATGTATTTACTGAAATAGTCAACAAGGGGATGCTCTGAGTAGCACCAACAACAATTTTCTCTAGTGTTCCAAATGTAGTATCTAGGAAAGCAGAATTTTTTTTTAGTGCAATGTTTCTTTCAGTAACATAGGCTTTTTCAGTTCCATTTACACAAATCAAATTTGATCAATTTTAATTTCATGCTTTTCACCTGTGTCTTTTGCATTGGAGCTATTTTTCATTGAATGTATTTTTGACAGCAAAATATTTACCATGATTCACCTTTTTTAGGGAAATCAAAGGTGATATTGAGAATTTAGCTAAATTGGCAAAACTCACTGTATAGAAAGGGCATGAATACTTGCTAGTATGCTCTAGGCTGACAGTTCTTTTCACGATTAAGGAAGGGTCATTTTGTTGAAGGCGTTCAGAACAGATGTTAAATCAAGTGCTCATCTACCAGTTCATGTAGACGTAAAAGATCCTATGCTGTATTCTAAGAGCACTAGGGGAGTTATGTTGGTCAATATTCATTCCTTTGCTGTTTGTGGTGCTTCGTTTGATGCACAACTTTACATGCATAACAGTAATTGCATTTCAGAAAGTAATTAATTGGCACTGAAGTGCTTTAAACATCCTGAGGACATAACACTTTATATAAATGCAAATTTGTTCTTGCAGATTTATCACAAATTGAGCACACTTGAAATAATTCTTCAAAATTCGTACAATATCCAAATTTAATTCCAGAAGACTTGATTCGATTTATATGCTTTCTGGTTTCTGCCATTTACACCTTATATCACTGCACCAGGAAAACCAAAGAAATTGTTTGTCCTTGAAAAATTTACATCTGCTTGAACTTGTTGAGTTTCTATTCTACTTCTCAAACTTAGTTCAACTTCCTACTGTTTGCAGTTGAACTTTAATTGTTTTAATCTACTAGGCCATATCTACATTCAAGACCTAAGCCGTAATCTGGGGCTGAAAACATTACATACACCACCTTTGGAATGATTTTTTGCTAGTAGATCAGACATTTCTACATGTTGAAGTTGGACGTGCTTGGAGACAGATATACATGACAAGCATTCAGGAAGGGTTTGGCCAGTTGAAGTTTATGCCACTGTCCCTCAATGGTTGTTCCCTGAATTTTCTGTTGCACTTGATTGTTTTTGGGGATGGCACATTCTCTTCTATTTTTGGTTTAGTTAGGTCATTTATTATTTTGGTTAAAAATGCTTTAATGTAAAATGTTTGAATTGAATATTATAAATTACTTTGGTTCAGCAATAAATATTTGCAATGCATAATCTATTTTAACATTGGTTAAGCATTCCACATATACAGTATTTGTCAAAAGTCAAGACTGGTAAAGCATTTTACTTTTGGCTGATCTGTATTTTGGAACATATTCCCTTTTAAATAGCAAACCATAATAGCCAAAGGTCTCTATTCTGTGGGTTATGAAGCATTTGGTAATTAAAGTTTGAATTAATGACAGATTAAACTGTTACATTAAGGCTGATGCTCACAGAATCTGCTAATGTTTACAAATTACGTTTTGTGGCCAAGCAGCATTGCTGTCATATTTGTTACTGTTTAGTATTCAGATACTTCTATCTTGTTGATGGTCTGAATTTTGCTAGCCTGTTGTATAATTGCAAGAAGTGGAAATTTTAGACTGAAATGTTCCTGTATGCTGCACACAATGCATTGCGACTACTGACTTATGTATTCATTTTGTTTAATGTCCTCAAAGAAAACATCTTCCCTTGAAATGAGTGTCTGATTTACAGTAAAAAGGGCTTTTGTAACTGAAAATATAAGTAAATGGGAATAAATTAAACATCCACAGGGCTCTCCTGGGATTGATGAGACCTGAGGGGAGGAAGTTTCATTAGAATTAGAAACCCTTAACAATATGATGCAACCTATTGTTAATCACTATTGAATGTTCACTTACCACACTGTACATTTAATTTCATGGAAGGTTTGCAATTGAACAAAAATTGCTTTTAATGGTCACTAAACCGTTTTCATGACTGCTAATTGTTAAAATCATCAATCACGCTTGAATAAATCAAACAGCAGTTGCATATTTATTAGATTGTTTTAAAAAGTCTCAACATCACACTTGGGTTTTAAGCATAGTTTGGTCCAAATGCACTTCTATTTTGTTTCTTTTGAGTCAGTGTCCTTTTTGTGGCTGTCTCAGATTTACTTGACAATTATGGTTTTGCTACTACAGAGTGGACCAGAATCAATTTGCAAGGGAGTGAAATTCTTGCATTCATTAACTCCGTGAAAATGGTGACTTCTGTGTTTTAAGTTGGAATGCAATATTCAACATCCATTGACATTTTTGTAAATTTTTCAATGCAGAAATTTCACCCTCACTGGTGTGTACCATTTGTAGCTTGTCCATATATTTTCTGATCATTTAATTGTACTCAGGACATTTGCCTTTAACATAGCATTGTGTTTTCTTTCCCCCTATGATGGGTCAAATTACTAACTATAGATTCAGGAATGTTGATAATTAGATAATATTCCATTATTATGTAAGTAATAGAAGACACATTTTCGCATACTGTACTTTGACAAGTTGATTATAGTTAAACAGTGTACAAAATTTATCTATATTGTATGTGTCCTGTACAGTCAAATATGCTGTCTAGTTATTGTGAAATAAAAATCAACAATAATATAACACTCCAGATTTTGCAATATTTCTGTCAACATATTAAGCTTTAATTTCTGACTCTTAACTTGGAGCACGGATTGTGCAGGACACTCTTAAGTGGGAGGGGTAGGTGCTGCTTAGTGCAGTTAACTAGGTAATGTGGTTCAGAACAGTAGCGTGGGTTCAGTTCCTGTTCTGGCTGAGATAGACTTGGGACCTGTGCCTTGCCTGACCCAAGAGTGGAAGGCAATGGGATGCCACCACTGAAGCCATGGAAAATAATTCAAGATGAAACATCAGCAAACAATGAGCCAAGGACCTGCATTCAAGAATGTGTAAGAGATCACAAAGTACTGTATAAATTGCAAATTTGCAAAAGTGCATACACGTTGTAAACAAAAATAAACATTTGCAATTCAGACACATACCAGAAACTAGAGTCTGCAACTTAATTGACCTACCTATAAATGAAGGCATGGTTATGATCTTGAATCTTTGAATGAATTCAGTTTTTGTAATTTATGGAATGTGGCCAGGATTTTGTGTATCCTGGTGATCTGCCCCCTGGAACTGCTGTAGTCCATGTGCTGTAGATTGACCCACAATGCCCTTAGGGAGGGAATTCCAGGGTTTTGACCCAGCAGCAGTGAAGAACTGACGATGGATTTCCAAGTCAGGATGGTGAGTGACTTGGAGGGGAATTTCTGGTCTTAGTTTTCCCATGTATCTGCTGCCTTTGTCCTTCTAGATGGACACTAAATGTGGTCATGTGTTGGGAGGGTGCTGTCTAAGGAATCTTGGTGATTGTCTGCAGACCACTTTGTGGATGGTTCACACAGTTGCTACTGAGCATCAGTGGTGGGGGTAGTGGATGTAATTCCAATCAAAGTGATTGCCTTGGTGTCATGAATCTTAAGTGCTATTGGAGCTTTTGTTATTTGGTCTTGGGATGTGGGCATTTATTGTCCAGACAGACAATGCTTGTGTGGCTGGAGTCACATGTGGTCCATACCTAGGAAAGGACTGCAGGTTTTTATAACGATCAGTGTAGTTATACAGTCAACGTTAGGCCTGTTATCTATCCTGGATTTTATTGAATTCACATTTCACCATCTTCCAATGTGGGATTCAAACCAATGTCACCAGGGGTTCTGGATTGCTAATCCAGTGACATTACCCCTACACCACCTCTCCTTGCTGCACTGATCCACGCAGGTGGGGAGTGTTGACTTGTGCCTTTCACATGGTGGACAGACTTTGAGGTGACCAGATGAATTGCTGGCTGCAGTTTCAAACCTCTGACCTGCTTTTGTAGCAACAATGTTTATATAGCTGATCCAACTCAGTTTCCTGTCGATCATAACCTCCAGCATGTTGATTATTGGGGATTCAGTGATGGTAATGTCATTAAAAAGTTAAGGATACTGGTTTGACTCTCTTTGAGATGGTTATTGCACATCCATTGCGTAGATGTTATTTACCACTTGTCCCAACCTGGGACATTGTTCAAGAAATAACGAACTATAGATACTGAAGAAATGGAACAAAAACAAAAATAGTTGGAGAAACTAGGCAAGTTTGGCAGCATCTGTGGATTGAAAGCAGAGTTAGAGTCTAGTGAGCTGCCTTCACTCAACCTGAAACCTGAGCATCCTATTTCTGACCTTACAATGGAGGGAAAGTCATTGTGGGAACAGCTTAAGATGTTCGGGCCAAGGAGGACTTAGCTGATCTCTGAAACAGCCTAGTAATTTCTTTGAGGTAATTGACCTGCAACAACACAAGCCATTGTACGATGTGCGAGATATGATTCTAACCAGCAAATGTTCCTCTGTACTCCCCATTCCCGTTGACTCCAGTTTTGCTGGGATTCCTTGATGCCATACTATTAATTGATAGAATGGCTGTAACCTTATACTGATTGTGAAATTTATTAAAGCCTTCAATGTACAATTGTCCGGTGTCTATCGCTTCTGATTCTAGTAGTGTGCAACCTTTTTGCAGTGGCTACTTAGTGTGCTGTTGAATGACTGACGGCCGAATGTAGGGTTGTGATGAGCTACCACAAATTTAAACATGACTGTGATGTTTAAATAACTTTTGAGCAGACAATGAGGTGACTGCCTACTTGTACTATTTCCAGACTTAATCCAGAGATCCAGGTAATGGCCTGGGTTCAAGTCACATGGTAGAATTTGAATTCAATAAAAATCTGGGATTAAGATTCTAATGATGACTATGAAATCGTTGCCAGTTGTCAGAGCAACCCATCTAGTTCACTGAAGTCCATTTGGGAAGGAAATTTGCCATTCTTACCTGGTCTGGTCTACATATGACTTCAAACTCTAGCAGTGTGGTTGCCTTTCAGCTGCTCTCAGGGCAATAAATACTGGTCTAGCCAGTGCTGTCCATGTGCTGTGAATGATTTTTTTTTCAAAAAACCTATTCTCAGATAGACAAAGCATAGCATGTAGAGTCTGTACTGCTAGTTCTAATATAACACGTTTATTTGGATTATATCTGCGATAAATGCCATTGGTTCTGAATCCTATCAGATTGAACCGATCGGTGGGAGAGACAGAGGCAATGAAGAATTTACAAGAGCAAGGGAATGTGATGGATGGCAGTTATAGGAAGAGAGAAAAAATTCAGATGCAGTCACATAGATGGGTTAACTCCAGGAAAGGTAAGAGAGGTAGGTAGGAGTCTTCAGTGGCCATCCCCATTTCAAACCAATATGCTGTTTTGGAAAATGTAGGGGGTGATGGATTCTTAGGGGAACGTAGCATGAACAGCCAAGTTTCTGGTAATGAGACTGGCTCTAATGCAGTAAGGGTTCCCAGAGATCGACTGTGTGAGGGGACTCTCTAGTCCAAGGTACAGAAGACGTTTCTGTAGCCAGCAGCAAAAAATCAGAATGGTGTGTTGCTTCCCTGGTGCCAGGATTAAGGATACCTCAGAGGGTGCAGAATGTTTTCAAGGGAGAGAGAGGCCAGCAGGACGTCATTGTACACATTGGAACCAATGACATAGGAAGAGGTTGAGATTCTGAAGGGAGATTACAGAGAGTTAGGCAGGTATTTAAAACCGAGGTCCTCGAGAAGTAATATCCGGATTACTCCGTTGCTATGAGCTAGCGAGGGCAGGAATAGGAGGATAGAGCAGATGAATGCATGGCTGAGGAGCTGGTGTACGGGAGAAAGAATCATATTTTTGGATCATTTGGAAGCTCTTTTGGGGTAGAAGTGACCTGTACAAGAAGGACAATTTGCATCTAAATTGGAAGGGGACCAATATAGTGCCAGAGAGGTTTGCTAGAGCTGCTTGGGACGATTTAAACGAGGAAGGTGGAATGGGGGGAGCAGTGGAACCAGGAAGATAGTGAAGAAAGAGATAAATCTGGTACAGTTGAGAAAAGAAGCGAGTCAAACAGTCAGGGCAGACAGGAACAAAGCAGAGAACAGGGCAGGACTGATAAATTAAACTGCATTTATTTCAATGCAAGAGGCCTAACAGGGAAGGCAGATAAACTCAGACCATGATCAGAAACATGGGACTGGGATATCATAGAAATTACAGAAACATGGCTTAGGGATGGACAGGATACAAATGCTACAGGAAGGATAGAAAGGGAGGCAAGAGAGAAGGGGGGGGGGGGGAAGTGGCATTTTTGATAAGGGATAGCATTACAGCTGTACTGAGAGAGGACTGAGAAATAAGAAAGGGATGGTCACCTTATTGGGATTGTATTATAGACCCCCTAATAGTCAGACGGAAATTGAGAAACAAATGTGGTAGGTGATCTCAGTAATCTGACCAGTTCTAGTGTACCAAAGATAGACTGGGATTGCCATAGACTGACTTACATGGAGAGGAATTTAAGTGTGTACAAGAAAATTTTCTGATTCAGTATGTGGATGAGCTTACTAGACAAGGTGCAAAACCTGACCTACTCTTGGGAAATAGGGCAGGGCAGGTGACTAAGGTATCAGTGGGGGAGCACTTTGGGCCTGCGACCATAATTCTATTAGTTTTAAAATAGTGATGGAAAAGGATAGACCAGATCTAAAAGTTGACGTTCTAAATTGGAGGAAGGTCAGTTTTGACGATATTAGGCAAGAACTTTCAAAAGCTGATTGGGGCAGATGTTCACAGGTAAAGGGACAGCTGGAAAATGGGAAGCCTTCAGAAATGCGATAATGAGAGTCCAGAGAAAGTATATTCCTGTCAGGATGAAAGGAAAAGCTGGCAGGTAGAGAAAATGCTGGATGATTAAAGAAATTGAGGATTTGGTTAAGAAAAAGAAGGAAGCATATGTAAGGTATAGACAAGATTGATCGAGTGAATCCTTAGAGAGTATAATGGCAGTAGGAGTATACTTAAGAGGAAAATCAGGAGTGCAAAAAGGGGATAAGAGATAGCTTTGGCAAATAGAGTTAAGGAGAATCTAAAGGGTTTTTACAAATACATTAAGGACAGAAGGGTAACTAGGGAGAGAATAGGGCCCCTCAAAGATCAGCAAGGCGGCCTTTGTGTGGAGCTGCAGAAAATGGGGGAGATACTAAACGAGTATTTTGCATCAGTATTTACTGTGGAAAACAACATAGAAGATATAGAATGTAGAAAAGTAGATGGTGACATCTTGAAAAATGTCCATATTAAAGAGGAAGAAGTACATGATGTCTTAAAACTCATAAAAGCGGATAAATCCCCAGGACCTGATCAGGTGTACCCTAGAACTCTGTGGGAAGCTAGGGAAGTGATTGCTGAGTCTCTTGCTGAGATAATTGTATCATCGATAGTCAAGGTGAGATGCCGGAAGGTTGGCTAACGTAGTGCCACTGTTTAAGAAGGATGGTAAGGACAAGCCAGGGAACTATAGACCAGTGAGCCTGATGTCAGTGGTGGGCAAGTTGTTGGAGGGAATCCTGAGGGACAGGATGTACATGTATTTGGAAAGGCAAGGACAGATTAGGGATGGTCAACGTGGCTTTGTGCATGGGAAATCATGTCTCACAAACTTGATTGAGCTTTTTGAAAGTAACATAGAGGATTGATGAGGGCAGAGCGGGAGGTGTGATCTATATGGACTTCAGTATGGTGTTCACCAAGACTCCCCATGGGAGATTGGTTAGCAAGGTTAGGTCTCATGGAATACAAGGAGAACTCGACATTTGGATACAGAACTGGCTCAAAGGTGGACGACAGAGGGTGGTGGTGGAGGGTTGTTTTTCAGACTGGAGGCCTGTGACCAGTGGAGTGCCACTAGGATTGGTGCTGGGTCCACTTTTATTTTATCATTTATATGAATGATTTGGATGTGAGCATAAGAGGTATAGTTAGTAACTTTGCAGATGACACCAAAATTGAAGGTGTAGTGGACAGTGAAGAAGGTTACCTCCGATTACAGTGGGATCTTTATCAGATGGTCCAATGGGCTGAGCAGTGGCAGATGGAGTTTAATTTAGATAAATGCGAGGTGCTGCATTTTGGGAAAGCAAATCTTAGCATAACTTATACACTTAATGGTAAGGTCCTAGGGAGTGTTGCTGAACAAAGAGACCTTGGAGTGCAGGTTCATAGCTCTTCGAAAGTGGAGTTGCAGCTAGATAGGATAGTGAAGAAGGTGTTTGGTATGCTATCCTTTATTGATCAGAGTATTGAGTACAGGGGTTGGGAGGTCATGTTACGGCTGTACAGGACATGGTTAGGCCACTGTTGGAATATTGCATGCAATTCTAGTCTCCTTCCTATCAGAAAGACGTTGTGAAACTTGAAAGGGTTCAGAAAAGATTTACAAGGATGTTGCCAGGGTTGGAAGATTTTAGCTACAGGGGGAGAGGCTGAACAGGCTAGAGATGTTGTCCCTGGATCGTCGGAAGCTGAGGGGTGACCTTATAGAGGTTTATAAAATCATGAGGGGCATGGATAGGATAAATAGACAAAGTCTTTTCCCTTGGGTGGTGGAGTCCAGAGCTAGAGAGCATAGGTTTAGGGGGACTGGGGAAAGATATAAAAGAGACCTGAGGGGCAACTTTTTCACGCAGAGGGTGGTACGTTTATGGAATGGGCTGCCAGATGAAGTGGTGGACACTAGTACAATTGCAACATTTAAAAGGCATCTGGATGGGTATATGAATAGGAAGGGTTTGGAGGGATATGGGCCGGGTGATGGCAGGTGGGACTTGATTGGGTTGGGATATCTGGTCGGCATGGACACGTTGGACCGAAGGCTCTGTTTCCGTGCTGTACATCTCTCTGACTCTAATTTGCCTAACTCAATTTGTGAATTGCTGACGATTTTTATCAAGCGAACGCCTGTTCGCTGTTACGCGATTCTCATGCCTGGCACTAGGTGTCGTGGTGCGCGGAGGACTGGACTCCGCGTCGGCATCACGTGATCAGTTGGCTCGCGTGCTTTCTGGTTAAGAGCTTCGTGAAAGGTATTGTCAAATGTTTATGCTAGTGGACTTGGAAAGGCGTTGTGAAAATGTCTCTGCAGCCTGAGAACAAGAAGCTGGGAACCTTCTGTTAATTTAAAAACTTAGAGTTGAGACAAGAGTGAAATTTCACTGGAATTAACGAACAGTAAAAGGGACGGTGTTAAGGAGCAGCTTGAAACTTGGCTTTGTTGTTTGTATTAAGCGCTTCTTCCTCTTGGTTTAAAAATATGTTCAGATGTTAAGAGTATCTGCAGACTCGAGTGAATCTGTTCCAGTGACTAATCACCATGGTAACCACCTGCAGGAAAGGACAGTACAGGGGCTTGGACATGGTCAGTCAGCTGCTCAGGGTGGTCAGAGTCAGGGAGAGAAAGATGGGTGGCACACTGTTACGTTTGATGCATGTGTGGAGATGTCCTGAGGGGGTGAGTAGAGAGTGTGTGCAGAAGAGATTCAGGGTTAGTCAGGGTCAGATATTAGTGGGGAAGATGTTGCAGGAAATGGTGGGTACAGTAGCAGTGATAGAGTGAGTGTGAGGTATCAACGAGAAGATCGTGGCACTTTCACTGGCAGAGTGGAGGAGGTCATTGATCTTCTTCCTGCATTCTGTGCATTCCTTCAGATGGTTGAGACTGCGCTGGCCTGGATGGTAACCCTGGTCCAGGTTGGCGTGTTTCCAGTAAAATGCCGTACTCTGTTGGCCTGGATGTCCTACCTCTGCATCACGCCATCCTCATCAGCAACATTTCCATGTCCCTGCCCACAAAGAGAGGCACCGATTTTCCATTGTCTGCCACATCCAAGGCACCAGTGTCAGGAATCATGCAGGGCAGCTCCGGGTTGATAACTCTTGTCTGGGTGTGCAATATCTTTTTAAAGATGGTGCTGCACCGCACACACATTGATCAATTTTGGGATATCCAGGAAGTGGTGAGTTGTTTTGGAAATGGTAATGGTATGATGGTGTTAGAATGTGTGAGAGAGTGTTGAAGTGTTGGGTAGGCAATAAATCAGGTGGGTTTTGTAAAATAAGATGATAGATATCCTCAAGCATCACAATGAAATCCTCTGAAACTTAATGAAAGAAATTAAGATTCAGCCCTTGATCTATCAAGACAGGTTTCATTCTGAGATCTGACTTGTGAAGTGTTATTATTGGATGGGATCAGAAGATTGGCTAGAATGTAGTATAGCCAGCAGGTTTCAATGCCATTTGAGCATAGTTGAAGTTTTTGATGAGTTGTACTATACAATACCACACAACAGATCAGTTACAGTGAAGGTCTAGACTCCTCCCAAGGGGCCTCTTGGTTCGAGATCGGTCAAAGAATCACTAGGACTAGTCTGTTTAAAGCAACGTTACCAGTTTAATAAATTAAGGCAGCCTGGCGCAGATTTGTCCAGCAACACTGAGGTTAAAAGCTTCTGTGTTCCGTGGAGAAATGGCGCAATTACATTCGAAAATTACACATTGTTTATATGTTTTTTAAGAGATACTACAGCCTTAATTAGAAGAAAAGACCAATCACACATAATAAGGTGACATGATTTACAGCAGGTTAATCCAATGACATTCCCTGGGAAAGGATTTTTAACTTACATAGCGCACCATCCCATGCTTAGTAGTTCAAGGTTAGTTCAAATACCAAATCACTTGTCTTATGATTCATATTATGAAAAATCCATTGTTCTCTCTTATCTCTAAATACAACCAACTTAGCAAAGCATCAGTTCAAGTTCACAGGGTCAAATCATTACTTGCAGTCATTTTGTTGTGCTATTTTAAATTAAAAAGCCATTTTGTGGTTAATAAAAATCTACAGATACTTGTTGCTTCTGACAACAGCCTAAATTCAAACTTTAGATCCTCAACAGCAGGTCAAAATTTACTAAAACTGTGCTATTGTTTGTGTTAGGCTAACTACTATTTTTGTTTAAATTTTTGCTGGTATTTTTGGTGGTTTGCCCCAATTCTGTTTTTCCCATTGGCCCCATTATTTCTATTGCACGATTTTCTATAACCTAGTGTCACATGGAAACTCAACTACGGTGTTATAGGAGAACTACCTGTATGCCTGTACAGAATCAGACCAAATCTGATATTTCCAGATTTTAAAATGTATAAAACCTAAACCTAATGCTTGCAAAATCTATTGTATGTTTCCTATGCATGGTGACAATGTGCCCCAGTCTGTTCAAATGAATCCATCAGCAATCATTGGGAGATAACAGCTGACTTCAGCGACTGAGGAATGATAATTCCTGATAATAGAACTTGGACTGCACAGGGAAGATAGGAGTGTGTTCAACTGGTTTCTTCACTATTGTATACAATGTTTGCTCTTGAGTCACTGCGCCATAAAAGCTTTGCAAATAACAAACTTTAATGGAGAATTTTTCTCAGGTCTTTTGCAGAGATGGAAGGAAAGCTGCCCCTCAGCCAAGGAAGGGGATAGTAATTGAGGAAGTAGACAGAAGTGGCAGGCAGTGACTCAGGAGCAGCCCCCAGAATCAGTGCCTGGGCTTCAGCTTTCACTGTTATATGTAAATAACCTGGATGAGGGAACCAAATGCAACATTTTCTGATGACATGAAGCAGAGCAGCGTTGTGAGGAGAAAGTGATTTGGATGAGAAGAGTGATGGGCAAACACCTGGCAGGACGATGTTGCTGAATGTGAAAAAACAAATAGTATTATTTAAATGGTGAGATATATTGGGAAATATGGATGTACAAAGGGATCTAGGTGTCTTTGTACACCAGTCAAAGTAAGTAGACAGGGAGGTACAGCAGGCAATTAGGAAAGCAATTGGAATGTTAGGGGATCTATTTGAAATATATACATTTCCAATAGAGCTGGTCAGACTTGATGGTGAGCCTGGAACTAGGGTCAGTGTTTCAGGATACCGTTTAGGACTGAGATAAGGAAAATACTTTTTTCATTGAAATGGTGATCAAACTGTCACTGAATATATGCACAAAAGAGAGATAAATGTTTAGATTTCAAAGCATCAAGGGGTATTGAGATGGAGGATTAGCCATGATCATATTGAATGGCCTACTCTTGCATCCAGTTTTGTGTTTAAGATTCGTCATGGGAGGAAGCAACAGGGTTCCGGAAGTGAATTTCAAACTAAGAACTGTGGATGAAAATCAACGATGGGTAAAAAACAGACACACAAAACAGTTTGGGCTGTAAACACTGGCTGTGCATGATGGAGTCAAGAACTAAGGCATGCTAGAGACTGCAAAATAACACATTGCCACCACACTATATTTGCAGCTCCCAGAGCTGCTAGCATATTGTGTTGCAGCCACGTCGACTGGAACCATTTGGAAGGCCTAGTGTGGGTTCACTACCATGAATCCTTGCTGGTATTAATCCAAGTTACTCTTATGAATTAGACAAGGGTGTTAACACAGTTTGCAGCAGAACGTAGACTGAGTCTAAATAAACTAATAGGCTAACTACACTACATTTGAGAAACATCAATGTCTCTTCTAAGATCACAGTCTATACTTAAGAATATATCACTTTTACTGAAACATTCTTGTCTACATCTTAGACATAACTGAACAGTTCAACCACTGGTTAGCTGCTCCCAGAAACCTTTATATCCTGATGGGTGAAGCTTATCTCACGATATAAGTTAACCCTCTCAGATATTGTCTTGCACAAAGGGCCCAGAGAGGGAATGGAAGGGTTTAACATTTAAAAAGTGGAAGTTGTATATTTGAAGCATGAAAGCTTCAGGTGCCAGTGAGCCTTGGGCAGGGATACAGGTGGGTGATATAATTTAAAAAGTGTGCATTTACAGTCGCTCAAGGGGAGTGGCCATCGCTATTTATTGGCCATTCCCTAATTACTCTTGAACTCTGCGATTTGCTAGTCTGTTTCAGAAGGCAATGAACCTGCAACCCCTACACTTTCAGGCACTGCATTTAACAACTTGCTATGTGAACAAGTTTTGTTTTCTCATATTACCTTTGATTCTTTTGCACAACACTTTAAATACAACACTGTTATTATTGTTCCTTTGATCAGTAGTGGGGTGAAAATCTGCCATCCTTACCTGGTCTGGTCTATATGTGACTCCAGCCTGACAGCAAAATGGTTGCCTCTTGAAGGAGATTTTTCCCCCGGGCTTTATTTGACATCATTGTAAATCTATACCCTCTTGATCTTATACGAACAGGAACAGTTTCTCCCTATGTACTCTATCCAGCCCACACATGATTTTAGAAACTTCTATCAAATCTCCTCTCAGTCGACTCCTCTCCAATAATCCCAACTTCTTCAGTCGATCTTCATAACTGAACTGTACAATTCGTAGAGTTATACAGCTTGGAAGCCGATCCTTCGGACCAACTTGTCCCTGCTGACCAGATATCCTAACCTGATCTTGTACCATTTGCCAGCACTTAGCCCTTATCCTGTTAAACCTTCTATTCATATACCCATCCAGATGCCTTTTAGATTAGATTAGATTACTTACAGTGTGGAAACAAGTCCACACCAACCCTCCGAAGAGCAACCCACCCAGGCCCAATCCCCTACATTTACCCCTTCACCTAACACTACGGGCAATTTAACACAATGGGCAATTTAGCATGGCCGATTCACCTAACCTGCACATCTTTGGACTGTGGGAGGAAACCGGATCACCCGGGGACACGGGGAGAATGTGCAAACTCCACACAGACAGTTGCTGAGGCGGGAATTGAACCCGGGTCGCTGGCACTGTGAGGCAGCAGTGCTAACCACTGAGACAACGTGTTGCCTGTAAAATTAAATGCTGTGATTGCACCTGGCTCTATCACTTCTTCAGGAAGTTCATTCCATACATGCATCACTTTCTTTGTGAAAAGGTTGCTCCTCAGGTACTTTTTAAATCTTTCCCCTCTCATCTTAAACCTAAGCCCTCTAGTTTTGGACTTCCCTACCCTGGGAAAAGATTTGGCTATTCACACCCTTCATGGTTTTATAATCTTTATATGGTTGCCCCTCAGTAAAAATCCCCAGCCTATTCAGCGCCTCCCTATAGTTCAAACCCTCCAACCCTGGTAACATCCTTGTAATCTTTTCTGAACCTTTTCACATTTAACAACATCTTTCCTACAGGAGGGAGACCAGAATTGAATGCAGTAATCTCGAAGTGGCCTAACCAATCCAAGACCTATACTGAATGAACTGACCAATGAAGGCAAGTGTGCCAAACACCACCTTCATTATCTGTGACTCCACTTCCAAGAAACTATGCACCTGCAGTCCTATGTCCCTTTGTCTGGTAACATTCTCCAGGACCTTACCATTAAGTGTGTAAGTCATGTCATGATTTGCCTTTCCAAAATGCAGGAGCTCACAGTTATCTAAATTAAACTCCTCTGCCATTCCTCAGTCCATTGGCCCATCTGATCAAGGTCCCGTTGTACTCTGAGGTAACCTTCTTTGCTGTCCATGACACCTCCAATTTTGGTGTCATCAGCAAACTTACTAACCATAGCTCCTGTTTTCACATCCAAATCATTTATATAAATGATGAAAAGCAGTGGACCCAGCACTGATCTTTGCAGCACACCAATGGTCAGAGGCCTCCACCATCACACTCTCTCCTACCTTCAAGCCAATTTTGTATCCAATTAGCTAGCTCTCTCTGGATGTGGAATATCATCAAATGCTTTTAAGTCCATGGTGTGGAGGGGACAATTTCAACGTTTTAAAATGGCATTAAACTTGGAAGAATTGAAAAATGGAGAGGAGGACAGAATGGAACTCCAAAAGGAAATTGACAAGTTGGTTGAGTGGGTGGATAGGCAGCAGATAGAGTTCAATGCAATTAAGTCAGACATTGTCAACTGCTCTGCCTTAGCCATCTTTGTCATCACTTCACAAAACTCAATCAAGTTTGTGAGACACAATTTCCCCATACAAAGCTATGTTGACTATCCCAAATCAGTCATCGCCTTTCCAGATACATGTAAATCCTGTCCCTTAGGATTCCCTCCAACAACTTGCCCACCACTGATGTCTATAGTGCCCTGGCTTGTCCTTACCACCTTTCTTAAATAATGGCACCACATTAGCCAAAGGATTGGAGGTTGGCTATCGACGATACAAATATCTCAGCAAGGGGCCCAGCAATCACTCCCCTCGTCTCCTACAAAGTCCTGGGATGCATCTGATCGTGTCCTTTGGATTTATCCATTTTTCTGTGTTTTAAGACGTTCAGCACTTCCTCTTCTATAGTGTGGATACTTTTCAAGATATCACCATTTATTCCAGGAATCATTCTTGTAAATCCCTTCTGCCCTCCCTCCAATGTCTCATAATGTGGTGCCTACAACTGCACACAATATTTTAGCTGAAGTCTAACAAGTATCTTGTACAAGTTCAACATCATCACCCTGCTCTTATATGCCCCTATTAATAAAGCATGAATGCCGTAAGCTATATTTTCTGCTGTCTCCACCTGTCCTGCCAACTTCAATGATCTATATACATATAGCTGCCTCTTCTCCTGCACCCCGCTTTAGAATTGTACCCCCTATTTAATATTGTCGTTCAATGTTCTTTTGACCAAAGTACATCATTTCACACTTCATTGCATTGAACCCTATCTGCTGCCTATCCACCCACTCCACCAACTTGTCAATTTCCATTTTGAGTTCAACTCTGTCCTCCACTGTTTACAATTCTTCCAAGTTTAGTGCTATTTTAAAACTTTGAAATTGTCCCCTGCACACCAAGATGCAGATCATTAATGAATGTCAGGAAATGCCAGCATCCCAATACTAACGCCTGGAGAACTCCACTTCAAACCTTCCTCCAGCCCAAAAAATATCCATTGACTGTAGCTCTGTTTCTTATCACTGTCAATCTTGTAACCATGTTGCTATATTATTCTTTTTATACCATGATCTGTAACTTTCCTCACAAGTCTGTTGTGTGGCACTGCTGTCTGGAAATCCCCATATATCATATCATATCAACCTCTTCTGATACTTCTTCAAAACACTCCAACAATGAGTCAAATATGATTTCCCTTTTGGAAATCCATACTGTCTGTTCCCAACTTTTACCATGTCATCACTAATTCAATCCCAAATAATTGTATCTAGAAATTTCTCTACTATCAAAGTTAAACTAACTGCTCTGTAATTGCTGGGAATATCCTTACAACCTTTCTTGAATGAGGCCGTTATTGTTGACAATTCTCTAGTCATCTGGCATTTACCAAATCCATGTTTCCACAATGTACTTGAGCCCATGTTAATCGATTAAATGTTTAGCCATTTTGTATTTATATCAAAATGAGAGAGAACCCAACAAATAGTTATGTGTAACTGTTCCACGGTATAGTTTTCATCAGATTAGTCAAATTGTGCTGTTTAATATATAATATTGGTATTGCTAATTATGCATCTCCCACATCAATTATACACAAATCACCATGAACTTGACAATGTAATGCAAACACTCATTTAATTTCAATTTTCCACTTAAATGTCTCCTGTACTCTGAGATATCTCACTGCTTGTCTTCCACAGCCAGTACACTAGCTACAAGACGGAGGTGAGTACTGCAGATGCTGGAGATTAGAATCAAGATTAGAGTGGTGCTGGAAAAGCACAGCAGGTCAGGCAGCATCCGATGAGCAGGAAAATCGATGTTTCAGGCAAAAGCCCTTCATCAGGAATGCCCGAAACATCGATTTTCCTGCTCCTCGGATGCTGCCTGACCTGCTGTGCTTTTCTAATCTTGACTCTAATCTCCAGCATCTGCAGTACTCACCTCTAGCTACAAGACATGAGTCAGGAGTGTGATGGAACAATTTCCACTTGACTGTTTGGGTGCAGCTCCAACAACACTGAAGAAGTGCAAAGCCATTTAGTCCACTTGATTAGTACCCTATTCACCACATTCCACATTCACCCCCTCCATCACTGGCAAAGTGGCAGTATTGTATATCAATTGGAATATGCGCTGCAGCCCCATCCCATGTCTGCTTTGATGTCAGTTTTCAAATCTGTGCGCACTACCGCCTAGGACAAAAACAGCAGATACATAAAAGCACCAGCATCTCCGACGTCTTGTCCAAGTCACACTTCATTCTGACGTGGTAATTATATGATCACCTCTTCATTGTTAGATCAAGGAGAGCTAATGGATGTTATCTACCTGGACTTCAAGAAGGTCTTTGACAAGGTGCCGCACAGGAGGCTACTGAGTAAGATAAGGGCCCATGGTGTTAGAGGCACGGTGCTAGCATGGATAGAAGCTTGGCTGTCTGGCAGAAAGCAGAGTGGGGATAAAAAGGTCCTTCTCAGGATGGCAGCCCGTGACTGCTGGTGTTCCACAAGGCTCCGTATTGGGAGCACAACTTTTCACTTTATACATTAACAATCTAGATGAAGGAACTGAGGGCATTCTGGCTAAGTTTACAGACTAGACAAAGATAGGTGGAGGGACAGGTAGCATTGAGGAGGCGAAGAGGCTGCAGAAGGATTTGGCCAGGATAGGAAAGTGTGCAAAGAAGTGACAGATGGAGTACAACATGGGGAAAGTGTGAGGTTATGCACTTTGGTCGGAAGAATGGAGGTATGGACTATTTTCTGTATAGGGAGAAATTTCAGAAGTCTGAAGTGCAAAGAGACAAAGGAGTTCCAGTCCAGGATTCTCTCAAGGTAAACTTGCAAGTTGAGTTGTTAGGAAGGTAAATGCAATTAAGGCATTTATTTTGAGAGGACTTGAATATAAAAGCAGGGATACACTTCTGAGGCTCTATAAGTCTCTGGTCAGACAACATTTGGAGTATTGTGTGCAGTTTTGGGCCCCATATATCGGGAAGCATGTACTGGCCCTGGAGTGTGTTCAGAGGAGATTCAGAAGAATGGTCCCAGGAATGAAAACCTTAACATGTGATGAATGTTTGAGGACTCTGAGTTTATACTCGATGGATTTTAGAAGGACCAAGCAGATCTAATTAAAACATTCAGAATACTGAATGGCCTGGACAGAGTAGATGTTGGGAAGATATTTCCATTGGTAGGAGAGATTAGGACCTGAGGGCACAGCCTTAGAGTAAAGAGAAGATCTTTTAGAAAGAAGGTAAGGAGAAACTTCTTCAGCCAGGCAGTGGTGAATCTTTGGAATTCATTGCCACAGAAGGCTGTGGAGGCCAGGTCATTGAGTATATTTAAGACTGAGATAGATAGGTTCTTGAGTATCAAGGCAATCAAGGATTACAGGGAGAAAGCGGGAAAATGGGGTTGAGAAACTTAACAGTGATGATGGAATGGCAAGCAGACTCAATGGGCTGAATGGCCTAGTTTCTGCTCCTATGTCTTATGGTCTTATTTAGTTGCCGCCTTACTATTTTTCACTACACCTCATTTCAGTGGTTCAGAGTTCAGTGGTAACAGACCAGGCTATTTACACATAATGAAATTAAAGCATTTTTAAAACACAGCATAGTAAGTCGTGAAATCAAAATGATTAGTGTTCTGCGGTAAGTTATCAGTACTTCTCAGACATTTCAGTGTGATGAGATAATGCAGTTGTATGTTTGTGACATTAACAAGATCATGCTGCAAAACAGTGTCCTGGGCTGCAACTGTAATGACAGTTAACTGAGCTCACAAAACAATAGTCACCGGGTTTATATTAAATATAAAATTACAGGAAATGTCTGCTTGGGAGAGCAAGAAAATTACAGGATGTATTTGTCTAGACAGCTGAATGTTAGTGTGCTTTATGTTTTTGTGTTAAAATATTATCTGGACATTAATTTTGTTGATGTGCATGTCTTTATTACCCTTTGATGCATGTGACATGATCTAGTCGGCTATTTGGTAAGTGAAATTTTGTGGGCCCAATGTGGCTAATTGTTTCATTCAATTTTAGTCTTTTTGGCTATTTCCTCTATAATTTTTAAACTGGAAGAAAAATGTTAACCATGCAATGTTTTTATGAATGTTATTTTAAAAAATTAGTTCAGGTATGTGAGTACAAATGACAATCTCAAGGACCTTATGTATCCATTGAAAGAGAATGCAGGGCTGGGATGACTCCCCTCCTCAGATTTGTCTGTGTTCTTTGTTTTTCTGTTGAACAGTAAATTTGATTTGAAACACTCACTGATTAATGGATAAGCTGAAAAGGAAATTAGTTGGGAATGCTGGAAATGTGGGGTAAAGCAATGTATTTGTGCTAAGTAATTCACCTCCTGTCTCCCCAAAGCCTGTCCACAAGGTTAAAGGAATATGATGGAATAATTTTCACTTGCTTGGATGAGTGCAACTCCAACAGTACTCAAGAATATCGAGAACAAGGCAGTCTTGGGTCTGAGCAGCTTATTTATTCACACGATCCACCACACACACACAGTAGCAAATAGTGTACCAGCTACAACATGTACTGTATTAACTTATCAAGGTTTCTAAGCATTATCAAACTCAGACCTGTGCCAATGGCTGCAGGCACATGGGAGCAGCATCATTTACAAACCATTCTTCAAATCACACACTGTCTGGACATGACCATTTATCATAGTTCTTTTGCTGTCACTCAGTCACAGTCCAGGAACTCCTTCCCTAACAGTGCTGTGGTTGCCTCTAAATCACTAGAACAGCAATAGTTCATGAAATTAGCCCACCGTGACCTCCACTCATGCAGTTAGGGATGAGTAATAAATGCTGGGCCTAGACATTGAGGTTGGGCCATAAGTGTGCTTTCTTCCACCCAGTGCATCAGTCTGATGGATCTCTGTCAGTCCCAGTGATTGACAGATGGACATCCAGGTGGTAAAAACAATGACTGCAGATGCTGGAAACAAGATTCTGGATTAGTGGTGCTGGAAGAGCACAGCAATTCAGGCAGCATCCGAGGACAGGCAAAATCGACGTTTCGGGCAAAAGCCCTTCATCAGGAATAAAGGCAGAGAGACTGAAGCGTG
>NC_057724.1:67214620-67226899 GCF_004010195.1 Chiloscyllium plagiosum
CCCACCCCCCCCCTCCTCTAGCTTATCTCTCCATGCTTCAGGCTCTCTGCCTTTATTCCTGATGAAGGGCTTTTGCCCGAAACGTCGATTTTGCCTGTCCTCGGATGCTGCCTGAATTGTTGTGCTCTTCCAGCACCACTAATCCAGAGATGGACATCCAGCTGCAATGTTGTCACTCAATGATAGACAACTGGCAGCCCGTTGATTTACAACTATCAGAAAGATTGATTAACACTGATGGTGGCAGGAACATTGTCTTCTACTGATTGACAGTTGTCATTCCCAGTGAGTGACAGCTGTCAGCCCTGCTGATGTCAGTCTGGGTAACCAACAGGCGTCAGTCCTGCTGATTGACAGCTGTTGGTCCTGGGTTATTGACAGCCATTGGTCCTTTAATAGATTGACAGATCCCTGGTGATTGACAGGTCCCTGAGAAGTGATAGGTCCCTGGTTACTAGAGGTTCTGGGTTACTGACTGGTTCCTGGTTACTAACAGCTCCCTGGTTATTGAGAGGTTCAGGGTTACTGACAGTTTCCTGGTTACTGAAAGGTTCTGGGTTACTAAAGGCCCTAGTTACTGAGAGGTTGTGGGTTACTGACAGTTTCCTGGTTACTGACAGGTCCCTAGTTACTGACAGACTCCTAGTTACTGAGAGGTTCTGGGTTACTGACAGACTCCTAGTTACTGACAGTAACCTACAACCTCGCAGTAACTAGGGCCTGACAGTTTCCTGGTTACTGACAGATCCCTAGTTACTTATAGACTCCTAGTTACTGAGAGGTTCTGGTTACTGACAGACTCCTAGTTACTGACAGGCCCTAGTTACTGAGAGGTTCAGGATTACTGACAGTTTCCTGGTTACTGACAGACTCCTAGTTACTGAGAGGTTCTGGGTTACTAACAGACTCCTAGTTACTGACAGACCCTAGTTACTGAGAGGTTCAGGGTTACTGACAGTTTCCTGGTTACTAACAGCTCCCTAGTTACTGACAGACTCCTAGTTACTGAGAGGTTCTGGTTACTGACAGACTCCTAGTTACTGACAGACCCTAGTTACTGAGAGGTTCAGGGTTACTGACAGTTTCCTGGTTACTAACAGCTCCCTAGTTACTGACAGCTCTGAGTTTACCCGCAGCGCTGGCTCCAGCTGAACTCTGACTCGGCGCCGCCTCAGGAACAGGAAGCTCCGGCCTCAGGCGGCTGTTGGGAGGATTTCCGAGGCCGATCCTGAAACAAAAGCCCGGCCGCCATGGACAGGCTCGGCACTTCCGACAGCCTGGCCGCCAAGAGGCCACCCCGCCTGGCTACCGGCTCCGGACAAACCAGCGCCGATTCACCGGAAAGGTAACGGAGGACAGGCCGGGGACTGGGCCCAGGCGGCGGGCTCTGCTCAGGGATCCGGGCACGGTGCGTGGATCCCGGACTGAGTCTGCATTGGGATCCGGGCATGGTGCATTGGGATCCCAGGCGCGGTGCATGGATCCCGGGGCTGGATCTGCTCAGGGAGCCCGGGCACGGTGCATGGATCCCGGGCTGGGTCTGCATTGGGATCCCGGGCTGGGTCTGCATTGGGATCCGGGCACAGTGCATGGATCCCGGCGTGTGTCTGCATGGGAATCCCGGGCGCGGTGCATGGATCTCGGGCTGGGTCTGCATTGGGATCCCGGCGTCTGTCTGCATTTGAATCCCGGGCACGGTGCATGGATCCCGGGGCTGGATCTGCTCAGTGAGCCCGGGCGCGGTGCATGGATCCCGGCGTCTGTCTGCATTGGGATCCGGGCACGGTGCTTGGATCCCGGGCTGATTCTGCATTGGGATCCCAGGCACGGTGCATGGATCCCGGGGCTGGATCTGCGCAGGGAGCCCCGGCGCGGTGCATGGATCCCGGGCTGGGTCTGCACTGGGATCCGGGCACGGTGCATGGACCCCGGGCTAGGTCTGCATTGGGATCCGGGCACGGTGCATGGATCCCGGGGCTGAAACTGCTCAGGGAGCCCGGGCATGATGCATGGATCCCGGAGCCTGTCTGCACTGGGATCCGAGCACGGTGCATGGATCCTGGGCTGAGTCTGCACTGGGATCCTGGGCTGAGTCTGCACTGGGATCCGGGCACGGTGCATGGATCCCGGGCTGAGTCTGCATATGGATCCCGGTCTGGGTCTGCATTGGGATCCGGGCATGGTGCATGGATCCCGGGCTAGGTCTGCATTGGGATCCAGGCACGGTGCATGGATCCCGGGCTGGGTCTGCATTGGGATCCGGGCACAGTGCATGGATCCCGGGCTGGGTCTGCAGTGGGATCCGGGCACGGTGCATGGATCCCGAACTGGGTCTGCACTTTCGGACATGAATCCCAAAGAAGAATGCAGAGAGAGTGCACATCAGCCCTGCGTGAAGGTGCAGACTGGGCAATGCGTTTTCAACAAATTTTCCCAAAATTTTCACGTTTAACCAGAGCGCTGCATTAATTGGATTTCAATATTTGCGCCTATCCAACTTATTACAAATGGTTTTCTTCCCTGAGTCTAATTATTTTCTTAACAGGCTAGTGTAAGAAATTGGTGAAGTTATGTTAAAAGTAGTGGACTCACAATGAGAGCGAGCTGACTGCAGTGTACTGGTCTTCACCATTTCTGCTCCTAAATTAGGAACAAGGGTAGGCCATTCGGCCCTTCCAGCCTGTTCTATCATTCAATGACTTCAGGGCTGACCTGCGACCTAACTCCATATATGTACCTTGGGCCCATAGCCCATAATACTGCTGCCTAACAAAAAAATTATGTATTTTAGATTTTAAATCTAACATCTGACCCAGCATCCACTGCCATTCATGGAAGAGAGTTCCAAATACCTACCAACTTTTGTGTATCAAAGTGCATTAAAACATTTCTTCTGACCCTAATTCTCAGACTATGTCCCTAGTTCTGGAATGCCAAACCTGTGGAAATAGTTTATTTATGCACAAACATTGTTTTGTTTATTCAGTTTCCTTATCCCATTGGCAGACTGGTTACTGTGATTAAAAACAATGACTGCAAATGCTGGAAACCAGATTCTGGATTAGTGGTGCTGGAAAAGCACAGCAGTTCAGGCAGCATCCGAGAAGCAGCAAAATCGACGTTTTGGGCAAAAGCCCTTCATCAGGAATACAGGCAGAGTGCCTGAAGGGTGGAGAGATAAATGAGAGGAGGGTAGGGGTGGGGAGAAAGTAGCATAGAGTACAATAGGTGAGTGCGGGAGGGGATGAAGGTGATAGGTCAGACAGGAGGGTGGAGCGGATAGGTGGAAAGGAAGATTGGTAGGTAGGACAGGTCATGGGGACAGTGCTGAGCTGCAAGTTTGGAACTGGGGTGAGGTGGGGGAACAGAAAATGAGGAAACTGTTGAAGTCCACATTGATGCCCTGGGGTTGAAATGTTCCGAGGCGGAAGATGAGGTGTTCTTCCTCCAGGCATCTGGTGGTGAGGAAACAGCGGTGAAGAAGGCCCAGGACTCCATGTCCTCTGCAGAGTGGGAGGGGGAGTTGAAATGTTGGTTCACAAGGCGGTGTGGTTGATTGGTGCGGGTGTCCCGGAGATGTTCCCTAAAGCGCTCTGCTAGGAGGAGTCCAGTCACCCCAATGTAGAGGAGACCGCATCGGGAGCAACGGATACAATAAATGATATTGGTGGATGTGCAGGTAAAACTTTGATGGATGTGGAAGGCTCCTTTAGGGCCTTGGATAGAGGTGAGGGAGGAGGTGTGGGCGCAGGTTTTGCAATTCCTGCGGTGGCAGGGAAAGGTGCCAGGATGGGAGGGTGGGTTGTAGGGAGGTGTGGCCATGACCAGGTAGTCACAGTGGGAACGGTCTTTGCGGAAGGCGGAAAGGGGTGGGGAGGGAAATATGTCCCTGGTGGTGGGGTCTGTTTTGAGGTGGCGTAAATATCGGCGGATGATTTGGTTTATGCGAAGGTTGGTAGGGTGGAAGGTGAGCACCGGGGCGTTCTGTCCTTGTTACGGTTGGAGGGATGGGGTCTGAGGGTGGAGGTGCGGGATGTGGACGAGATGCGTTGGAGGGCATCTTTAACCAAGTGGGAAGGAAAATTGCGGTCACTAAAGAAGGAGGCCATCTGGTGTGTTCTGTGGTGGAACTGGTCCTCCTGGGATCAGATACGGCAGAGGCGGATGAATTGGGAATGTGGGATAGCTTTTTTGCAGGAGGTAGGGTGGGAAGAGGTGTAATCCATGGGCACCCTTATGGGCCCCAGCAATGCCTGTCTCTTTGTTGACTACGTAGAACAGTCCATCTTCCATAGTTACACTGGCACCACTCCCCACCTCTTCCTCCGCTACATTGATGACTGCATTGGCGCCACCTCGTGCTCCCTCACCTCCATCCAAGGCCCTAAAGGAGCCTTCCACATCCATCAAAGTTTTACCTGCACATCCATCAATATCATTTATTGTATCCATTACTCCCGATGCGGTCTCCTCTACATTGGGGAGACTGGACGCCTCCTAGCAGAGCGCTTTAGGGAACATCTCTGGGACACCCACACCAATCAACCACACCGCCCTGTGGCCCAACATTTCAACTCCCCCTCCCACTCTGCCAAGGCCATGGAGGTCCTGGGCCTCCTTCACCGCCGCTCCCTCACCACCAGACGCCTGGAGGAAGAACACTTCATCTTCCGCCTCGGAACACTTCAACCCCAGGGTTTCAATGTGGACTTCAACAGTTTCCTCATTTCCGGTTCCCCCACCTCACCCCAGTTCCAAACTTGCAGCTCAGCACTGTCCCCATGACTTGTCCTACCTGCCTATCTTCTTTTCCACCTATCCGCTCCACCCTCCTGTCTGACCTATCACCTTCATCCCCTCCCCCACTCACCTATTGTACTCTATGCTACTTTCTCCTCACCCCCACCCTCCTCTCATTTATCTCTCCACCCTTCAGGCACTCTGCCTGTATTCCTGATGAAGGGCTTTTGCCCAAAACATCGATTTTGCTGCTCCTCGGATGCTGCCTGAACTGCTGTGCTTTTCCAGCACCACTAATCCAGACTTGTTATTGCAATAAATGGTGGGGATTGGCCAAAGGTGGTAGATTTCAGCAGTGCCAACGCAAGGAGAGATAATAAATACTGACCTTGCTAGGGACACCCAGACCCCTTGTAAAAATTAAAAAAAATAGTTAGGCTGGTGAGTATGATTTGGGTGGTCATCTGGAACTCACATTGGAAACTGTCTCATTGTGTAGCTGAAGTCTCGTTCTCACGTTGCAGGTACCTACATTATGCAGTGTGGCAATATCATCTTGTACTAAGGGATAGATTGCAAACTGATCTAGGAATTCAAGACTGGACATCAGAGGTGCTGTGAGCCATTAGCAGCAGCAGAATTTCACTTACACACAGTCAGTGACCTCATGGCCCACCATATTCCCCACTCCACCATTACTCTCAATCCAGGGGATACACACTCTCTATCACTGACGCTCAGGAGCAACAGTGTGTACTATATACAAGATACACTGCAGAAATTCCACAAAGATCCTGAGACAGCTTCTTCCAAACCCACATACTTTCATCTAGAACAAGGATAGCAGATGCATGGACATGTCACCCCATTCAAGTTCCCCTCCAAGCCACTCTCCATCCTGACTTGGAACTGAATTTTGACAGTTCCCTTTGCTGTCAAAATCCTGGAATTCCCTCCCTAAGGCCATTGTGGGTCCACCTACAGCACATGGACTGCAGCAGTTCAAGAAGGCAACTTAGCACCACCATCTCAAGGGTAGCTAGGGATGGGCAATAAATGCTGACCCAGTCAGTGATGTCCACACCCCTCAAGAGAATACGAAGAATCTAAAATAGGTGGGAAAATAAGTTGGAATGAAGAAATAAGTTTACAAATGGATAGGGGAATGGTCCAAAATTTGGCAGATGCGCTTAATGTGGATAAATGTGAGGTTATCCATTTTGGTTGAAAAAATGAAAAAGCACTTTATTATCTAAATGGAGAGAAACTTCAAAATGAGGGAACTGAGTATCCTCATGCATGAGTCACAGAAAGCCAGTGTGCAGTTATAGCAGGTAATAAGGAATACAGATGGAGTTTGGTCTTATTGCTAAAAGAATGGAGTATTAAAGCAGGCGAGTATTGTTGTAATCGGACAAGGCAATCATGAGACCACTTCTGGAGTACAGCTTTACTCCCCCTTACTTGAGGAAGGATATGACTGTATTGGAGGCTGTTCATAAAAAGTTCACTGAATCAGTTCCCAAGATGAAAGGCGTGTTTTATGAAGAGAGATTGAGCAGTTTAGGCCGATGCTCTCTGGAGTTAGAAGTATGTGAGAAGTATATAAGATGTTAAAGGGGATTGAGAAAGTAGACTTAGAAAGGACGCTTCTTGTTGTAGGGCAACTGAGAATGGGGGGGGGGGGGGTTACATTTTTAAGCTGAGGAGTAGCAGATACAAAACAGGTGAGAAAAGTCACTACTTAGAGTGACATGGTCATAGAGATATACAGCATGGAAACATAGTCCAACTCATCCATGCCGACCAGATATCTTAAATAAATCTAGTCCCATTTGCTAGCATTTGGCCCATATCCCTCTACGCCCTTTGTATAAATATACCCATCCAGATGCCTTTTAAATGTTGTAATTGTACCAACCTCCACCACTTTGTCTGGCAGCTCATTCCATACACATATCACCCTTTGCATGAAAATGTTGCCCATTCAGGTCCCTTTTATATCTTTCCCGCTCACCCTAAACCTATTCCCTGTCGTTCTGGATTCCCCCACCCCAAGGAAAATATCATGTCTATTTACCCTATCCATGCTCCTTATGATTTTATAAATCTCTATAAGGTCACGCCTCAGCCTTTGAAGTTCCAGGGAAAACAGCCCTGGCCTATTCAGCCTCTCCTTCTAGCTCAAACCCTCCAACCCTGGCAACATCTTGTAAAGCCTTTCTGATCCCTTTCAAGTTTTGCAACATCCTACCTATAACAGGGAGACCAGAACTGAATGCAGTATTCCAATTGAGGCTGAACCAATGTCCTGTACAGCCACAACATGACCTCCCAATGCCTATACTCAATGCACTGACCAATAAAGGCAAGGATACCAAATGCCGCCTTCACTCTCTCAAAGAGTCGTGCCTCTGGAATTTAGAGCGCAGTGGATGCCGGGGCGCTGAATAAATTTAAGGATGAAATGGACAGGTTTTCAGTTATTAATGAATTGAAGGGTTATGGAGAGTGAGCAGGAAAGTGGAGTTGAGGCTGAGACGAGATCAGCCATGATCATATCAAATGGCTGAGCAGATTTGAGGGGCTGAATGGTCTGTTCTTGCTCCCAGCTCTTATATACTTATGTCCAATCCTGATTCAATAAAGAGTACAGCAGAACAACCTAAAAAATGAAGTGTCACCTGGTGAACCTACAACACAGAACTAATTAGAGTCATAGAGATGTACAGCACGGAAACAGACCCTTCGGTCCAACTTGTCCATACAGATCAGATATCCCAACCCAATCAAGTCCCACCTGCCAGCATCCGGCCCATATCCCTCCAAACCCTTTCTATTCATATACCCATCCAGATGCCTTTTAAATGTTGCACTTGTACCAGTCTCCACGACTTTGTCTGGCAGCTCATTGCATACACATACCACCCTCTCCGTGAAAACGTTGCCCTTTAGGTCTGTTTTATATCTTTCCCCCCTCACCCTAAACCTATGCCCTCTGGTTCTGTACTCCCCCACCCCAGGGAAAAGACTTTGTCTATTTATCCTATCCATGCCCCTCATGATTTTGTAAACCTCTATAAAGTCACCCCTCAGCCTCCGACACTCCAGGGAAAACAGCCCTAGCCTATTCAACCTATCCATATAGCTCAAATGCTCCAACCCTGGCAACATCCTTGTAAATCTTTTCTGAACCCTTCCAAGTTTCACAACATCCTTCCGATGGGAAGGAGACCATAATTGCACGCAATATTCCAGCAGTGGCCTGGAATATTGCGTGCAATTATTGGAATAGTCCAATGTCCTGCATGTGAAAACCATATAAGCAACAAAGGATACATGGGGCTGAGTTGAATCCCTGACTATCAACATCCTGGAGGTTGTCATTGCACAGAAACTGAAATGGACTTGGCACATGAACACAGTGGCTACATGAGCAGGTCAGAGGCTAGGAATCCTGTAGCGAGTAACTCCTCTCCTGACTCCCTAAAGCCTGTCCATCATCCACAAGTCATAGGTCAGGAGTGTAATGGAATACTCCCCACATGCCTGGATGGTTGCAACCCCAACACTCAGTGGAGTAGTGGACAGTTTGGACGAATGTTACAGGTTGCAGGGGGACTTAGATAAACTGCAGAATTGGGCTGAGAGGTGGCAAATGGAGTTCAATGAAGCTAAATGTGAGGTGATGCGCTTTGGGAAGAATAACAGAAAGGCAGAGTACTGGATCAATGGAAAGATTCTTGGTAATGTGGATGTGTAGAGGGATCTTGGAGTCCATGTGCATAGATCCCTGAAAGTTGCCAACCAGGTGGATAGTGCTGTTAAGAAGGCATACGGTGTGTTAGGTTTCATTGGTAGAGGGATTGAATTCTGGAGCCGCAATATCATGCTGCAACTATACAAAACACTAGTGCAGCCACACTTGGAATATGGTGTACAGTTCTGGTCACCATATTTTGGGAAGGATGTGGAAGCATTGGAAAAGGTGCAGAGGAGATTTACCAGAATGTTGCCTGGTCTGGAGGGAAGGTCTGATGAGGAAAGGCTGAGAGACTTGGGTCTGTTCTCATTGGAAAGAAGAAGGCTAAGAGGGGATTTGACAGACATACATGATGATCAGAGGATTAGATACGGTAGACAGTGAAAGTCTTTTTTCTAGGACGATGGCTTGTACGAGGGGGCATAACTACAAGAGCAGAAAGTCATTCAGACCCTCAAACCTGCTCTATCATTCAATAAGATGCTGGCTGATAGGATTTAAGACAGATGTCAGAAGCAGGTTCTTTATGCAGAGAGTGGTAAGGGCATGGAATGCCCTACCTGCTAATGTAGTCAACTCAGCCACATTAGGGAGATTTAAACAATCCTTGGATAAGCACATGGATGATGTTGGAATAGTGTGGGGGTACGAGCTGAGAATAGGTCGGCGCAACATCGAGGACCAAAGGGCCTGTTCTGCGCTATATTGTTCTATGTTCTAACACTCAAAGATTTGACATGGAAGACATGTCAAGGACAAAGCAGCCACTGAAATGGCACCACATCCACAAACATTCAGTACCTCCACCACCGACGCTCAGTAGCAGCAGTGTATCCTATCTACAAAATGCACTGCAGAAATTTACCAATGATTCTTCGGTAGCACCTTCCAAACTCACAATCACTTCCATTTAGGAGAACAAAGGCAGCGCCACCTGCAAGTTCCCTCCAAGCCACTCCCTATCCTGACTTGGAAATGTATCGCTGTTCCTTCACTGTCACTGGGTCAAAATCTTGAAACTCCCTCTGTAATGGCATTGTGGCTGCACCTATACCATGTGAGCTGGGGTAGTTCAAGGTTCACCACCATCACAAAGGTAATAAATGCTGGCCTAGTCTGTAACTCCAACACCCCCAAATTAAATAACAAAATCCTTAACTCTACCTTAATTTGGGCTCAATGGTAGAAGTCAATAAGATATAAAATCCTGAAGAGTTTTGACGCGGTCGATATGGAGCACAGTCCCTGTTCGGGGAGAACCTAGAATTAGGAGTAACTGTTTAAAAGCCAGTGATAATTCACATAAAACAGAGATTAAGTGATTTTTTTTTCTTTCTAAGGGTTGTCGGTCTTTGAACTTCCTTCTTGAAAAGGTTGAGGAAACAGAGTCCTTAAATATTTTGAAGGAGCGATAGATAGATTCTTATTAAACAAGGTGGTGAAAGGTTATGATAAAAAGGCAATTTGGAAGCACAATCCTATCAGCCAGCATCTTATTGCATGATAGAGCAGGTTTGAGGGTTTGAATGGCTTTCTGCTCCTGATGTGTATGGTTAGCTGGTTCAGTGAAGGCTGCATGACTTTCTGCTTCAGAAGGTGGTGGATATTGTTTAATTATAAGACAGAGGTGGACAAATTCTTGTTAGACAGGGGTATCAAGGGTTCTTAGGGGTGTGTAGTGTGGGCATCTGCCATGATTTTATTGAATGACCGAGTAGGCTCGAATGGTCTAATTCTGCTCCCATTTTACATGTCCAAATGGTAGAGATTGGAGATGTGGCAACTGCCACATTTCTCTAGTTAGCCCACAAGTGCCTGGGGAATGTTGCAGCAATATAAATGGTAGTTTACAAGAGTGGCAACTTGAACCTCAATAGGAGGATTGTACCAGGCTCCTCTCTTAAGCAGACACCTCTTTGAGTCTGAACGTTTCATAGTGCTACATGTACTGGTTGAATCCAATACTTTTCAGTGTGTCATATGGACAGGGATTAACAGAAAGGAGCTACACTCCAGCTCTTGAACTGTTTCCTAATCAGTGAACCGGAAGCTGTGTGCCTACATGTTTTGCTCGGTGGTAAGAGAATGTGCGCTTTGTTTCAATAAAGCATCTGTATTGTGTAAAATCTGAACTGTCACCTTACTGTTAGATTTTACTGAAATGTATTCAGCTACATTTAAGTGCATGCCAGTGAATTAGCTTATACAAGTGGGAGGACGAACCTGGTAAAAGCTTTCTCACCAAAATTTGATGTTTGCCCTAGCGTTTGAGCCCAGTTCAATGCTCATTCTATCATTAGACCTTTACAATGTAACCTCAATAGCGTTTGCAATATAATCTAATTGACGGCGCCACTATTTATTGCCCATCCCTAATTGCCCTTGAGAAGGTGGTAGTGAGCTTCTTCCTGAACCACCATGTCTGGCGTAAGTACATGCACCATACTGTTAGGGAGGGAGTTCCATGATTTTGACTGAGTGATTTTGAAGAAACTGCTGTAAAATTCCAAGTAAAGATGATGTTCTGACTTGCAGGTGTTGGTGTTCCACTTATCTGCTGTCCTTGTCCTTCTACATGGTAGAGGTTATGGGTTTGGAAAGTGCAAAAGTAGAGGGCATAGGATAGGGTGAGAGGGGAAAGATATAAAAGAGACCTTTGGGGCAATTTTTTAACACACAGAGGGTGGTACGTGTATGGAATGAGTTGCCAGAGGAAGTGGTGTAGACTGATATAATTGCAACATTTTTAGAGGCATTTGGATGGGTATATGGATGGGTGCTGGCAGTTGTGACTAGATTGGGTTGGGATATCTGGTCGGCGGGGATGCGTTGTTTCCGTGCTGTACATCTCTGACTCTATTAAAAAGTCACAGCAGAGCAGTGCTGAAAATCTGAGCAAAGTTGAAAATGCATTTTCTGCTGAAACCTTCTTTATAATTTTGCTGCCTCTGGACTATTTCAATGCACTCTCACATTCTGCTTTTGGTAAACTCAATGTAATTCTAAAACTCTGCTGCACCTTGTTATCTATCGCCCTTTTATTAGCTCTGTCAAGCATCACTTTTTGGTTTTAAAATCACTATCATTTTGTCAAAATCTTTTGCAGCCTCATTCCTTTCTATCTCTGTACTCTCCTCTAGCCCCGCAACCCTCTGAGATATCTGCACTCCCCTAATTCTGGTCTGTTGTGCATCCCTGCTTTTAACTCCTTCACTTGTTTGGTGGCTGTGTTTTAAGCTGTGGAGTTTCTAACCTCCATAATTCCCTCCCTTCACCACTTTGCCTCTAACCTCACTTCTCTCCTTCAAGACCCTCAGTGGAAACCTCCATGATCCACCAAGCCTGACAAAATATCTCCTTGCATGGCTTGGTGTTATATTTGAAGCAGTCTGGCGCACTGACCTCTACATCGCTGAAGCCAAACGCCAACTCGAGGACACCTCTTCCTACCGCCCCCTTGACCATGACCCCACCCCCCCATCACCAAACCATATCTCCCAGACCATACAGAACCCCATCACCTCAGGAGATCTCCCACCCACAGCTTCCAACCTCATAGTCCGGGAAACCCACACTGCCCGGTTCTACCTCCTTCCCAAGATCCACAAGCCCGACCACCCTGGCCGACCCATTGTCTCAGCATGCTCCTGCACCACTGAACTCATCTCTACCTACCTCAACACTGTCCTATCCCCCCAGTCCAGGAACTCCCCACATACATTCGAGACACCACCCACGCCCTCCACCTCCTCCAAAACTTCCGTTTCCCCGGCCCC
>NC_057724.1:67227907-67299199 GCF_004010195.1 Chiloscyllium plagiosum
CCCTGACCTGCCCGGACTTGTCCGACCTGCCCAGCTCCTTTTCCACCTATCCACTCCACCCTCTCCTCCCTGACCTATCACCTTCATCTCCTTCCCCACTGACCTATTGTACTCTATGCCACTCTCTCCCACCCCCACCCTCCTCTAGCTTATCTCTCCACGCTTCAGGCTCTCTGCCTTTATTCCTGATGAAGGGCTTTTGCCCGAAACGTCGATTTTGCCTGTCCTCGGATGCTGCCTGAATTGCTGTGCTCTTCCAGCACCACTGATCCAGAAATTTGTGTTATATCTTGTTTTGTAACGCTTCTGCGAAGCAAGTTGGAATATCTTTAGTGTTCAAGACTTGTGCATATTTGTATTGTTGCTGCTGTGCAATGCTGAGTTTAAAATGATGGCGAAACCAGAATAAAATCCTTACTTATGGCCAAATAACTCTGTGCTGACTTTGTGGCCAGAAATGAGTGGGGAATGTTATACCCTGAATCATAATGTGATGCCTTAGATTAATGCAATTTCAATTTGCTTTCTGGTTTTCAAAATATATGCACTGGAATTCCAAAACATCAAAGTAATGCTTCTTCCTTTGTTCAAAAAGTCAAAGTTGACTCATTGTTATTTGCCCATACTTCTCATTGCCATGACTGAAGCTGCTGATTCTTGTGGAGTTCTGGTGGAAGGGGAAGTCTCCACTTTCTCCAGGTTGCCACAGTTTGTGTGCTGGCCTGCACTGCCAGTGCTAGCATGCTGTTTGGCAAGGTAGGTCCTGTCCTATCCTGAACTGAAGCACACCTTGGACTGGATGCAAACACCATTTAGAGAGTCATAGAGATATGAGTATGGGCAAATAACAACTGAAGCACACCTTGGACTGGATGCAAACACCATTTAGAGAGTCATAGAGATATACAGGATGGAAACAGACCCTTAAGTCGAACTTGTCCATGTCGACCAGATATCTTAAATTAATCTAGTCCTCTTTGCCAGAACTTGGCCTATATCCCTCTAAAACCTTCCTATTCCTATACCCATCCAAATGTTGTAATTGTACCAGCCTCCACCACTTCCTCTGGCAGCTCATTCCATACATGCACCAGCATCTGTGTGAAAAAGATGCCCCTGAGGTCCCTTTTAAATTTTTCCCCCCTCAGCTTAAATCTATGCCCTCTAGCTCTGGACTCCCCCATCTCAGGGTACATACCTTGCCTATTTACCCGATCCATGCCCCTCATGATTTTATAAACCTCTATCAGATCTCCCCTCAGCCTCCGCCGAATGATCCTGAGGAGAGCATGAATTGTGATCCGGATTTAGAACGACAAACAGCAGGGGCTGGCAGGTCTTTGGAATTTTTAAAAATTTCAAAAATACTTTATTCATTAAAGATATCTTTTCTCTATATATACTTAGTCATAAACACAGTTTGTTTCTGTAAAGAAACAAAACAAACATTGGAGTTTGCCTCTATCTGAACAAACCAAAGGCATCTCCTACTTGAACCAGACTATATTGCCATAGATTTGAGGCACCAGGCGGGTCCGTTACTGAATGGGCCCCCATTTAACTTCAACAGGAAGACCTCAGACAGCGGTCTTTCCCCACTGTGCCTTGGTGGCAGCAGCTGCCCCAAGCTTTAGTGCATCCCTCAGCACAAGGTCCTGGACCTTGGAATGTGCCAGTCTGTAATGCTCAGTCGATGTCAACTCCTTGTTCTGGAAGACCAACAGGTTTCAGGCAGACCAAGGAGCTTTATTCACCTAGTTGATGGTCCTCCAGGCACAGTCAATGTTTGTCTCAGTGTGCTTCCTGGGGAACAGACCATACAGCACAGAGTCCTGTGTCACAGAGCTGCTCAGGATGAACCTGGACAAAACCCACTGCATCTCTCTCCAGACTTCCTTTGCAAAGGCACATTCTAGCACACACACACACACACACACACCCCAGCCATGTCGAGGGCAGTGTCCAGAGGTGCAGACCGACTGGATTTACATGAAGGATCTCACAGACTGTGCCTTTCTCAGCACCAGCCAAGCGATGTCTTGGTGCTTGTATTAAAATTCTGGTGATGAGACATTATGCCAAATGTCTTTGACAGTCTGCTCAGGGAACCACATAGTCTGCATTAGTATAGGCCTGCATTTGAATCTCTCTCTAATGAGTGAGCAGCCTAGAACTGTGGTGATAAGACTGTGGTGACTTTAACCTATACTTTGCTAATAGATAAAAAGGTAAAGTCCCCATAGTACCATACAGCTGCTCTCTCATTGGAGACAGGTGACTGGTGATGAGATTGATCTGAGGGTCATGACACCTCAGGTGAGGGGAGAGGTTGAGAAGGAGAGGCCTTAATGGTAACGTCAGCGAGTGCGGGAATTGAACCTACACTATTGGCATCACTCTGCATCGCAAACCAGCTATTTGACCAACTGAACTAACTGACCCTCTATTGGCATAGTCGAAAAGTGTGGTGCTGGAAAAGCACAACAGATCAGGCAGCATCTGAGGATCAGGAGAGTTGACGTTTCAGACATAAGCCCTTCAGCATTCTGACTTTGGTCTTCACCATCTGCAGTCCTCACTCACTCACTCACTCGTCCAATGGCATCGTCGTACATACACTGAAGAATACCTTTATCCACCAGAATAGCCGTCTTGCTACAATCCATTTTAAAAAGCTTGAATTGTGCGTGCATTTTGTCAATTTATGTGAAATGATAAATTATTACAGTCACGTTTACAAAACTGCCTGGAATGAGTGACTGCAGTAAGAGGTGAAATTAGAGAAACTGGAGCTGTGCTCCTTTGAGCTGAGAAGGTTAAAGATAGGTTTAATATGGGTGTTCAAAATCAAGGAAAGTATTGAGAGAGTAAGTAAGGAGAAATTTGTTTGTGTGCTAGAAAGGTCAGTAACCAGAGAAGACAGATTTAAGGTAAATGTGAAAAGAATCTCAGAGAAGAAGAAATTTTTTTTTCACATATTAAAAGTTGTGATCAGGAACACGCTGCCTGTAAGGATGATGGCAGCAGACTGAATAGTAACTTGCAAACGGGAATTTGATGAATACTCAGGATATAAAAGTATTGCTGAATTATTAAAATAAAAGTATTAATATTAAATTGCAGTGTATATTTTTAAAAATGAGACTGAAATTTGTATGCTCGGTCCAATTAACTCCTGCTTCTTAAGGCTGCTTCATCTGAGGATTACTCCTAGTTTTTACTGCAAAGTCATGAGAGATTGACTCGCATTTTGTAAAATCTTCATATTTTTGCAAATGTAGATGTCACAAATGTATGCAGTATAGCTACTTTCAAACTAAAACTCTATGAAAGAAAAACAATCATTGACAGCATACAGACTGTCCAGCCACACAATATTCTGGGTACACATTATCACCAACCTTTGAGCTTTGGTGGACCATCTCCAGTATTTACATGAGACCCCCAAGAAGATTGTAGCAGGGTTCTGATGAAGGGTGACTGAACCCGAAATGTTAACTCTGCATTAACTCTACAGATGCTGTCTGTCCTGCTGAGTTTCTCTAGAAATTTCTGTTTGTTTCTGATTTCCAGTATCTGCAGTTCTTTTGTTTTTTTTGTTAAGACTGTATTTTAGCAGGATGGCAGTACACCGTGGCGTACTTACTATTTTGTTGCCACCCTAATAAAATGGTATTTTCTTTCAGTTATTTTTATTTGTTCAAGTGGTTGGATTAGCAGCTAATACTCAAAGCTATGACAAAGGAGAACCAGTGGATACTGAGGAAGTTAAAATGCCACAGAGGGGTCAGTTCTGTGCTGTGCTTCTCTTTCAGGACATATTGGGGACTCAAGGATTAAATATTCCATTACCAAATGACTTACTGCAGTATCAACTGAAAGCCTGTCCTCTTACAATACAGACAGAACATCTCAATAGGGGGGAGGCTGACTGTTTCTCAGAAATGGAGCCTAGTGGAGCCACACATGTGAATTCCCTCTGTAGCCCCAGACAGAGGTATTTGCTCTTTCCAGACAAGACTGATAGCCTTGGCCACAACCCTGTTAAACTGCCTCCCGCTCCCATTGTCTTCCCCTCCATATTAGTATAGGTATGTGAATCCCCCATTAACCTCCCCTCCATATTAGCATAGATATGTGAATCCCCCATTTACAGCAGGCAAAACCCTTCTGCCTTAATTTCTTCCCATCAACACATAGTCATGAAGAACACGATAATCAGTTTCCGTAATCCATTCACACATCACTGGACATCAACATTCATCGGACTTTGTAAATTCATAATTATCTACTTTAAACTATGTG
Organism: Chiloscyllium plagiosum; assembly: GCF_004010195.1. Classification (NCBI taxonomy): domain Eukaryota; kingdom Metazoa; phylum Chordata; class Chondrichthyes; order Orectolobiformes; family Hemiscylliidae; genus Chiloscyllium; species Chiloscyllium plagiosum. The sequence continues at coordinate 67,232,213 of NC_057724.1, forward strand.
ATCACAATCACCCATGTGACCGATAAATCTTTTGTTTAATTCCTATAAAATATATTGTCTTTGTGTGTAGGGCAGAGATTCATGGAGAAGGGTCGCCACAAGTAGATGCACGGTTACTTTGGGGACATTGAGAATCTCTCGCTGGCTCTCCGATAATAAAGCATCTACCATTGTACAGAAACTTGTGCCGTCCAGATTTGTGGAACAAAATTTACATTAACAGATACAATCAATTTGGGTTTCCAGAAAGCTTTTGATAAGGTGCAGAACAGGCTGATAAATAAGACAAGAGCCCATGGTGTTAGGGGCAAGCTGCTGTCATAGATAGAGGATTGACTGACTGGCAGAAGGCACAGAATTGGTATAAAAGAGTCTTTTTCAACTTGGCAGCCAGTGACTAGTGGAGTTCTGCAGGGGTTGGTGTTAGGACCACAACTGTTCACGTTACACATTCACGATCTAGAAGAAGGAACTGAGGGCATTGTTGCAAAGTTTGCAGATGATACAAAAATAGGTGGAGGGACAGGTAATGTTGAGAGGCTGCAGAAGGACTTGGACAGGCTGGGAGAGTGAGCAAAGAAGTGGCAGATGGGACACAATGTGTGAAAATATAAGGTTATACACTTTGGTCAGGAGAATAGATGATTTTCTAAGTGAGAAAAGGCTTTGGAAATATGAAGCACAAAAGGACTTGGGAGTCTTAGTTTAGGATTGACTTAAGGTTAATATGCAGGTTCAGTTGGCAGATAGGAAGGCAAATGGAATGGTAGCAATCATTTCGAGAGGTCTGGAATATTAGAGCAGTTATGGACTGCGAAGCCTGTGTAAGGCTCTGGTCAGACTGCATTTTGAATATTGTGGCAGGGTTGGGCCCCGTATCTAAGGAAGGATGTGCTGGCATTGGAGGAGGTCTACAAGAATGATTCCAGGGATGGAGAGCTTGTCGTACAGGTTGTTCTGCTATAATGCATGTTTCATTGACACAAATTCACTGTAATGGGATTAACGAACTGGGGACACTGTTTCTAAAGTGCAAACTTTTAAAGCGTGTATTGGTTATAACGTGATTCCAGCCCTTTCAGTTTATACGGTGCTGCTATTGTTAAAGTACCTATTCAAGATGGCTCAGGGAATCCCTGATGGACTCAACCTTTAAGCCTGTCTTGGTTCACCCTGGAGATCGTACTCTGTGGCAGTCTGGAATATAAAATTCTTACACACAGTTTAGTTTAAATTATTACCTTTATTTACCAATGGCATCAATGTTACACAATAACATAGATACCTACAAGTCAGCCTTGAGCTAAGGTTCTAAAACTTTTAGTAGAGTAATGGTCTTACCCCTAAGAGCTCTCTCAGGTTACCCTCCTTGTTGCTGCAAACAAGCTGTCTTTATACAGAATTTGGTATTAAAGTTACAAAAACGCCACATGTCCTTAATCAGATAAGCAGCAATAAAATGGCAAAAGTTTGCAGAGAAAGCGAAACTCATTGACATGTCTGAGTACGCTGACTAATTAAGCTACATGCACATCAAAGTGGGAGCCCTGATCAAGCTAGGCTAAATGGCCAATTGCTTTGGCTAGTACATCATAACAAGAAACTAGTCTAAACTATGTGGAAAAGGTCACAAGGTAACCTTGCTCAGCTAAGATACCCAGTAATGCTGTCCTAATAAATGGCTTTTTCCTTTAAAATCATCTTAGATTCAGAAAATGCAATTTAAATTCATAACATTCCCAGGTCTTGAGCTCCAGGGAACAGCAAGCAAACATTCAATCCATGACAACACAGTGTTCATTCAAATCAGACCATAAAGGGTTAACCTTTCCACCAGCTTCTGTCCTCTGTCTGTCTCTCTCTCTCTCTCTCTCTCTGTCACTTTGTGTCCCTGAAGCCTTCAGTCAGTGAATGTAATTTACAGAAGAATGTTTTCTCTCTCTCACTCACATGAACATCTTCCAACTTTCTTACAATGTCAGTTTCAGCCTTTGTGTTTCCCTAGCTTGTAAGGGTAATGAGACAGACACCTTCCAGAACAGTCAAGATTACGGAACTGAGTTTCATTAATTCAAATATGCTCAGTGTGGTATACATGAAAATGTATCAGGATTGTTCTGTTATGTGCATACTCCACTCAGCTTAATAAATTAAAAGTTCTTTTCCTATTGAGTATGAGTTTTGTTAAGAGTCTTCGATATAAACCAAAAATTTAATTATCCGACATCCAACTGTGAAATATATGCGCTTCGAGCCCTGGGGGTGAGAAGGAAGTACTGCCACACATTCCACAAGTGAACAAATGTTCTCACCTTATTTACACTGATCGATTGACACTAAGAACAGATGTCCTTAATTCTTCTGAACAAATGCCTCCCCCCGCCACTGTGGTTAAGCGCTTTCCCGCATCACGGACAGATGTGTAAGGCTACCAGCTTTCTCACTATTGTGCGATTTCCTTCCAACACGAGATTGTACGAGAATGGAACTACCACTTTATAGCAGAACTGACTGTATGAAGAGCTGTTGAGGACTCCGGGTTTGTATTTGATGGAGTTTAGAAGGATGACAGGGGATCGGATTGAAACTTACAGAATACTGAGAGGCTTGGATAGAATGGATGTGGAGAAGATATTTCCATTAGTAGGAGAGACTAGGACCCAAGGGCACAGCTTTAGAGTGTAGGATCGACTCTTTAGAACTGAGGTGAGGAGGAATTTCTTCAACCAGCGAGTGGTGCATCTATGGAATTTATTGCCACATAAGGCTGTGGAGGCCAGGTCATTGAGCATATTTTAGACAAAAATAGATAGATTCTTGATTTCTAAGGGGATCATGGGTTACAGGGAGAAGGTAGGAGAATGGCGTTAAGAAACAGATTAGCTGTAATCGAATGGCTGAGCAGACTGATGGGCCAAATGGCCTAATTCTGCTCCTATATCTTATGATCTATCCTAGTTAACTTGGAGTTGGTAATAGAGAGCTGTTTTCCTGAAATCTCTGAAGTCATTGGGATGTAGGAGCCCGTAGAATGCAATTCTAGGAAATTCCAGGATTTTGACCCAATGGCAGTGAAGGGACTGTGATGTTGTTCCAAGTGAGAATTGTGAGTGTGATGTGGTGGGGATTGGGGGAGCTGGGTGGAGGCGGCTCTTGCAGGTGGTGGTCTTCCCCATGCATCTGCTGCTTTTATCCTTCTTTTCGTAAAGGTCATAGGTTTGGAAGGTGCTCTAAAGGAGTCTTGGTGAGTTACTGAAGTCCATCTCCTACCTGGTGCACACTGCTGCCTTTAGTGTCAGTGCTGAAGGAGAATGAATGTTGAAGATGGTGGATGGTGTACCATCAAGCAACCTGCTTTGTCCTGGATGGTGTCGAGCTTCCTAAGTAATATTGGAGCTGCACCCATCTAGGCACTGCTAAAAGTTAGAGTTTCTGTAAGTTGTGTTATGAGTGATAATTGCCCACATCTAGCCTGTGGAATATTTTAGGCAATACAGTATGTCTTTATTCCGATTTACACAGCTCCACTGTTTTAGATATTTAGAGTCATAGAGATGTACAGCATGGAAACAGATTCCAGTCCAACCTGTCCATGCCGACCAGATATCCCAACCCAATCTAGTCCCACCTGCCAGCACCTGGCCCACATCCCTCCAAACCCTTTCTATTCGTATACCCATCCAAATGCTTTTTAAATATTGCAATTGTACCAGCCTCCACCACTTCCTCTGGCAGCTCATTCCATATACATACCACCCTCTCATAGGTCTCTTTTATATCTTTCCCCTCTCACTCTCAACCTATGCCCTCTAGTTCTGGACTCCCCGACCCCAGGGAGAAGACTTTGTCTATTTATCCTATCCATGCCCCTCATAATTTTGTAAACCTCTATAAGGCCACCCCTCAACCTCCGACACTCCAGGGAAAACAGCCCCAGCCTGTTTAATCAACCTGTTGTATTATGTCACTCTTCTGAAATAGGTGACGCTTGAACACAGGACCTTCTGGCTCAGAGGAATGCTGTAAGACTCCTAGCTCCACTATTTTAGGACAAGTCAACTCATCAGCCAGCTGTTTATACCTTGTTAAAGTGCGATTAAGTTAGTGATCAGACTGCAGATATAACACATGAGGATGGCCCTGTGCTTAAAAATATGTTGATTAGTTGGGACTTTGATTTTAGTCAAAGTAGTTATTAACAGTGATAATACACTGATGCGGTCTGGTTTTAATTTGCCAACGTTGTTGATGGAGCCTGATGGTTTCTCCTGTTTGAACAGCCCTCCAGGATCTCATGTTGAATGGTGTAAACAGCTCATTGCTGCTACAATCTCAACCCAGCTTTCAACGACAGCAGCTCCAGATAACGTCTCCAAAGATTACCGGGTAAGTGATGCCAGTTTAAAATCGTAACACCTGCAGTCTTTTAGAGTCTGTTTCTCACAATAACTCTCTCCTCTGTCTCTTTGCCTCCTCTTCAAAAATACCCTGCCACTATCAGCAAAGCTTTGTGTGCCTGTCCAAGTAATTAGCAGGAGTTGTGCGAGGGTCATTTTCTGAATCATCCTTCCTGCTGGTTAAGCATCTCCCTAACACCCTCCACAGTCTGCTTCATAACTTGGGCAATAAAGACTTCACTGTGGGTACAGATGGATGTTGTTACACTCTGGTGTTTGTAGATCTAATGTCTCATGGCATTGACCTGATTTATGTACCATAAAAAATATGGAAAATAATTCTTGCTTTTACTATAGAAGTATTAATGACATCAAAGAAGGTAACTAATAGGTGATGCAGATTACATTCTGTGTTTTAGATTGATGTTCTGGAGTAAGGCTCAGCACTGGTGTCTGTAGCACAGTATAATTTAGTTAAATGCTTTCATTTACAGCAGGTTGAAATATTTCAGTGTTGCATGCAATGAAAGCAGTAAATGCAGAGGCAGTGCGGTTGGTGAAGGATAGAAAATCCATTATTTGTGTTCCTCTTTAAAGAGGATTTACTCAACTACAGAACTAATAAGGCAATAGAGGATGTTGACCAAGTTTCGAAGCAGTGGGTGTTTGATCCTCCATTTAACATGGGTGGGTAAACCGATGGTTTGGATACAAAATTGGCTCAGACACAGGAAGTAGAAGTGTAGTGGCAAAGGGTGTTTTTTCAGACTGGGAGAAATTTCTGGTGGTGTTTCACAAGGAGTAATTTAGATCCATTACTCTATTCAGTTTTTTTAAGTACCTAGACTCTAATGCATGGAACCAATTATAATGCTTTCAGACGATGCCAAACTTTGGAAAGTAGATGAGGATAATTAGTGTGTTCAGGATGACCTAGGGTAGGCTGGTGAAATGGATGATAGGGTTCCATCCAGAGAGTTGTGAAGTGATGCTGTTTGGGGATCTAAAATGGAAAGATGGTACACTAAGTGGCAAAATATTGCCAAGTCTGATGAGCCCAGAGATCCTGGTGTCCATATACACCAATCCTACGAAAGGTGACAGAGCAAGTTCATAAAGTGGTTGAAAAAGAATATGGGTCATTTATGTTTATAGAGTGGAAATATGCAAGCAAATGCATCAATGTCACAAGTGTACAAATGATTGTTCATATCTCAGCTGGAGTGTGGTGGATGATACTGGGCTCTACACTTCAGGAAGCTGTCAAGCTCTTCGAGAGGACTCAGGATGCGATCTTATTATGAGGGCCTGAAGTTATGAAGAGAGGTTGTAAATATTAGTACTGCCCCCTACAGAACAGAGAAGGTTAAGACGCAATCTTAAGAGAGGTCTTCAAGATGCCCCGAGAGTTTGATAGACGAGTAGGAACAATTATTTTCTCTGGCAGGTGAGTCATTAACTAGAGAACCTGGATTTCATGTAATTGGGAAATGATCTACAGGAAATCAAGAGACATTTTCAGATAGCATGTTGTTGGAATCTGAAACCACTACCTGAAAAGATGGTGGAAGCTGATTCCTTAAGTAGTGTTAAGGAATTGGAGAGGTACTCAAAGGTGGAGGAGCTTATGGGGTTATGGACAAAATCTGGAAATGTGAGACAAAGCAAAATTATCGAAGAGATGCAACCAACTGGATGGTCTTGTTCAATGCTGCAAGTGAGACTGCAAATAGTATAATCAGCAAAGCACCATCTCATTGCTTCTCCATGAGTGCTCTAGAATATTAGAGTTGAACAATCTAAGTCTGTGCCCAGTTAGTTCAAGAAAGGAATGATATTATATTGAGGAGGCGATGTCCTTTTATGTTGGATGTATAGGTTATGAAAACCTTTTGACTGTCACATTGTTACCTGTGTAATATTCCAGCCATGGGAGATTGTTCTGTGAGTCAAGTGGAGATGCTGTCACATGATCAGCTGATACTTGAGATGGTTGTCAACTGTCATCCCAATGACTGAAAGGGGACTGACAGTCTTGAACCCTAACCCAAACCCATAAGTTCTAGACAACTTTAATACAACTGAGAACTCTCATTATTTGGACAACGACACGACAGAACTGACTGCATCAACCTTGCATTGGAATGTGCTGTTAACAAGCACTTTCACTGTGACACCTGATTGAGATACACTTGAAGAACTGATTAAACTTTGCAACCAGTTCTTCCCTTCAAATCTAAATTTACGAAAACGAATTGCTGTAGTTTCTTTTTGTCTGTTGTCTGTTGTCTGATGATTTATTGCTGGATTTTTCCCCACTCATTCCTTTTTGAATAGATGTTTACACTTGGTTCTTCAATGCTGTATTGGTGTTTTGTGTAATATACCTCTGTTGTGTGCTCCCATTACCAACAGGAATGGCCCTATCTATACTGTCTGACTTGATCATAGCTTTACAACATCTTTCATATCATTTGACCAATAATTTTATGGTATTTGTCTCAGATTCTTCCCAAACATCTCTCTGTCCATTACAGGCAGTGACATTACTGCAGATTCACAGGATCTCACAAGAAGTCTGGATTATTCCCATTCCACGTTTTTGCAAAGATGACATTTCCTTATCCTAGTTTCCACATCTTCTCTGCTCTGAAAACTCCACTGTCCATATTGGGATTTCTGAAATCCCACCCTTTCCCAATGGTTTCTTCTCCATGATGATTGTCAGTATCTCTGACATGGTCTGTTCCATTGCCCGAGCCACCGTGCTCATTCTCCTCTCAACAGCGGTTGCCAAGGAACCCCTTTCCCCAACCATCAACACCCATCAGCTGCCACTTTCACCAGATCCTCTTTCACCACTTCTAGCAAGATACCAACACTACCCTCTTCCAGGATTCTGTTTTCTATTCTTCTCCACAGGCAGTCCACTGTGTAAGGGCAGCAGGGACACCAAATGTCTTTTTACCTTCTCCAGTGCCTGAGGCCTATGTGAGACAGTCACCTTTATGCATTTTTGTGTTGTTTGCTGCTCCAGATCTCCTTTCTTATTTCTTCCAGTCCTTTACCAAGAGTTAAAACCCGTTTCCACTTTTCTGCTTTTTTTCCTTCTGTTTCCTACTTTACTAAATAGATTTCTAACATTTTTGTTTTGATCAAGGGCATGCACCAGGAGGGGTAATCTGCCCATTTTCTTTACAGATACTGGCTGACTGCTCTGCATTTGCAGAAGTTCTGGTTTTAGTTTCTAATTTCCAGTATTTACTTTTCATGTATCATTTACACTTGACTGCTGACAGGAACACTCTGAAAATCTCTATCAATCTGTGTCCTCAGAAAGAATCTTTCCATAGGCTGGTGCAGCTGACAGAGTAGAACTTGGTATATGTTAAGCACACTTTTCTGATAGACTCTGTGACATTTTCAAAACAAGGTGCCCTGTGCCCAGTCTCCGCGGGTATTGGTTTGGCTGCCATATTTGTGGAGACCATTTTGTTTAGGGTGTCCTTCAAGATAGGAGTTAGGCCCTGCATCTATGTCAGTTTGTCTTTTTGGTTCTTTGATGGGATGTGGCCATCTCTGGTAAAGACAGCTCATCTTTAATGTCCATCGAGCTGGGTGGCTTGTTAGGGCCTTCTCAGAGTGCAGGTAAGAGTCAACCACATTGCAGTGGATCTGGAGTCCCACCTAGGCCCGACCAAGTTACCAGATTCCAGAAGTGAAAGTGATGACCAAATGGTATTATCACTAGATTATTAATCCAGGGATCCAGGTAATGTTCTGGGGACTTGGGTTCAAATCCCACCATGGCAGATGGTGGAATTTGAACTTAATAAGAATCTGGAATTAAGAGTCTAATGATGACTGTGATCTGTTCTTGATTGTTGGGGGAAAAATACATCTAGTTCACTAATGTCTTTTTTGGGAATAAAGCTGCCATCCGTACCTGGTCTGGCCTACGTATGACTCCAGGCCCATGTCAATGTGGTTGACGCTTAACTGCTCTTGGATACTGGGGATGGGTAAGAAATGCTGGCCAAGCCAGCGACGCCCACATCCCATGAATGAATTTTTAGAAAAACAATATTAGTGAAGCAGAAATAAAAACACAAATTGCTGGAAAAGCTCACCACGTCCAGCGGCCTGCTTGTGGAGAGATATCAGAGTTAACATTTCAGGTCCAGTGACCCTTCTTCAGTACGAATGTGCCAAGGTGGGTTTTTATGATAATGAATGAGGTCACTATTCCTGAGGCTGATTTTTCAATTCCAGATTTTTTTGATTGAACTCAAACTGACACTAGCTGCTATGTTTTGGGATTTGAGTCCATGCCCTCGCCACATCTGCCGAGATTCTGGATTTCCAGTTGAGTGACAGTGACCCTCCCCTCAAATAAGGGGTCTCATCCCTTTTGTAAAGCCTCTATTAAAATCAAACTTGTGACAGTGTGGCATGGGGCAGATATCAGACCAACTCTACTCATGAATGATTAGTTGTCCCAAAACAGAACTAATTATTTTAATCTTGCCAGACGGAGCAGAAAGGCTGCACTGAGTCCACAGGAGCTGAGACTGAGTCCACAGGAGCTGAGATTGTCTGTCCCCTGCCTGATCCCATTCCTCACCACATCGGGTCTTGCTCCATTGTCCATCACCACCCCAAAGATCAGAACCCAGATGAGGACCAATTGCAGTCTTTCCTGCAGTGTCCCATTGGGCGAGGTAGTTGTGGGGATTTCACCACAGCTCACCTCAGTCTATCCTGGCTGTTCTTCGTTTCCCTTCACCTTCAGGCCTCCAGCATCAAGGAACTGAAATACTGGGCCCAGGACTGAAAAAATACTGAAACAAAAACCAAGCCCAGGACCATTTCTAATTTTTGCAGCTTCCTGCCTCTCTCCACACAGTGTCCCACTTGGCAATCTGTCTCTGGAAGCCCGGGACTCCTCATTGGCACAGGTTGAAAGGTTGACGGCTCAGAGTTGTAACCGCAGAGCTGAGGAATCATGGCTAAGAGTGGCCCGACTGCCCTCTGCACTTAACCTGAGCTGTATGAGGAAGCTGCTGTCCTGAATCCCGTCAGAAGTAACATCAGAGGTTATGCTGCCAGTGTTCCACTCCTTTCATTTTTTTTAAGGTTTTGATTTCTCTGCTCTCGCCCTCTGTGCGGCTATCTAGCTGAAGGGGAGGCCTGGGCTCAAACTCCTGCTAAAGAACAAGCCCCATGGGATGTTTTCTGTATTTGCTTGTTGTTTGACATCAGGAACTCTCTGTATAGGGAATTGCAAACAATAGGCCACATCCCCCAGTCTCTCTCCCTCTCTGTCTTAAAGTGCCTCAGAGTAATGGCCTATTGAAGCACTGTGTTGCCTGTGTTTGCATGCTGCTGGGAGACTTGTGTGATCACAGTGCTCACCAGGACTAACACATAGATCAAAAAGATTACAGCTAAACTGTCTGCTGTTATCCTCACGGCTTCACCCACTTCACCCTGTGAGCCCTCTCTGAATGATTACTGCTAAATGGTGCAAAAGTGACAAACTGACGAGTTATATTGTGGATTTCATTGCTTTTGTAATGTTATTTTGTTTTTGATGTCACTGGACAGGGATGAGGAAAATTCAATGTTGAGAGACTTTGACCGGGATACTGAATGTCCTTTATTGACTTCTTGTTAATGTATTTTAACTAACAGGGTCTCAGGAGGCCTAATCTAAGGGTAAGGATGAAACAAATCAGGAGCATAGCAGGCTTCTCTTCTTTCCTGTTTGTCTCTTGTACTCTGACGCAAAGCTTCCAGTGTGTTTGGCCTCATGTTTCCTGTGTTTTAGTGTCAGTAAAACTTATACTTTCTGCCTCCTTTTAATGGAGTGGGATTTTCAACTTTTGCAGTGCTTATTAAAACAAAACTGCCGTTGACCAAGTTGATGTGTGTAGCTTTGTGGAAATTTGTAGCACAAGGATTTGCTCTCAGCCAGTGTCATTCCTGCTCCAAGCATGTAATAGTGTAACAGATCGCCCCTATCCCCAGACCTTTAAATTGAAGCCTGTTGCTTTGGTGTGAAGCAGGCTGGTGGGTACAACCTGCTTGCTTTCTAAACTTCCCTCAGTTCTGATTTTGTAACATTGATCGTGAGAACCACTGTTAAATGCTCACAGAACAATTGAAGTTGGGCTGGTTTCAAATGATTGTGTCTTCAAGTCGCAACACAGCCACAGAAACCACACTTAAAATACAGACTCGTCCCAGGTGATGACATCGAACTAAGGGATTTATGGTTAACACTGAGGAAGATGTTGGCAAAGGGTTGATTAATCTGCAGAATGGCTGTGTTAATTGCCAAGTGAATATCAATGTGTACAAAATAATGAGGTCTTAGTGAAGGAGGGACAAGGAGACGATTAATTCTGGTTAGATTAAAAAAAAGAGGGGCAATTGAGAGATACAGCTCACTAAGACACTGTTCATTAAGGCTGTAACAAAAGCAAAACATGAAGCTGCAAGCATAGAATTTGGAAGTAGAGAAACTATGTTAATTTTATGTAAATGTTTGGTGAGACCACAGTTGGAGTAGTCTAGGCTGCAAGTTAAAGCATATAGAGGCACTGAAGCACTTTAAAAAGATTGATGAGGATGATAGCAGAAAGAAAAAATCGAAAAGGGGGGCATTAGTGAGTAACCTGATCGAGGCCTTTAAGATTATGTAATGGATGGAGAGGGTAGAATCATAGAATCCCAACAGTTTAGATAGAGGCCATTTGGCCCATTGAGTCTCACTGACCCTCCAAAAAGCACTCCCTATCCCCGTAACCCAGCATTTACCATGGCTAACCCACCTATAGCCTGCAGATCCCTAGGCAGTACGGGCTAATTTAGCATGGCCAATCCACCTAATGTGCACATCTTCGGACTGTGGGAGGAAACCCGAGCACCCGGAGGAAGCCTACACAGACATGGGGAGAATGGTCAAACTCCACACAGACAGTTGCCCAAGGCTGGAATTGAACTCTGGTCCCTGTGCTAACAGCAGTGCTAACCACTGTACCACCCTGTAGGAACATGGGAATTGATCCCAGTTATGGAGAGACCAAACCTGGGCCGCATACCTATACAATAGCAACTGATGAATCCAATTAGGAATTCGGGAGGAATCTGTTTACCCAAAGAATAGTGAGAATGTGGAACTTGCAACCACCCCAGTTGAGATGAGTAGCTTAGTTACATTGAAGGGAAAGTAGTTAAACAAATGAGGGAGAAAGGAATGGAATAGATGAGGTAGGAGGAGGCTCGTGTGGTATATAAACTTCTGCATGAACAATTATGACTGAACGCCCTGAGGTCTCTGTACATAGTGTCAGAGCTCTGTGACCCTGATTAAAAATATAGACATGCTGGTGATGTTTTCTGTAGTTACTGACAGTCACCGAAATCCCATCAGAAACACTGGCACACTGCCTGACACTCTTCACTTAGTATTGACATTTTACAGTACAATCCCCCTGTCAGGATCAACTCACTCTGTGCAATGCTCTTGAGTAATAGTACACTATTAGTATTTCAGCTTCTAGGAACTCTAATCCAAAGACTGCAACCATAAGCATAGGTTTTGCATACAGCAACAAAATAAGTAAGAATGTGTTTGTTGGAATAGGGGTTTTACTTTTTACTCTGTAGTGATTCTATGATTCTACATTTTTGAAGGCGGCACGGTGGCTCAGTGGTTAGTACTGCTGCCTCACAGCACCACGTTCAATTCCAGTCTGAGGCGACTGTCTGTGTGGAGTTTGCATATTCTCCCCGTGTCTGCGTGGATTTCCTCCGGGTGCACCGGTTTCTTCCCACAGTCCAAAGATATGCAGGGCAGGTGAATTGGCCATGTTGAATTGCCCATAGTATTAGGTGCACTAGTCAGAGGGAAACGGGTCTGGGTGGGTCACTATTCGGAGGGTCGGTGTAGACCTTTTGGGCCAAATGGCCTGTTTCCACACTGTAGGGAATCTAATGAATATCAAATAAAACAAACCAACTAAATTAACAGCCCTTTAAAGACATACAATAATATAAATCAGAACTTTAAAGGAAGTTTATTAATTTAAATTAAAATATTGTTCTGGGCTTGCAGATAAACTTTCAGGTCCCATCGGTCATATAAGGCCTCAAGCAAACTGCAGGACATGGTGTGCTCCCTCTCCAGCAATAGCGGGGCATGGACATAAGGGATATATGTGCATAACTCATTGAAGCTGACAGGTTAGGTTGAGACGTTGATTGAAAAAGCAAGCAGGATTCAGGTCTGTAAAAATAAAAGCATACTGAAGACTTTACGGTGGACATTTGCAAACCATTAGTTCGGTCTTAATTGGAATATCGTGTATAGCTCAGGGCACTGCTCTTTAGGAAGAATGCCACTCTCTTAGGAATGGTGCAGAAGAGATTTATAAAATGCTGTCAGGGATGGGGGTTTCAGTGAAATGGATACATTGGAAGCTGGAGTTATTCCCGTGGAGAACAGGAGGTTGAGAGGAAATTTAACAGAGATTGTTCTAAACCGTGATGTCTCTAGGCAAAGTAGACAGGACGAATTTGTTCCCATTCACAGAAAGATTGAGAGTCCAAAGACACTGCTAGACGATATTAACCAGTCAAAAGAGTTGAATCTGAGATGAAGTGAAACAATTTTCTGCAGCGTATCCAGAGGATTTAGTTTGTGACGTTTGAAAGGATGATGGAGGGAGGAAGGGATTTAGATAAGTACTTGAAGGGGTTCAACATTCAGTGTGTGGCTGTTGGATTTACTGGATTGTCCTTGCTGAGTGTTAGTATAGACTTGATGGCCCAAGTAAATAACTTGTATGTTAGAGTCGATCAGTGTTTGTGTAACTTCTCAGGAGAGTCAGTGTTGGTGGTTGTTTTCAAATGAATAGCATCTCCTGAAGCCCTGGGATCCTCCGGTTAACTGAATAACTGATTTAAAATATTGTAACTTGGAGCAGGAATAAAAACTAGTGAGGCAACTTCTTAAAATGAATATTACCAGTGAATATTTTGCACTAACTGCTTGTTATACCGTAGGATTATCTCAAACAGGTAATACCAATATATTCCCAGAACCAGCTCATCGCATACACATTTGTAAACTTGATATTTGTGATGCCTTTGAAAGAGATGTTTAAGTACAACATTAGGCAGGGTAATATTCTTCCTTTTTTTTGTTAGTCTGTTTCAAATTCAATATTAAATAAACCCTCCATGTTTACAGATTTTTTTTTTCCCGAATCAACCCATTCAGAGATGTTGTTACACAGCTCAGGAGCAGGGGAGACTTGAACATGGGCCTCCAGGTTTAGAGTAGGAACATTACCACTGTGCTACAAATACCCTCGATGACACATACCTAATGCCAATCATTGTGATGTTCTTCCTCTTGATTCACACCTAAGTAATTCTTTATTGTCAGAGTAAAAGAGCATTTTGCCTAAATTGGTTACAGATTGTAAATCATATTGTATATAAAAAAACCCTTCCCTTCTGCACACTCTGTAGAGTTATTGAAATATTGGGTCAGTTTGAAACTTGAAATTGGTAGTTGTTGCAATCAGCAGTTCAATTGGACCCTCCTGGTTAGTGAAAATTAGGCCGGAAGTAATCATCAGCAGTGTATAACTTGAACCATTTATTTCAAAGCAGGTGAAGTTCACAAAGACTCATTTGAGGTGAAATTCAGTACTCTGAACACACAAAAGTATACTTAAGACGTTTGAATGAATCATTCTGTTGTAATATCGATTGAAGTGATAGCTTTGCACTTATTATGATAAATGCGGGGTTTTTTTAATCAAGGCGTGCAGTCTGGATGGAAGGTGAAAGTATTTTGCTTTAATTATTTTCTCTCTCATTTTGAAACGGCCCTTTCTGTGGGTCAGAAATGGATTTAAGATGTGTATTGTGACAGTTAATAGATTTTTAGCTTACAGATCTTCAGAAAGGTGATCGTTTTGGAATACAATTCCTTGTAGAAATAGTGAAATGGTTAACATTAGGAAGTCCAAGAAGAGGGCTATGCTTTTGAAGCCACTTTTCGGTTGGTTCATCCCTAAAGGAGATTGGATTTGTTGTTTCTGAATGTTCTGTGCTGGAACTTTCAATTGGGGATGCTAGGTATTTCTGGTCAGTGCCCTAAGGGTAAGAGCTGACTGCATTATGGAGAGGAGGCAGAATGATTGGTGGGCATGGAGGAGATTCTATCTTGACATCCTTGGGTTTAAATGTATTGTTGTTCGTAGATATTTTTTAGTCAACCTGTTCAGAGATGTCATAACACATGTCTGGAGTAGAACAACCTTGATCTAGAGCAGCTACACCCTCCACTCTGAGTTAACTGTGGTTCTGGTGTTCAGTTATCACTAACTTTAAACATGAGACATTATGGTAAGCAGGGACACGTTCAAACACTGAATGATTTATTAAATAAGTGATTGCTGAAATTTCTGTATTGTCGTTTTCATCGCAGCTCATGCATGTGAGGGGAAATTGCAGAAGTTGGGACTGTTGTTTATGAAAAGAAGGTCGGGCTGACAGGAGACCTGATTTTGAGGTTATTAAAATCATGAGCAGGCTTGTTAGAGTAGATCGGGAAAATTCAAACACGGTGGTTTGTATGTGGAATGAACTGCCAGAGGAAGTGGTAAATGCAGGTACAGTTGCACCATTTAAAAGACATTTGGACAGGTACATGGATGGGAAAGGTTTAGAGAGATATGCGTCAAATACAGGCAAGGGGGACTAATTTAGTTTGGGAAATGTGGTCAGCATGGATGAATTGGACTGAAGGGTCTGTATGACTATAAATTATTCCCAGTTGTAAAAGGATCACGAACAAGAGGACGTTGTTTAAAGTGATGTGCAAATGAAACAAGAGTGAAGCGAGGAGTTAAGGTGTGTAATTCACTGCCTGGTAGTATGGCAGAGGCAGGTTCAATTGAGGCATCCAAGAAGGACATTGGATGGTGATTTGGATAGAAATAGTGTGCAAGGGCATGAAGAAAAAGCAAGAGATTGGCATGAGGTAATGATGCTGGTTTGAAGAGCTGGTGCAGTCAAGATGGGCCAAATGGCCTGCGTTGTAAGACATTCTGTGAGGACCAATAACATTTAGTTTAAAATCAGAATATTTTAAAAAGTTCTTTAATGTTAAAATCTGACTAGTTTAGATTAAATGCAGCCTGTGAGTAGAATTTTGGCTTGTCAGTGCAGTTGTAACCCTGATACCCAAAACAAGGCAGTTCTCCAGTGTCATTACTGATCCTTAAGCTCATACAAGGCAGGATCGAATCCCAGCTCTGGATTCTCTGTCCAGGTTTTAGAATAACTCGAACAGTCCACTGGCATCAGTTTTCCAGTTCTCGTCCACTGATCGGAAATCAGCAAAATCTGGCACTGGCATCTTGTGGACCATACTGAATCCTGACACCTCTCATAGCAGGACAATTATGAACCAGCTAAAGGGAGACCCTGAGACCCAGTATTCAAACAGCATACAGGGCATATACCACCAGTTCCAAAGCTCGAAGGCAGAAACCCAGTCTATTCCATTTGTATTTTTCATGCTGTTTCCCATTATCATTGTTGATTTTAGTCAATAGATGTGAGCTGTTCAAACCTTTTTTGTTGCATTGAATTAAAAAGCTTTATTTTGTTTGTTTAACTCAGTGTAAAATGTACATTTTTTTAAAAGGAAGGAAAGTCTGTAAAATTGCTCCCCAATGTGTACTAGCTATTCCTTTTGCTGTAGTGTTTGCACGTTAGTAAACTGTAACATATGTTACCTCTCACCTTGTGCATGCTCCCCTGCTTCCCCCCTCCGCCCCACTGCTGACGTTGATCTGCAGGACAATCAGGATGGCTGCAATGGGTCCTCCCATTCTGATGCTGACCCTGAACTGGGTGTTCAATCCTTGGCAAGTGATCTTTCTCTTTATTGAAAATGTGTGATTTTTTTTTTCTTCCCCACCACTCTCCTTAAACCTGTAGCTGACTTCAGCTAACCAGCACCTACCAATGAATGAATTGCATGCAGGTATTTTGGTTTTCAAAACAAAACAAAAATCCGTGTCAGCAAACTGCTCTCTCGTCTCCGACCAAAAGTACCCATTCTGTGTTGCATGATTCAGCAGGACAGTGCTAATCTGAATTGATTAAACTGCACAAATCTTCGCTGCATACTGTGCTTTACTTACAGTTTCTTGTGCCTCTCAGCTTGGCAGTCACTGTAAGACCAACAGTAAGGGCGATCATTCTCTTGATTGTTTGGGGGTGGTGTTCAACTTAAAAATATATTGGAGCCCATATCCAACTGTGATGCTGTTTACAAAGCGAGCTCTCAGTTCAGAGTGCTGAAGTGTACAGGGTTCAGATTAGCAGTGTTCCACAGTGTTACTAAAGCAAACCATGAACTGTGCAGTGCTTTCTAACAATGCATTATATAAATATGTATGTTTGTGAAATGGAATGTGCATATATCGCAATAAAATGCTTCAGTGAGGTTAATTCATTAGTTTGATGTAATGGAGTAATTGAGCTGCTCTGTAATGGAATTCTACACCACTAAGGCAGAAGAAAAAAGGCTCATGCTGTGCTTGTGAGGGATTGGCTGTTCATCCGCATTCATGCCACGCAAAAGCATGTATAATGTTAATCCTGTTATGCTAAATTACTGCAGGTACTATGTACATTCAAGATGTTTTATTATTCTGCGCTGTATCCGCAGAACGGACTGCAATCATCCATCATCAACAGAATAAGGTTAATGATCAGAAGTGAGGGTGACCATAAGGCCTGCTTTCTCCAGCACAGTCCCTGATCTTCACTAAACGTGCTCAGTGTCTCAACAGTTTCCTACAAGTAGTTCAGAACTCCTAGTTTCCACCTTTGTTTTGTCTTGAGGGAGGACATCTGTATGAAATTTTGTCCTGCCTGTCACATTCCATTGTATGCAGCAGACCTGCATGCCTCCTAACATTTGCTCCTTGTTCTCTCCCAGAGACCTGTCACCCTCTGGGAGCAAATTGCTACGGATGCTAGAATATGTACTGAAAACAAAAAATGCTGGCAATCACAGCGGGTCAGGCAGCATGTGTGGAGAGAGAACAAGCCAGCATTTCGAGTCTAGATGACTCTTCATCAGAGCTGATTGGTTGATCTTGTGGATGCTGATTGCCCCACAACTGATTACACCTTTAAATGATCTAAATAGCAGGGTTGCCTACTTTGGAACATAGCCCCAGGGATGCCATCATTGCAGAGTCTCCCACCTTCAGCTGCCTTTCCTTCCTGAACATTGGTTTTCCAATGTGTCAGACCCCCTTTCTGTGGCTTCTCAATCTGTCCCGGTTTTGACTTTTGAACGTGGTCACCTGTTCAGAAACAAGAGAATATTATGTCAGTAAGGTAGCAACCTGAAAGATTTGCACACTGTAACTGCAGAAATCATGCTGTTAATTAAACCAAGCTTTGTAAGCAGGGTTGGGGGCAAACATCCCAGACTAAAGCCACAGATATTGCTGTTAATTTAAACTGCCTTTCTTTGATGGCCTGAAAGCCGTGACAAAGAAAAAGATGTGTTATTTCATAGTAATCTGCTCTGAACCATTTGTTTCAATTCCCTTATTATTTTGTAGTGGATTTACTGTTTCAGATTAATGTAAAATATGAAAGGAAGGGGCGATTTTAATTTGAATTTGTGAAATAGCTTTGAAATTTCCAAGTGGGTGGGTGGGAGGAAACTGTGACAGGTTTAGGTAACACTGGAGCCACTTTATTAAGAGATGGAGAAAGAGAGGTGACAGAATGTGTGCGAAGAAGGTGAGAGTAATGGGTGGGCTGTGCCTTTAACTGGGTTTGGTTAATTGTCAGGTGCTGAGGGATGGAAATAAACTTGCTCAAATGGAGGAGGCACCACTTTTTCCAGGGGAAGCTATCAAAGCAATTGGTAAGTTTCTGTATTTTATGTTTCTAAGTAGTCGTTCAACTTTTCTTTTGAAGAAAAGCTTAAATTGACCAAAATGAATAATAGCATTCCTTTGAAAAAAACACCAAAAGTCATATTGGCTCCCGTTTCCAGGGAACAGGAGAATCAACGTTTCGGGCATAAGCCCTTCTCCAGCAACACATTTTCAGTTCTGATCTCAGCATCTGCAGACCTCACTTTCTCCTCCCGTTTCCAGGGACCCTAAACCTCCGACAGGCAAAATGGTTGAGAGCTCAGTGTTTTAAATTTGTGCAAAATTGCCTCAGCCTTGCCTTGAGATTGGTGCCTTATACAAAGTCTCAATTGAAGCCAACTGTGTACAGTAATTGACCAGATTTTTGTTTTACTGTGCTTTCATAGAATTTTTTTTTGAAGAGTCCAGTGATAATTGGAATCTTTTATCATTGATGGTTAAATGTATTGTGTAATCAAAGCGCTATTCTTGAATGATCTAAGTCTGGGTGTTAGTTTTTAATTTGATATCCACATCGCTGCCTTCTCGAGTACTTACTTAAATACCCAGCCCCCCCCATGTATGAGCTGGGCAAATGTGAATCGACAGGCTGTTCATCAGTGATGTTTTACACCCAATTCATGACGTGTGTGCGCATTGCCCAACAGCAACTAGTGGATAATGAGAGCAGTGGATCCCTCGCTCTATCTGTCCTCATTTCCTGTAAACAAGAGAGAAGGAGCAGGGGTGTTTCTGTGCAGGCGGAGAACTGTGAACTCTGTACAGACTGGACAACAAACCTAGGGTTTCTAGGTCTGTGTAGCTCACATTTGTATTCGGCAGAGCTAGTACAAGTGGAGCTATTGAGGTGTGCTCAGCAGTGAAATATTTCAATTTTACAAATTTCCGGTAATTCAGAACTCACGTCACTAAGCCCTTTCCCAAAAAGTATTGTCCCATCGCACTATCGCCCACGGTTTCCGTCACACATTCTGCCCGTGACTTCTATGCCCTCACAATCAGCTCCAAGATCTTCATCCTCACTTACCTCCCTCACTTGCAGTCTTACCCTGCAGTTGGCCATTATAGGATTCAAAGCAAAGTTCCTGACTCCATCGGTGGAATTGTCTGCTCTTGCCTGTGGCTGGAACTCCATTGAATCAGCAGGATGGTGTCATAGTTGAACCCTACTGCCTTGCACCTCCTCCAGACTTAAGTCTGGGCAGGGAGACTCATAGCTGAACTTCCAGTCCCACTCCCAATTGAGGCCCTAGTGTGGCCAGGTAATACTCACTCAAAGACTTCAATCGCCTACCCTGTCCTGGCTGATGCCAACAGTAACCCAACTATAGGTCACTCTCTCAGTATGTAACTAATGGACAGCTGACTGGCACAGTTAAGAGGTGTGTGAAGGGTCTGAGAGGGGGCATGGAATCCCTCGATTGAAAATATGCAGTGTCTGGTTGAGGGTTTGGGCCTTAGGAAGGGGGTTCCCCACTTGGTCCATGCTGTTAATCCGTTGTCCACTTCACCCCACAAACCCCATCCCACTTAATCCTCGATATCACTTGACCTTGGCCTATCTGGGTGTTCTTCCAGCAGCAACCACAGGATCCCTTTGGCGCTGTTGAGTACAAGAGCAAGCTCCTCTGGTTGGCTAGCAACATCCCATGGGCATGAACTCTGACCCGGGGCCTTGATTCCAGGGTAAGCTCTTGCCACCACCTGATTGGCTCGTGGCTTGGCGAGCCCCTCCAAAAAGAAGCTGGCAGTTCGCTCAATGACTGTCTGTCTAGCCAGGGAGAACACCCCTACCCCCACGGTTAATCCAGGATTCTCCATGTTTCCTGCTCCACCATGATTCAAGTGCTTCCCTGATTGCAAACCACAAGACTTCTCTCCCCCTCTCCTCTAACCTTCAGAAACCCCGTTAAACCTTTTCTGTGAATTGCCTCCAATTTTCTCTCCTGCGAAATCCTCCTGTTGTCTTGCGAAGACTTGAAGAGATTCGTGTCTGTTTTCAATACAGGCAGCGGTTTAATGTGGACTTTGTTTGACAGCAGGGTTTCTATGCAGGCAGGTAATTGAGGAATACAGCAATTTTGATTGTTGCTTAATTCAAAAGGCTCAGCTGGAATAAAGTAGATGGGCAGAGTTAACGAATAATATCTGTATGTTTGCTTCATAGCCAAAGATGTCACATACATCTGTCCTTTCATTGGGGCCATCAGTGGGACGCTCACTGTCACCGAATACAAACTGTACTTCAAAAGTGTAGAGCGGGTAAGTTAAACAGCACTGATGATGTGTGCTCCTCAGACTTCAATATACCAGGGTAGTGTTTGCCCCGTCTTCTTTTGGTGATAAAATGCGTGTTGTGAATGTGCTGGGAGCTTGCACTGACTGTTGATGACAGACCCACACTTGAAGCAGCTTTGTATTTCATCCGGTGAAAAAATTAAAGAGAAGCTGTGCAAATCCTTCTCCAAGAAATGTCCCGGAGTATGAGGTGGCAATATCCTCTGGTGGCTTTTCCAATAGGTTGATGGTCCGTTTAAAATAAAATCTAATATATTTGCTGCTTTGACTTCTTTCGCTCTGGTAAGTGCCAACTTTGTACATTTTGTCACCTCGAGGGTCATAAGACCATCCTGATGGTAAGGTTCTGTTCCTGTCCCAGTGGGGAGTAGGTCACTTCACTCCTGGGGAGATCCAGTGTATTTCTCTCAGTGCTCGGTGCACAGTGATCATCTCTGGCCTTAACGAAATGAGTTTGTAATGGGCCCACTTGGACGCCTTGTGACTGAAAACATAGGAGCAGAAGTAGTCCATTCAGCCTATCAAGTCTGCCTTGCCCTTCAATGAGATCATGGCTGATCTGATAATCCTCAACTCCACTTTCCTACCTTTTCCTATAACCCTTGATTCCCTTACTGATTAAAAATCTATCTGTTGGCTGCTATGCTTTCTGTCACTTGGATCTTGAGCCCTGAAATTTGTTCCCAAAATCGTTTCGTCTTCTTCTATTTTAAGATGTTCCTTAAAACCTACCTGAGTCGGTTGTTTGAACATAGAACAGAGAATGTAACAGTGCAGTACAGGCCCTTCGGCCCCCGATGTTGTGCTGACCTGTGAAATTAATCTGATGCCCATCTAACCTACACTGTTCCACTATTATGCATATGTATGTCCAACGCCCATTTAAATGCCCTGAATGTCATCGAGTCTACTACTGTTGCAGGCAGGCTATTCCATGCCCATACGACTCTCTGAGTAAAGAAACCACCCCTAATATCTGTCCTAAATCTCTTGCCCCTCAATTTAAAGCTATGTCCCCTCGTGTTAGCCTTCGCCTTCCAAGGAAAAAGGCTCTCACTGACCACCCTGTATAACCCTCTGATTATCTTATGAGTCTCAATTAAGTCACCTCTCAACCTTCTTCACTCCAACTAAAACAGCCGCAGTTCACTCAGCCTTTCCTCATAAGACCATCCTTCCATATGTGCAACATCCTGGTAAATCTCCTCTGAACCCTTTCCAAAGCTTCCACCTCCTACCCATACTGCGGTGACCAGAACTCCATGCGATACTCCAGCTGTGGCCTTACCAGTGCCTTGTATAAATGAAGCTTGACCTCGTGGCTCCGAAACTCAATCCTCCTACCAATAAACGCTAACAAACCATATGCCTTCTTAACAATCCTATCAATTTGGGTGGCAACATTCCCTTGCTTCCCCGAAAATCCGAGGGTAAATCCCATCTGGCCCACCGATTTTATCTATTTTCAGATCTTCCAAAATTGCTAAAACCTCCTCTTTGTCAACTGCAATCACATATAATCTAGTAGCCTGTATCTCCGTATTCTCACTAACATTGCCCTTTTGCAAGGTGAATACTGATGAAAAGTATTCATTAAGTATTTCCCCTATATCCTCAGATTTCACACACAACTTCCCACTACTACCTTTGATTGGCCCTAATCTTACCCTAGTCATTCTTTGATTCCTGATATACCAATAGAAGGCCTGACGGTTTTCCTTTATCCTATCCACCAACAACTTCTCATGTCCTCTCCTGGCTTTTCTTAGCCCTCTCTTTAGATCTTTTTTTGGCTAACTTATAACTCTCAAGCCCCCTAACTGAGCCTTCATATCTCATCCTCACATAAGCCTTCCTCTTCCTCTTTACATGACGTTCAACTTCTTTAGTAAACCATGGCTCCCTCTCTTGACAACTATCTCCCTGCCTGATAGCTATATACTTAGCAAGAATCCGCAGTAGCTGTTTCTTGAATAAGCTCCACATTTCAAGTGTGTCCATCCTCTTGACTTAACATCTTGTGATTTGGGGTTAAGTTTTGACTTCATGCTTTTATGAAGTACCTTTGGGCATCTTAAGATGTGAAAGGTGCTATATGAATGCACGTTGTTATTTTAATAAATGAAAAGCAACAGCCAAATTGGGCACAGTCAACTTCTATAAACAGAATGAACTGTGATCTCTTTTTGAGAACATTGATTGTGGAGTGAAGAGTCCTCAATGTTTGAGGAATGGGGGATGGTGCGGGTCAGGGGTTATGGGGGTCAGATGGGAAAGTTGATTTGAAACCACAATCCGATAAGCCATGTTGTCATTAAATGGTGGAGCAGGCTTGAAGGGCAAAATGGACTTCTCCAATTCCTAAATTCCTGTGTTGTGAAGAGATTAAGTATACAACCACCAAAAAATTCCAAATAAAAACAAAGGTATGGAGAAACTCTGCAGGTCTGCAGCATCTGTGGAGAAAGAAAGTTAACTTTTAAAGAGTCTGATTCAGTCCTGATGAAAGCTTCCGACCTGAAATGTCGACTCCCCTTATGCTGTGCTTTTTCCAGCTCCCCTCTTTATCCACTCTGACTCTCCAGCATCTGCAGTTCTCACTGTCTCCAAGAGTCTGATTTGAATCTTCTTTGGAACTGAGCTGTATTCCAGAGAAGGGTCACTGGACTCGCAGTGTTGACTCAGTTTCTCTCTTCATAGATGCAGCCAGATCTGCTGAGTTTTTCCGGCACTTTGAGTTTTTATTTTGGGTTTCCAACACTGGCAGAGCTTTGTTTCTGTCCCGTTTCTCTCTGATGGTACAAACTGCCCCTCACTCAGTTTTGTTTTTATAAACCAGGATCCCCCTTTCACCCTTGATGTTCCACTGGGGGTTGTGAGTCGTATCGAAAAAATTGCTGGCATTCAAGAGAACTCCTGTGGCTTGGAAATTGTGTGCAAGGTAATGTTTACTATTTATAACATCTTGTGATTGGAAAGAGGTAGAAGCAGTTTTACAAAGTGCTGGACAGACCACACATGGAGCTCTGCAAAACATTGTGAGCACAGCACCTTCAAAAGCTTTGGAAGGAGTAAATTGCAGGCTTTAGGATGGGACTGTGAGCGCAGGAGTTAATTTACAAGGAGACGCCACACAAATGCAAGTTGTAGTCCTTGGAATTTGGGAAGTTAAGGGATGGTTTGACTTTTGTCAGGATATTAAGGGGAACAGCTAGGGATAGATGGGGAGAATATATCGCGGTCAGGTGGGAAGGTTTAACAACAGGAGGGCTGTGTCTGAAATGTGGAGGCAGACATTTCTGGAATGAAGTTAGGAAACAGTCCGTTATGAAATGTCGTGAAGGTTCAGAACTTGCTTCCACAAACAGCAATAGTGCTGGGTCAGCTATTAATTTTTAAAATGAGAAGGATGGATTTTTATTAGTCTAAGGTATTAAAGAATACGTGTGGAGTTAGACTGCAGATTGTCCGTGATCACAAGGAAGAGATTGAGGGGTTGAATGTCTTACTCCTTGATGACGTGGAACCTCAATCTATGAGTGTGTTGGGTTGTGAGCTCAACAGTGGACCAAACGGTAGAACAAATTGGTTGTATTCTCTCAGAGAAATAAGTGTCCTTTGAGTATTTCAGTTCCCTCATGCTTGTATTTTACAGAATTATTGGCTTCCATGTGCTTGTTGTCCATTTTAAAAGCAGCTTTTTTTATTCCATTCAAGGGATGTGGGCATTGCTGGCTGGGTTAGCATTTAGTGCCCGTCCTTAGTCCTTGAGAAGGTGGTGGTGAGCTGCCTTCTTGAACTGCTGCAGTCCATGTGCTGTTGCAAGACCCACATTGCCCTTAGGGGGGGAATTCCAGGATTTTGACCGAGCCACAGTGAAGGAATGGTGATCTGTTTCCAGGTCAGGAGGGTGAATGGCTTAAAGGTGAACTTGCAGATGGTCGTGTTCCCATGTATCTGCTACCTTTGCCCCTCTAGATAGAAGTGGCCGTGGGTTTAGAAGCACTAGCTTTCGAAGCGTTGCTTCTTCATCAGGTGGTTGTGGAGCAAGATGAAGCAGCATTTTGAAAGCTAATACCTGTACCTCTGAATAAACCTGTTAGACTGTAACATTGTGTTGTGTGATTTTTAACATTACCCACCCTACTCCAATACCAGCACCTCCGAATCATGGGTTTGGAAGATACTTTCTAAGGATTTTAGGTGTATTCCTGCAGTGCATCTTGTACATAATACACACTGCTGCTACTGAGCGTGAGTAGTAGACGGAGTGGTTGCTTGTGAATGTGGTGCCAAGCAAGGGGCTGCTTTGTCCTGAATGGTGTTGGGCTCTTGAGTGTTGGTGGAGTTGCACCCATCCAGGCAAGTGGGGAGTAATCCATCACACTCCTGACGTGTGCCTTGTAGATGATGGACAGGCTTTGGGGAGTCAGGAGGGAGTTACTCACCACAGTATTCCAAACCTCTGACCTGCTCTTGTACTCACTGTGTTTATGTGGTGAGTCTAGTTCACTTACTGGCCTTGGGTAACCCCGAGGATGTTGATAGTTGGGGATTCATTGATGGTAACGCAATTAAATGTCATGGGGTGATGGTTAGATTGTTTCTTGTTGGTGATGGTCATTGCCTGGCATTTGTGTGGCATGAATGTTACTTGCCACTTGTCAGCCCAAGCTTGGATATTGTCCAGATCTTGTTGCATGGACTGCTTCAGTGTGTGAGCAGTCACGGATGGTGCTGAGCTGAACATTGTGCAGTCATCAGCGAACATCGCCACTTCTGACCTTATGATGGAGGGGAGATCATTGATGACCTCGATTGTTTCTCGATTTTCCAGCCTCGAAATTTAGCATTTCCTGTTGCAACCAAACCTCAGAGGCTTCAGCTTTATTTTTGTGCTTTCAGTCTAGACGTGATTAGGTTTGACATTGTCCAACTATGTTAACAGGATATGAGAAATCTGCGGTTTGCATACAAACAGGAAGAACATGGTAAACTCGAGATCTTTGAGAACCTCACACAGTATGCCTTTCCTGTCTCGAAGAACTTGGTAAGTCTGCCTGGCGTTGTGCTGTGTTTGTACTGTTCAGTCAGTGTAACACTGTTAGCTGTCCGATAAGCTGCTCAGGTCAGACATTTTAAAAAGTAAATTGCTGATTACAATTTGAATGCAACGGTCTTTTTATTGTACAGTTGACAGCACACTGGCAAGGGGTTACAAACCACAGCTGTGACTTGTGCATTTGTTTGAAGCTTAGCTGCTGAGGGCACTTTTACCTGCACTGTTGTTACACAAAGTTACTGTTGCAGTCAATATGTCATTACCAGACAGAAGGAGGCCCATCGTATTTCTGTCAATTCCCACTGTAGAGAAATCCAGTTGGTAGATTGTTGTCTAAATCTTCTCATCCATTTCTAGGCTTTTCTTCCCCCACCCTCCCCTTGGCTCTAGCAGCCTTCCAGTAAGTGCCCATCATTTGCTGAGCATTGACTGCCAGTTGGTTATTTGACCATGTGGGGCTTCACAGATCTTGCCTGAAGTTGATACATGTGTGGATTCTGGCCAGGAACCTATGGGCACTAATCCAGAATATGAACCTTCACTAATTTCCACCAGCCACACTCCTCTTGCAATGACCTCTGAAGCTCTGGGTTGAGACCTGATGCAGTCCTGCTTTGTTGAATTTTCCAATTCCCCAATCAAACCTGCTGCCTTCTGTTCTGCCTACTTTTTTTTGTAATTGTGAAAATATACTTTATTCATAATTTATCTATAAGTAAGTACAGAGGTCCAAAACAGTTCTGAACAGACTTTGCAGGAAGTGCTACTTTAATGCAATTGATTTTGTTGTTTCAGAAGAGCATAAATTACTAAAAGTCACATCAGACAGGCATGTCTTCAAATGAATACCTTTTTAATATATGTTGACCATGTAGCATGCTGTGTACAATCCTGCCTAAAATACCACTATCGAGACAAACACAATCACTCAATGCATGAAATGGCTATCTTTACCTTTCCTTGGTAAAACATCATTTTATAAAAGGGCTATGAATATTGTTCAAGTGAAATTCAATGTTTGGAAACTATCTGGGAGACAACAATCTGGAAAATTAGTTTTAAAATATCAGTGATGATAAATCATTTCAAAGATTGTATTAGCACCAGTTTATGTACAGTGAATTCTAGGGTCGGAATTAGCCAGATGGATTTCTGACAATTTAAAAGGGTACTGTTCCTCTGTTTAGGGAGCTGTGGGAGGGGGACATTGAGTGAAAGTGGACACTGGGGAATCATGCGCTCACTGAGCCTCTGTAATTTGAGGTCAGTGACACACTCAATAGCTGCTCAGTGCTTAACGGTGACAGAGCATGTTGTTCTGCAGAACGATTTGTCACTGTCAATCATAGATTACACAGACAAAATATTTATTTCTCATTCTGAGTGAAAGGCCAGTACCAGTCTCGCAGAGACCTTGTGTCATCCCAGTCCTTCCAAGTTTATGTTCAGCCAGTTGTAACATTAGCTTGAAGGCAGTTAGAGTGCTGCTGAAACCCATCATTTCGCATCTGAAGGGATGATCGTCCTGTGAAATCAACCGTTAGAAACCCTTCGTGCAGTAGACACCATAAGATGAGAGGATGCAGTTGCATTTTTCCTCTCTAAAGTCAATTTTAGTTCCAGGTTAAAGCAGGTTTTGCTTTCATGTAAATTAAATTCCTTCGCGGCCTGGCTGTAAGATTTTCAATCTCCTGAACCAGTTGTGCCAAGGTAAAGTTAATGCTGTCTGGAGAAAACAAAAATAAATGCAAGTCTATGTGCAGCAAAGACTCACTGAAACTTTATTCATGGTGTCACATGATTAAAACAATAGCAGTCCCACCTGCCTGGTTGTCTGTTGAATAATTTTACTTAATATTTTTGAAAAGCGCAATGAGTTGCTGAAATCTTTAATCGGGACATTTCCACATACACTCAGTGCCTCATCAGATCAGTCGTTTGACCAAGTCCTGAGCAGCCTTTCCTCCCATAATAT
The DNA here is from genome assembly GCF_004010195.1 of Chiloscyllium plagiosum. NCBI lineage: Eukaryota > Metazoa > Chordata > Chondrichthyes > Orectolobiformes > Hemiscylliidae > Chiloscyllium > Chiloscyllium plagiosum. Next base: position 67,259,945 of record NC_057724.1, read on the forward strand.
AAATGCTTGTGATTGTTGGAAAATTGGCATTCTTGCATTTGTCCTGATGAATGCAGGATGAAAGGTTTCAATAACATTTCAGCAAGATTTGAGCTGTTGTACTATTGAGCAGTAGTCCTGTTTAAATAACCAGTGGCCAGTTGCCCTGAAGCATGATCACATGCTGACCAAGTAATTGCTATCATCTTATTTCACAATTCTTCTCTGAAAGAAAAGCTTGTCAGTAGAAGTGGTTTATTAAACTGGCTCTTGCACAAGCCTCTCAGAAAACCATGACCAATGATAGCCAGACATTTAGCTTAAATGATTGTTATATATCCAATAGAAAGTGGTGACTAGCCCCAGTTATAGCTACAGCAACACAGTGTTAGCCTCACAAACAATTTTTCTTGTAGAAATCCCCTTCCTCGATGCAGGCTGAAGCTGAATAAACTGGGGCTTTTTTCCCTGAAGTGTCAGAGGCTGAGGGGTGACCTTTACAGAGGTTTATAAAATCATGAGGGGCTTGGATAGGGTGAACAGACAAGGGGCGGGGGAGTCAAAACTAGAGGGCATAGATTTAAGGTTAGAAGGGAAAGATTTAAAAGTGACCAAAGAGTCAATATTTTCACGCATAGGGCTTGTGTGCGTGTGGAATGAACTGCCAGTGAAAGTGGTGGAGGTGGGTACAATTGTTTTTCTTTATTAACTCACAGGATGTAGGCATCACTGGCTAGGCCAACATTTATTGCCCATCCCTAATTGCCCAGAGGGCAGTTAAGCATCAACCACATTGCTGTGGGTCTGGAGTCACATCTAGGCCAGACCAGGTAAGGATGGCAGTTTCCTTCCCTAAAGGACATTACTGAACCAGATGGGTTTGTCTGACAATTGTCAATGGCTTCAGGGTCATCATTAGACTTTTAATTCTAGATTCGTGTTTTATTGAATTCAAATTCCATTTGCCATGGCAGGATTTGAACCCTGTCCCCAGAGCATTCACTGAGTTTCTGCATTAATAATCACCATTAATTACAACATTTAAAAGGCATCTGGTTAGGTGCATGAATAGGCAAGGTTAAGCGGGATATGGGCCAAATGCTGGTAAAATGGGACCAGATCAGTTTGGGATATCTGGTCAGTATGGGTGAGTTGGATCGAAGGGTCTGTTTCCATGCTATATAACTGTGTAGGTAACTGTTTAATATACATGTATGTTTATTTGTCACAGATTGATCACTGCTCTTTGTGAAACTTTGAGTCTCTCTATATGACCGCAGTTTGGAATTCTGGCGTGAACTTATCAAGCCTGTGACTTCTTGGTGCAGTTTCTGTTTTTGTGCAGCTGCTGCAACTCACTCAGATTGCTTTCCATACCCAGACCCACACCCAGACACACACCCATCCCACCTCTCCCAGTGCTCTTCATCATGGAGGAAGTTGGATCATTGCTTGCTGTCTGTCCAAGCTCTTCATTGGGTTGCTACCCCCTGCTGGTGTTAGTGTTGAGCTGTCAATAATGACCTCTCCCCTTTCTGACCCTGTGTCTGCACAGCATTCTGCTCCAGCATGCACTGTTTTAGCAGTCAAGCCATATGCAGTAACCCAACAAGTAATAAAAAGCACACTCTACAATCAAAAATATTTTCACTTTTTTTACATCATTATTTAATTAACACACACAACAGCTCCTGACCTCGTGTGAATTTTAAAATTTACTGGCAGGATGTGGGTGTCACTTGCTGGGCCAGCGTTTATTGCCTGTCCCTGGTTGCCCTGGTGAAGGTGGTGGTGACCTGCCTTCTCGAACTGCTACTGTCCGTGGGGGGGGGGGGGGGGGGGAGGCTGTGTTGTTGGCGAGAAAAGCTGCTCCCCCAGTACCGTCTGGCAGGAGTACAGACAACACTCGCTCAGCATCATTGTCAGTTGCTTCTTATTTACTGATCAAAACGACATCAGGAACATCTGGATTCCCACTTAGCCAGGTGTGGGTAACCTGCCAGACAATGCTGTTTGACGTCAGGTTCAATGTGTTGGGTCATAATGTGTTGTTACTGTTTTCTTTCTCCCATCTAGCCACTGTTTGCAATGAAGTATAAGGAGAAGTATCCGGTTCAGGGCTGGAAGGTGTACGATGCTGTGGCAGAATATAAAAGACAGGTGGGTCACCAATGTCCCTCTTACCCATGGCATATTCCACATGTTGTCTCTCCTTCTGTACGGAGCATGTTATTTAAAGCTGGTCAACCTTTTGGTGCCAATTCTGCGCGGTTTTGCTCTCTCCCACCGTGTGAGTTGGAGGTTGGGGCTCTCAGGCTTGTTCCACTTCTGTCCTCGGCATGCAGGCGATGCTGGCAAGGATCATTTATTGTGCCTCCCTAGTCACCCTGGGACATGAATATTATGTTTAAGGTGCTATATAAATGCAGGTTCTTTTTGTTGGGCTTGGAAAGCCATGACAAGTGGATGAGCTTACCTGGCCACTCCAGAGTGCTCGAAGGGTCAACACCATTGAATAGGACTGGAGTCACTTACAATTCAAACTGGGTGTGGCTGGCAAGTCCCCTTCCCTGAAGTGCATTAGCAAAGCAGTTGTGTTTCTCTACAACAAAGTATTCTGATTGTTTTTCTCTCGTGCAAGGCCATAGTTTGCCAGCTGGTCTTGTGGCTAAGTGAGGAGGTCCCTACCTCTGGACCAGAAGCTCCAAGCCTGAATCCCACTTCGGGACATAATGGCCGTGGAAGGTTTGATAGAAGAACAGGCAAACACTTTGGTTGTGAGTCCTTTGGTACGCCTGTGGCAGATGGTAAGAGCGGGAAAGTTCCCTGTTCATCAGAACCGTGTGAGAGCTGTAGCATCACAACTCTCCACACATTGAACATAGGAGGAGGAGTAGGCCATTCGGCCCTTCAACCCTGCTGCATCATTCAATACGATCATGGCTGATCATCTAATTCTGTCCCCTGTTCTCACTTCCTCCCACCTCCTTTGATCTCTTTAGTCCTGTGAACTATATATATATATATCTGTCCTTCTTGAAAACATACAATGTTTTGGCCTCAACAGTTTTACAGCATAGAGTTATACAGCATGGAGACAGGTCCTTTGGCCAGCTCCACCCACTAACCACTCTGTGTTTAAAAAAAATGTTGCCCCTCATGTCCGTTTTAAATCTTTGTCCTCTGTGGTAGTGAATTCGACAGACACGCTGTCTGGGTGAAGATCTTTCTCCTAAATGGCCTACCCATTATCTTTAGACTGTGAGCCCGGTTGTGGCTTCCCTGCTCATTCCCCTGTTTGCCCTGCCTAGTCCTGTTAGAAGTTGATAGGTTTCTGTGAGATCCTCATTCTTCTAGATTCCAGTGAATATCACCGAATCTAAACCAATCCAGTCTCTCCTCATATGACAAGAGGTTCCTTGAGCAGGTTCTTGTCATGAGCAAGTGTCCAAGGGACAACTCCACACAATTTTAGAAGATTTATTTCATTCATACCAAATGTTAAGGTGAGAAACTTGTCATTAAAACTTCTTTCAAAGTTCAGGCATGTTAGTCAGAGAAGCAGACCTTACCCTTCTCAGTGGTGAGAGTGTAAAATCTATTATTGCACATGTATTTTTATCTGTAATTATACAGCTGTGCAACACAGAAGGAGGGCATTCAGACCATTGCTAATACTGTCAGCCCTTTCAAAGAGCTCTCCTGTTCCTCCTGTATCTTTCAGTTTGAGCCTAGAGCAGCAGGCTAGTCATCACAGTATAAAAGAGAATCCCATTGGACTAAATGTACATGTGGAACCTGTAAGCAGTACACCAGGTCAATCAGCTGTGTGTGCCACATAGAGGGAGCCGATTTGTAAAGATGCGAACACTCCCCATTTTTCTTTCTAAATGGAAAGAGAGATTTGGATTTAGATAGCGCCTGTCACAACATTAGACTTCTCAAAATGCTTTACAGCAGATGAAGTCCATTTTTTAAAATCTGGGGGTCAGTTGTTGTGACTTGGCAGTCATGTTGTGCACAGCAAGCTCCCACAAACAGCTGCGGGATAATGACCGGATAATCTGTTTTAGTGCTGTTGGTTTTAGGAGGTAGTACTGGCCCAGCCATCATTCCTGCTGAAGGGCTTATGCCCAAAACATCAACTATTCTGCTCCTTGGATGCTGCCCGACCTGCTGTGCTTTTCCAGTGCCACACTTTGACTCCAGCCAATAAGGTAACTTCCTTGCTCTCCTTCGAGAATGCTGCACTCCCTTGGTACCGCAAGGGGAGAGCCAGTCTAAAGCTTGTGCTCAGTGCATTGCATTCCCCTCCCCTTATTCCCCCCCACCCCGATCTACCTCACCTCCCTTTCCCTCTCCTTCTCTCGGAAATGCTGGAAGCACCCTGCAGGTTAGCCAACAGCTTTGGAGAGAAGCTGAGTTAAAGTTTTAGCAATCTTTTGCTTCTCTTGTTCTTTTCACTGTCTATTTGTGCTCTGTCCAGGGTTTGCCAAATGAAAGTTGGGTCATCAGTAAAATCAACAGCAACTATGAACTCTGCGATACGTACCCTTCGATTGTGGTGGTGCCTACCAGTGTCAAAGATGACGACCTTTGTAAAGTGGCAGCATTTCGAACACGTGGGCGAATCCCAGTGAGTTCCCAAAAGAATTTATTTCTTTGTTTGAGTCTCTGTGGTGTGGCTGCATTTGGCACTCCAGCAGAAACAACTCCTTTCGAATCTCTCTATAATAAACCCAGCATTGAAACAGCTGCTGTGTCATTCCTGTGAGAATGACAGGACCACAGGATAGTAAGCAACTCAGATTCTGGTCAGTGCTTTTGTTAAACAAGAGCTGCATATTTTTCTCTAAATTATAAGCTAATCCTTAAACTGTTTCTGTTTTATTAAACGTGTGGTTACCTTCCTTTTAAAAAAAAAAGACTAGCATTAAGTAAACATAACTATATATTTGTAAGGTTGGAGGATTAGCCTGATAATCAGTTGTAGTGGAAATGCTGAAAGATGGTGTTAACAAGGCACTCAGAAAAGCAATATGTACATGTATGAGTGAGCATGGACACGCACGCACACACACACACGCATCGTGAGATAGGCAATTACATGATTAAAATGTTTGGGATAGATAAATGGAATGTGCTGGTTATAAATAGGCTGCTGTTTGTTGAATCTGCCATAATCATTTCTGAAGAAGGGCTCATGCCCGAAACGTGGATTCTCCTGCTCCTTGGTTGGTGCCTGACCTGCTGCACTTTTCCAGCAACACATTTTCAGCTCTGCCATAATCACGCCAATTTATAGAAAACAGCAGTGTTATTCAGAGTCTTCTTTATGAGTTGAGTTTTGCCAGCATTTTGTTGGCAGCTGAGTAGAATCAGAGTCCCTACAGTGTGGAAACAAGTCCTTTGGCCCAACAAGTCCACGCTGACTCTCCGAAGAGTAACTGACCCAACCTATTCCCCTCTGTTTAACCCCTGACTAATGCATCCAACCTACACGTCCGTGAACACTGGATAATTTAGCATGGCCAATTCACCTAACCTGCACACCTTTGGATTGTAGGGGAAAACCGGAGCACCCGGAGAAAACCCACGCAGACACGGGGAGAATGTGCAAACTCTACGTGCACAGTCACCTGAGGCTGGAATCAAACCCAGGTCCCTGGTGCTGTGAGACAGCAGTGCTAACCACTGAGCCACCATGCTACCTGTAAAGCATTAAGAGTTTGAAACCAAGGCAAAGATTGTCTGGAAAATGTGTGAGATCTGGTTTAATGCATTGATCCTGAAATCATTAACTATTCCATTGTGTGTTCAGTCGGTTTTGTCCTTCTTACCTTGTCCTTTGAGTGAATCTTCTTCCCTTCGCTGTTAGAGAGAGAAACATAACTCCCTTCAGAGCTCAGATCATTGCAAGAAACCATGATCTCAGCACATCAACATTGTGCCTCCTCTGGCTCAGCCCTCTCCTGTCTTACTTTTTTGTTCTGCTTTGTCACTTTGCACTTAATGACCCTAACACCACCCGGTTCAACTCCAGCCCTTAAAGGCCACCCCAGATCCCATTGACCACTGGAACAGGCTTGAGGGATGGAGTGACTTTACTGCACTCCCTGTGGAACATATGTCCCATCAACAATCAAATTAAATATACTGTACTCCCTAAAATACTGAGCCTTGATGCACTTAAAGACTCTTTCTGCCTCCTCCATCAGGTTTTGTCTTGGATCCATCCAGAAAGCCAAGCGACGATTACTCGATGCAGTCAGCCATTGGTGGGGCCAAATGACAAGCGGTGTAAGGAGGATGAGAAATATTTACAAACCATCATGGACGCCAATGCGCAGTCTCACAAGTTAATCATCTTTGATGCTCGACAGAGCAGTGTGGCAGACGCCAGTAAGGTGCTTGTTACGTTTAGCATCTTTTAACTTGTATTATTAAATTGCATACGATTGCAGGTAGTGACTTGAAGTGGAGAGAGAGTACTGGTTGGAAAGTATAGGAATAAACGAGTCTTTTTCCAAGTGGCAACTCGGGACTTGTAGGATGCCTTAGGCAATAGTGCTTGGACCCCAGCTATTCATAACTTATTTTAATGATTTGGATGAGGAAATTCAATGTTGCATCTACTGATATGCAGATGTCACAAGGCTGGCTGGGAGGGTGAGCTGTGAAGAGGATGCAGAGATGCTTCAATGTGATTTGGACAAGTTGAGCGAGTGGGTAAATGCATGGCAGATGAAGGATTATCTGTATAAATGTGAGGTTATCCACTTTGGTAGGAAAAACCAAAGAATAGATTTTTACCTGAATAACGATAGATTAGGAGAGGGGTGAGGTGCCTTGTCCAACGGTCACTGGAAGTAAAGATAAAGGTGCAGCAGATAAAGATAAAGGTGCAGCAGACGGTGAAGAAAGCAAACAGCATGTTGGTCTTTATAGCGAGTGGATTGGAGTATAGGGATGTCTTGCCGTAATTGGTCAGGGCCTAGTGAGACCACACCTGAAGTATTGTATGCAGTTCTGGTCTCCTTATCTGAGGAAGGATGTTCTGGCTGTGGAGGGAGTGCACTGAACCAGACTGGTTCATGGGAAGGCAGAACTGCCAGGTAAAGAGACTGGATCCTTTAAGAGTTATTTACTCGAGTTTAGAAGAATGAGGGGAGCTGTTATAGAAAACTATAAAATTCTAACCAGACTAGACAGGGTAAACACAGGTGCTGTTGACTGGGGAGTCCAGAACCAGGGATCACAGTCTAAGGATATAGGGTAGGCCACTTAGGACTGAAATAAGGAGAAATCTCTTCATCCTGAGAATAGTGAGTCTGTGGAGTTCTCTGCCACAGGAAGGAGTTGAGGCCAAAACATTGAATGTTTTGAAAAGAAGTTCAATATAGTTCTTAGAGCTAAAGGGATCAAAGGATATGAGGCGAAAGTGGAAACAGGTTACTGAGTTGGATGATCAGCCATGATGGTATTGAATGGTGAAGCAGGCTTGAAGGGCCGAGTGGTTTCTTCCTGCTCCTATTTTCTACGTTTCCACGGAGGTCATATTGTCAGACAATAAAAGTGGCTGTAAATAGACTTTTCAAAAAATAAAGTGATTGGAAATCTTTAAACCAAATTCCGAATCCATTGCACTTCGTGTAATGTTTATAAAGGTGCAATAGTCCCAGAGGGGAGAGAAAGGTAACAGGTGCTGGGTTAACCTGAGGGTCACCATGCCTCAAGTGAGGGGAGAGGTTGAGAAGGAGACTCCTTCATGGTAGGCTCAGCCAGTGTGAGAATTGAACCCAGGCTGTCCGTGTCACTCTGTATTGTGAACCAACTAACTGAGCTGAGCCAATTTTGTAGGGCAATTAACTGAGGTAGAATTTCATCTCTTTGTAATATTCATGCTGAAGGCATAACTGCTGTGGTCATGCATTGAGTCTTGTCTTTACGTTTTTACTAATCATTGATATTTGCACAATTGCCACTATCTTATAGGCAAAAGGTGGAGGCTATGAGAGTGAATCTGCATATTCAAACGCTGAGCTTATATTCTTGGAAATCCATAACATCCACGTCATGAGGGAGTCTCTCAGGAAACTGAAGGATGTCGTTTACCCTGTGATAGATGAAGCCAAGTGGCTGTCAAATATCGATTCAACTCATTGGTTGGAATACATAAGAGTAAGATACCTGTTCTGCGATATTTAACTATTACCATTGAATGGAACTGGTCTCCTCGAACTTCAAGTAATTCAATCTGCACAGTCCTTGGGTCATTAATTGTGGCGCTTAATTACAGGAGCACTGTTGGAGACTGAAACTGAGATGAAATAATGACTGTGGTTAAAGTGGGGGAACTGTGTGTGCTCAATTTGTAACTCCTTCAACCCCCCCCCACCCCGCCATGTCCTTCTCTGTCTCAGAACTTTGCTCATGTACCTGTCAATCGTGTTGTAGTCTTGCTGATGGCTGTCATTGGGCTCATCTCCCACAGCAGTAACAGAGTGGAGCAGGATCACCAGATACCTTCGTAAACTCAATTAGACAGTCAGCAGGAACAATTTCCTACCTCACCAGCCATGCCCCCCCCCAACCCCCACCCCGTCACCTGCTGCACTCCTATCCTATCCTGAAGCATCAGTTCAGTCTTAGTGCTGTAGTGAAGAGTTCACTTGGTAAAAACTTGGGGTGCCTAGATCTGTGTGGTTCAGGCATGAAGTGGACAGTTTCTAGACCAGGAACTGAACTGGTCTAACCACATTAAACACAGTGGCACGGAGAGCAGGTTAGTGGTTAGGAATACTATAGCAAGTAACTCCCATCCTGACTCCCCAAAGCCTGGTCCACTATCTACAACACACAATTTAAGAGTGTGTTGGAATACTTCCTGGATGAGTGCAGCTCCAATGATATTCAAGAAGCTTGACACCATCCAGGACAGAGCAGGCTGCTTGATTCACACCAAATCCACAAGCATCCACTCACTCAACGCTGACACTCAGTAACAGCAGTGTGTATTATCTACAAGATGCATGGCAGAAATTCACCAAAACTCCTTAGCACTTTCCAATCCCACAATCACTTCCATCTGGAAGGAAGGGCAGCAGATACATGGGAACACTGCCACCTGCAAGATTCCTTCTGAGCCACTCACCATCCTGACTTGGAAATATATTGTCATTCCTGTACTGTTACTGGGTCAAAATTCTGGAATTCCCTCCCTAAAAGTATGTCCTCCCAAACAATAACATGTGGGTCAACCATGGACTGCAGTGGTTCAAGAAGGCAGCTCACCCCCACCTTCTCAAGGGCAGCTATGGATGGCTAATAAATGTTGACCTGCAAGTGATGCTCATATCCCATGAGTGAGTAAAATAACAGGTTGTCTCTGGTTTTCATAGTTTCGTAACTAGCCTTGATGTTCAGAGGAGAGTCTAATCTTCAAAGAAGCCACTTGTTCTCTTTGTGAGACAGATGAGCTGTGCTCGGGCAGAACTTCCAACTTTGACAGGAGCATAAAGCAGATAGAGTCATAGCACGGAAACAGTCCCTTCGGTCCAATTCGTCCATGCCGACCAGATATCCTAAATTAATCTAGTAGCAGCATTTGGCCCTTATCCCTCTAAACTCTTCCTATTCATGTACCCATCAAGATGCCTTTTAAATGTTGTAATTGTACCACCACCACCTGTGGCAGCTCTTTCCACACATGCACCACCCTCTGCATGAAAACGATGCCCCTAAGGTCCCTTTTATATCTTTCCCCTCTCACCTTAAACTTATGCCCTCTAGTTCTGGATTCCAGATATTAGTGAATTAACCACAGTTATGACAATTAGTGCAGATCAGCATGCGGACCGAAATAGAGAGAGAGATTGAATTTTAGATTCTTTTGTCCAAACTGAAAGTTCTTCTTTCTCTCTGTTGAAATCTTAAACAGTGCCACAAAACCTTGTTTGCCCAGTTGGCAGAGGAATAACAGCTTTAGATGGTAGCAACACTGGACAATATTAAACAGAAGGTGCCTCCCTTGTGAGGGAGTGCAGGAGTGTTATGACTCCACGCTCTAATTGGTTGCATTTCAGATAGTGTCAACCAGTCTAAAAGAAGCCAAGTTCCTTGTAATTGGATCCTGAGCTTGAATTGTGGTCTTTAACTCCCACATGTTTATCTGACTGAGAGAGCTTTCCAACAGTAATTTAGTGCAGTTGAGTTGCCCTGAAATGGCAGTTGGGTTTGAGAAGAGATCTTGGATCTTAACATCTCTCGCTGGGAAAATGTTAGAATCTATTAGCAAGGATATAATAGCAGAACATTTAGAAAATTAATATAATTAAGCAGAGTCAGCCTGGCCTCAGGAAGGATGCATCATAGTAGCCAATTGATTAGAGTCATAGAGTAATACAGTATGGAAACAGGCCCTTCGGCCCAAATTGGTCCATGCTGACTCTGGTGCCCACGCAGCTAATTCCAATTGCCTGTATTTGATCCATATCCCTCTAAACCTTTCCCTCTAAATCTCGTAAATCTCGTTTAACTATGTCTTTCTGATAACAGGGTGACCAAACCTGTAGGAGGAAGTCAGCACTGCAGATGCTGAAGACTAGAGTCGAGAGTGTGGTGCTGGAAAAGCACAGCAGGTCAGGCAGCATCTGTGGAGCAGGAGAATCGATGGCATAAGCCCTTCATCAGGAATCCCTCTCAACTTAAACCTATGCCCTCTCTAGTTTTCAATTCCACATCCCAGGAAAAAAGACTATATGCATTCATCCTATCTATACCATTCATGATTTTAAACACCTCAATAAGATCACCCCTCATTCTGACCAAAACTGTAGCCTCACCAAAGAATTATACAATTGTAACACAGCATCCCAACTCCTATACTCAATCCCTTGACCGATGTAGGTAAGCATGCTAATTGCTTTCTTCACCACCCTGTCTACCTGTGACTTGCTTTCAAAGAACTATGTACTTGTACTTCTAGGTCCCTCTGTTCCACAACACTCCTCAGGACCTTACCATTTACAGTATAAGTCCTATATTGGCTTGATTTTCCAAAGTGCAACACCTCATACTTACCTTTTATTGAATTGCATTTGCCAATCCTCAACCAACTTCTCCATCTGATCAAGATTGCTCTATAGTTTTTGATAACCTTCCTTGTTATCAATGATACCTCCTAATTTTGTATCATCGACAGATTTACTAATCATGCCTTATATATTCACATCCAGATCATTTATATAAATAAGAAATAACAAAGGTCCCAGCACTGGCCCTGTGGTATACCACCAGCCCCTGCAGTCTGACAAGAATTCTTTGAAGAGGTAACAAGCAGGATTGATAAGGGAGAATCTTTCAATGTATTGTATTTGGATTTCCATAACGTGTTTGATAAGATACCATGCCTATAGCTATGTAAATAAGATGAGAGACCATGGCAGTGGAGGTATATTCGAGGAGCAGGAAAATCTACGTTTTGGGCAAAAGCCCTTCATCAGGAATGCACCCTGCCTCATTCCCGATGAAGGACTTTTGCCTGAAACATCGATTTTCCTGCTCCTTGGATGCTGCCTGACCTGCTGTGCTTTTCCAGCACCACTCTAATCTAGACTCTGATCTCCAGCATCTGCAGTCCTCACTTTCACCAATGGAGGTATATTGACATGGATAGAGGATTGGCTAACTAAGAGAAGACCCAAAGATGAGATAATGGGGCATTTTCAGGATGGCAGTCTGTAACTGGATGGCATTGCTACTTTCTCTCCAGCGTCTCTTGGTTGTTCTTCACTGGAGTGACCTTCTTTCACATGAGATGTGGTTGTGTGTGTATGACCTTAGTGCTGTCACTGCACCATGCTGTTCTCCACTTGCTTTGACATACCCAACGTTTGGTGTCATAGGCCTGGAATTTCATCACCAAAGTGGGCAGAGGGTGTTGGGAAAATTCCCCGCTTTGCGTCCCTGCTTCGTGATAAAGAGCCCGCACAGACGGGATCTGCTTCGTATTTTTTGTTGTGGCGGGGTGTTATTGGCTGGTATAGGAAAGAGTTTGGAGGCAGCCCCAAGGACTGCGTGTGTTAAGGCAGCCTGACTCAGTGAAAAAGACTGGAAAAGAACCAGTTGTAGATTAAAAACGTCCTTGTCAGCCCCATACATTGTGTACAAACAGCATTAGATATTGAGCCATCATCACGTTAATTTTCTTCCTTTGTCCTACTTCAGGTTAAATTCTTCACACTGAGAGGCAGTACTAACAGCCCTGACTACATAGTTTAACTATATACAGCATATCACAGGCTGATGCTTTAAGAGAGTGTTGCATTGTCAATGGTGGTGTCTTAGATGAGAAAGAAGATCCAAATGCCTGTTTGAGTAGGCACAAATATCGCCAAATGCTGTTGGGAGAAGGACCCAGACTCATCCTGGTCGCCTCTGCGCCCCCCCCTCCTTCAGCCACTGGCAGCAGAAATAGAGGTCACCTGATCATCCAAAAAATGTGTGATCTTTGATTTTTTTGCTGTATATAAATGTTGCTCTGTTTGCTTGTGTAACAGAAGTAATTGTATTTTGAATGGAATTTCACTGGGCCTCTTGACATTATTGAGGCTTTGAAGAAATGCAACTTCATGATTCAGTTTATGCTAATTTCTTTCTCCGCTATGAACTCTAGGCTATAGCTCGTTCTGTCATTAATTGGCTGTCCTCTGTTTCTTTCCAGATCCTTTTAGCCGGAGCCGTTCGGATAGCAGACAAGGTTGAATCGGCAAAAACCTCGGTTGTGGTCCATTGTAGCGACGGCTGGGACCGGACCTCTCAGCTAACCTCCCTAACCATGCTGATCCTCGACAGCTACTACCGAACTATCAAGGGTTTTGAAGTGCTGATTGAAAAGGAGTGGCTAAATTTCGGACACCGTTTTGCAGTCGTAAGTAATGAAAGGGCATAATGGAGTTGTGAGTGAGCAAACAGAGTCATAGAGATGTACAGCATGGAAACAGACCCTTTGGTCCAACTCATCTCTGAATCATTTCGCTTGCTACATCACTTGAAACTTGAGTTTTATAAACCTGGAATTGGTCTTTAATCCTGCTGTAGACACTGGAACAAATAATGGAGCCTGATGCTGCCCTGCAATACTGATCACTCTCGGTCATCGGTAAAGTGATGGAAGGTGTCATCAACACTGCTACCCAGCAGCACCTGCTCAGCAATAACCTGCTCAGTGACGCCCAGTTTGAGTTCCACCAGGGCCACTCAGCTCCTGACCTCACTACAGCCTTGGTTCGAAAATGGACAAAAGAGCTGAATTCCAGAGGGGTGGAGAGAGTGACAGCCCTTGGCATTATAGCCACATTTAACCAGGTGTGGCATCAAAGAGCCCCAGAGAAATTGGAGTCAATAGGAATCAGAGGAAAACTTTCCACTATTGGCTGTCATACCGAGGAAGACGGTTGTGGTTATGGAGGTCAGTCATCTCAGCTCCAGGACATCTCTGCAGGAGTCCCTCGGTGTAGTGTCCTAGGCCAAACCATCTTCAGCTGCTTCATGAATGACCATTCCTCCATCACAAGGTCACTGTGCAATCATCAGCGAACATCCACACTATGTTCAGCAGCATTCGCCATTTGCAACTGCTCAGATACTGAAGCAGTCTATATCCAAATGCAACAAGACCTGGATGATATCCAGGCTTGTGCTGACAAATGGCAAGTAACATTCGCTCCACACAAATGCCTGGCAATGAGTGTGATAATACAAAATCTAACCATCACTTCATGACATTCAATGACACTGCTGTCACTGAATCCCCCACTATCAACATCCTGGGATTACCACTGACCAGAAACTCAACTGGACCCACTACATAAACACAGTGGCTACAAGAGCAGGTCAGAGGCTAGGAATATTGTGGCGAGAAACTCACCTTCTAATTCCCCAAAAGCTGTTCACCATCTATAAGGCACAGGTCAGGAGTGTGATGGAATACTCCCCACTTGGCTGGATGGGTACATCTCCAACAACACTCCGGAGGCTTGATACCATCCAGGACAAAGCAGCCCGCTTGATTGGCACAACATCCATTCTCTCCATCACCAATGCTCAGTAGCAGCAGTGTATAGTATTTACAAGATGCACTGCAGAAGTTCACCAAAGATCCTCTTCCAGCGCCTTCCCAAACCCACGACCACTTGCACCTCAAGGGACTAGGCCAGCAGATACATGGGAGCACCAACACCTGCATGTTCCCCTTCAAGTCATTCCCCAACCTGACTTGGAAATATATTGCTGTTCCTTCATTGTCACTGGCTCAAAATGCCAGAGCAGCTTTGGATCAAGAAAAAAGCTTACCACCATTTTCTCAAAGGCAATTGGGGACAGGCAGTTAATACTGGCCAGCCAGCAACCACAAGATCCAAGGAGTGAATAATAAATAAATCAGAGGTATTTTTGAAATGACAGAAGTGTGGGGTATTGGATGACACATGGAACTGCAGCTCTGTTTGAGTCCTCAGGTGGATGTAAAGGCTCCCACAGCAGTATGAAGAGGACCAGCACAGTTAGCATCCATGTCCTAACCAATATTTATCCCTCAGTTAGCAACAGACAGACTGACCATTTCAGTAAAAGTAAATTACCATCAATGCTGGAAATTGGAAATAAAATTAGAAAGTGCTGGAGAAACTCAACAGATCTGGCAGCATCTTTAGGGAGAAAAGCAGAGTTAACATTTGATTCTTCTTTGAAACAGTTTTGAAGAAGTGTCAAATCATTAACTTTTGTTTCTGTCTCCACAGATGCTGCCAAACCTGCTGGGTTTTTCCTGCATTTTTATACCTCACTGGTTTATCTCACTGGTGTCTGTGGGAGCTCTCTATGCTGGGCAGTTGTTTCTTACATTGCAACAATGACTACACTCACCAAAGTGGGACAAGGTGCGTTTGGAGTGTGCTGGGTTGTGAAAAGTGCTGGGTAATGGCTAGTCTTTCTCTCTTCTTGCAGAGAGTGGGACACGGTGATGAGAACCATGCTGATGCTGATCGATCGCCCATCTTCCTTCAGTTCATTGACTGCGTCTGGCAAATGACAAAGCAGGTAGGAGCTGCCTTCAGACAAATGTATGGAATGAACTTCCAGAGGAAGTGCTGGATGAGGGTATGTTACAATGTTTAAAAGACATTTATAAAAGTACATGAATAAGAAACATTTGGAAGGATCTGGCCTAAGCACAGACGGGTGGGGCTAGTTTAGTTTGGGAATTATGGTCAGCATGGACTGAAGGGACTGTTTCTGTGCTATATGACTCAGGTAATTGCAGCAGTTGATTTGATGGTGTTGCGTGATACAGTATGTGAGGCTGTGCCTGGACTGTTCCGGTCACTATCTCTAAACCAACCTCATTAAAATGAATTATCTGTGGTCACACATCTCAGTTCTGTCTGTGGGAGGTCTCTCTGCTTGTCTGCCTTGCCTCCTACATTATAGCAGTGACTATACATCAAAAGTATTCTAAAGTGCCTGACTTGGTGAAAGGTGATTAATAAGTGTAAATCTTTCTTGGGGTGGCAGGGTGGCTCAGTGGTAAGCACTGCTGCCTCACAGCACCAGGGACTCGGCTTTGATTCCAGCCTTGGACGACTGTGTGACAGAGTTTGCACATTCTCCCCGTGTCTGCGAGGGTTTCCTCCGGGTGCTCTGGTTTCCTCCCACAATCCAAAGATGTGCAGGTTGGGTGAATTGGCCGCGCTAAATTGTCCATAATGTTCAGGAATGTGTAGGTTAGGTGCATTAGTCAGGGGTAAAGGTAGAGTAATGGGCAACGCGTTTGGGTGGGATACTCTTCGGAGGGTCAGTGTGGATTTGTTGGGTCGAAGGGCCAGTTCCCACACTGTAGGGATTCTATGCATTCTTCTTTCTAACTGTACAGATGGGAATAGTCAAGTTATTATTGATCCATTATGAGGATCAAAGATGAAGTGTGTTGATTATTTTAGTGGCCCTGTTCCTGTGAGTCTGGGATGTTGCGGTCTGTGGGTGCCTGCTGGGATTTGGAGTTGTGTTTCTGATGGTGGTCAATGTCCCTTTGAGGAGCAGTAAATGCATGGCTGCCTGCCTTCCCTGTGTTCTTCGTATGACAGTTTTTTTTTGTGTCTGTGCGCCTTGTTTAACTTCTTCCACATATACATTCACTGAGCCCTCCTGGAGTGGACTGTTTAAGACAGGCTACCAGGGTTGCTCTGACCAGGAATGCTGTATATTGAAGCTTTCATCGTCAGAGCTGCCTCTTTCCAAGAAGCCTGACTGTTTTTCTCACAACCCGTGATTGAATGAAAAGAAAATGAGTCTCCTTTTTTCCGTCATCATGTTCTTGTTCTGTGACCTTCTCTCTTAGAATAGAACGATAGAATCCACTACAGTGTGGAAAGAGACCATTCAGCCCATCAAGTCTGCATTGACCTTCTCAAGAGTATCCCACCCAGAGCCACCACCCACCTATCCTCATATCGCCTTATTTCCAATGGCTAATGCGCATATCTTGTACAAACCTTCACACTATGGGCAATTTACCATGGCCAATCCACCTAAACTGCTCACCTTTAGACTCTTGAAGGGTGAATCTTACTTTTCCCCCACCCCACAGTAAATTTGATGAAGGAGGAACGGGTGGGTAATCATGAAGGCAGGCAGGGATCCTGACACATTTCCAGCCTCCACACCACGGCAGGAAGGCCATCCCACCAAAGGAAGGCATTAAATGGGCATTGAGGGGAGGTGATGGTTTTATTGATAGAATGTTAATCCAGAGACCCAGGTCATGGGGACCCTGGTTCAAACTCTACCATGCCAGATGGTAGATTTTGATTTCAATAAAAATTTGGAGTTAAGAGTCTCAATGTGACCATGAAGCATTTGTTGATTTGTCAGAAAAATCTCATCTGGTTCACTAATGTTGTTGGAGGGAATCCTGAGGGACAGGATGTACATGTATTTGGAAAGGCAGGACTGATTAGGGATAATCAACATGGCTTTATGCGTGGGAAATCATGTCTCACAAACTTGACTGAGTTTTTTTAGGAAGTAACAGAGAGGATTGATGAGGGCAGAGCAGTACATGTGATCTATATGGATTTCAGTAAGGCGTTCGACAAGGTTCCTCATGGGAGTCTGGTGAATACAGGGTGAACTAGCCATTTGGATACAGAACTGGCTCAAAGGTAGAAGACAGAGGGTGATGCCGGTGGAGGGTTGTTTTTCAGACTGGAGGCCTGTGACCATTGGAGTGCCACAAGGATCGGTGCTGGGTCCTCTACTTTTTGTCGTTTACATAAGTGATTTGGATGCGAGCATAAGAGGTACAGTTAGTAAGTTTGCAGATGACATGAAAATTGGAGGTGTAGTGGACAGTGAAGAGGGTAACTTCAGATTACAACAGGATCTTGACCAGATGGACCAATGGGCTGAGAAGTGGCAGATGGAGTTTAATTCAGATAAATGCGAGGTGCTAAATTTTGGGAAAGCAAATCTTAGCAGGACTTATACACTTAATGGTATACTCCTAGGGAGTGTTGCTGAAGAAAGAAACCTTGGAGTGCAGGTTCATAGCTCCTTGAAAGTGGAGTCACAGGTAGATAGGATAATGAAGAAGGCGTTTGGTATGCCAACCTTTGGTCAGAGTATTGAGTACAGGAGTTGGGAGGTCATGTTGTGGCTGTACAAGATATTGGTTAGGCCACTGTTGGATTATTGTGTGCAATTCTGGTCTCCTTCCTATCGGAAAGATGTTGTGAAACTTGAAAGGGTTCAGAAAAGATTTCCAAGGATGTTGCCAGGGTTGGAGGATTTGAGCTACAGGGAGAGTCTGAACATGCTGAGGCTGTTTTCCCTGAAGTGTTGGAGATTGAGGGGTGACCTTATAGAGGTTTACAAAATTATGAGGGGCATGGATAGGATAAACAGACAAAGTTTTTTCCCTGGGGTGGGGGAGTCCAGAACTAGAGAGCATAGGTTTAAGGTGAGAGGGGAAAGATATAAAAGAGACCTAAGGGGCAACTTTTTCACACACAGCGTGGTATGTGTATGGAATGAGCTGCAGAGGAAGTGGAGGCTAGAACAATTGCAACATTTAAGAGACATTTGGATGGGTATATGAATGGGAAGGGTTTGAGGGGATATGGGCCGGGTGCTGGCAGGTGGGACTAGATTGGGTTGGTATATCTGATTGGCATGGACAGGTTGCACTGAAGGGTCTGTTTCCATGCTGTACATCTCTATGACTGTAATGTCCTTTTAGGACGGAATTCTGCCATCCTTACTGGGTCTGGCCTATGTGGGACTCCAGATCCACAGCAACGTGGTTGACTCTTAACTCCGCTCCCCCCCCCCCCAACCCCCCCGGCAATTAGGGATGGGCTGTAAGCGCTGGCCCAGCCAGCAATATCCTCATCCCGTGAATGAATAAAAAAAACTTAATACCCACTTTGTACATTCCACTGTTGTAAACCAAGAGGTGGGTCAGGGAGTCATGTTGGGACATGTATGCTCCTGAGCTCGGAGTCTCTTCTTCCAACTCACTTGGTGCCTGATAGAGGGAGCTGGCCTCTCCTCTGAGAGCCAATCCATTGGGCTTGCTGTAACCGACCTCCCTCACAAGCCGACGTCTGCAACCGTTCACCTCCCACTCCTTGATCTGAGATCTTGGCCCCGATATCCCATGGGTAGTGATGGCACTGCTGGGCCCTGGAGTGGCCGACCTCTGTCCCCTGAAGTCTTTGATCCCAGAGGAAGGTCCGCCCCTCTTCCAAACACTTGATTGGCGTGGGAATTACCAGAAAGAGCTGACAGGGAGAAAGTGAGGACTGCAGAATCAGGAAATCGGAGTTGAGAGCCTGGTGCAGGAAAAGACAGCAGGTCAGGCAGTATCCAAGGAGCAGGAGAATCAATGTTTCTGGCATAGGGTTAGGTGAATTGGCCATGCTAAATTGCCCATAGTGTTCAGGGACGTGTAGGTTAGCTGCATTAGTCAGGAGTAAATGTAGAGTAATACGAAAGGGGAATAGGTCTGGATGGGTTACTCTTTGGAGGGTCATTGTGGAGTTGTTGGGCCAAATGGCATGTTTCCATGTTGTAGGGATTCTGTGATGCTCTCCTGATCTCCTCATTCTCTTGGTGCTATTTGAAACTGCTGACTGCCTGTCATCAGACTCCACAACCAGAGGAAATTATCTTGCTTCATCCTGATGATCTTTTTAAAAGAAAATGACATTACCTTAGCTTTCTCTGTTTCATTTAACATGAGTGCTAGCCTCTTAGGTCTCTACCTGTCAGTAGAGCCTGATCTACAAAGTCTGTTATGTCACATACTCCTCGTGATATTCTTTTGATGTTCCTTTCTGAAAAAGGCCATTCCAGTTAACAGGGCAGTGTCTGACTTAAGTTAAAGATTCCTTTTTATATGATGCTGTTCTAGAATATAGTACCTGTCATTCCAGTTGCACTGTGACTTGCCATTTCCATCTGTCATTCGCTTAGTAACCTAGTCCTTACTGGGGAAGCAGTGGTCTCCAGTGTTATCACTGGATTGTCAATCCAAAGACTTAGTTCAGGTTCAAATCCTGCCATGGCAGTTGAAGGAATTTGAGTTCAATAAATTTCTGGAATTAAGGATTTACTGATGACGTGAATTTTTTTGTCGATTGTCCGAAAAATCCATCTGGTTCACTTATTTCCTTCAGTGACTCCAGACCTGCAGCAATATGGTTGACTCTTAACGGTCCTCTGGGCAATTAGGGACAGACGACGAATGCTGTCCTAGCCAGCGCTGCCCATATCCCATGCACGAATTTCAACCACGCTGGGATAAAGTCAGCTTGCTTCGAGGTACCACAGAGATCAGTCCTCGTGCTCCAACGATTTATAATCTATATGGATGCAGGAATAGAAAGTATCAAAACCACATTTGCAGATGACACTAAAATATGTGGGAAAGTAAGTTGCAGTGAAGAAATAAGAAATATACAAATGGATATTGACGGTTAGGTGACTGGGCCAAAATTTTGCAGATGGAGTTTAACATGGATAAGTGTGAGGTTTATCAAATATGGTTGGAAAAATTTAAAAAAACATCGAAATGGAGGGAATGCTTTAGTGCAGAGGGATCTGGGTAGCCTCATGCATGACTTACAAAAAGCTAGTCTACAGGTGCAACAGGTAATGAGAAGGGCAAATGGAATTTTGGCATTTATTGCTAAAGGAATGGAGTTTAAAAGTAGGGAAGTGAAGCTGCAACTGTGCAAGGCATTAGTGAGACCACATCCAGAGTATTGTGTGCAATTTTGAAATCACACAACACCAGGTTATAGTCCAATAGATTTATTTGGAAACACTATCTTTTGGAGCACTGCTCCTTCATCAGGTGATTGTGGCGAATCACCTGATGAAGGAGCGTCGCTCCGAAAGCTAGTGTGCTTCCAATTAAACCTGTTGGACTATAACCTGGTGTTGTGTGACTTTTAACTTCGTACACCCCAGTCCAACACCGGCACCTCCAAATCACGTGTACAATTTTGGACCCTTGAGGATGTAGTTACCTTGGAAACAGTTCAGAGGTTATTTCTAGAGATGAGGGATTAGTCTTCTGAAGAGAGATTAAATAGTTTAAGCCCATACTCTCTGGGGTTTAGGTAACTGTGGTCTATAAGATGCTAAAAGAGATAAAGTAGATATAGAGAAGATGTTTCCTCACCTAGAACAAAGGATCATAGTGTTAGACTAAGGGATGGCAGATTTCAGACAGATGAGGAGAAATTACTTATGTCAAAGGACCTTGTATCTGTGGAATTTGCTATCTCTGAGCACAGTGAATGTGGGGATACTGAGCATGTTTAAGGATGAGATAGTCATGTTTAATTAGTAATGGGCTACAGGGTTATGGGGGGTGGGCAGGAATGTGGAGTTGAGGTCGAGATGGGATCGTCCATGACCATTTTATATGGCAGAGCAGGTTTAAATGGCCTACTCCTGCTCCTCATCCTTATGTTCCTATTCCAGGGACTAACTGAATGAATCTTAATTCATCTGTTTTCATATCAACTCACACAGCAACAGAGAGTACAATGCGAGCTCTTCTCTCGGTGTAGTCTGCAGCTCTAATGTGAAGATTAAAGTTTGACCTTCAAACTAAATATCGATGGGGATATAAAGGCATGCAAAGTTCTTTTTCACACAGTAATTACAACTTTGAGTTTTAAAAGAAACCCTTGTGTTAATTTGGAGATGATCCAAGACTGAAAAGAGCTGGTTATCTTCCAGAAAAATTCAGAATGTGACAACCCTGGAATATAAAATATATTAACCCACAGTATGTAAAACAGGATTGTTCAACATTGATGTTTTCTTGTACTTTTGCCTTTCTCCATTTCCATTCACATCATCTTCCGCATTAATGACTCAGATGAAGAGGCTGAACAGCTGGGGCTGTTTTCCCTGGAGCTTTGGAGGCTGAAGGGTGACCTTATGGAGATTTATTAGATTAGATTACATTACATTACAGCGTGGAAACAGGCCCTTCGGCCCAACAAGTCTACACCGACTCTGCGAAGCGCAACCCACCCATGCCCCTACATTTACCCCTTACCTAACACTACGGGCAATTTAGCATGGCCAATTCACCTAACCTGCACATCTTTGGACTGTGGGAGGAAACCGGAGCACCCGGAGGAAACCCACGCAGACACAGGGAGAACGTGCAAACTCCACACAGTCAGTCGCCTGAAGCGGGAATTGAACCCGGGTCTCAGGTGCTGTGAGGCAGAAGTGCTAACCACTGTACCACCGCGCTGCCCACAAAAAACCATGAGGGGCGTGGATAGGGTAAATGGGCAAGGTCTTCTCCTCAGGGTAGGGCTATCCAAAACTAGAGGGCATAGCTTTAAGGCGAGAGGGGAAAGATTTAAAAGGGACTGAAGGAGCAATGTTTTCACATGGGTGGTGCATGTACAGAATGAGCTGCCAGAGTAAGTGGTGGAGGCTGGTACAATTATAACATTTAAAAGGCATCTGGATGGGTACATGAATAGGGAAGGTTTGAGAGGGATATGAGCCAAATGGGACTACATTAATTCAGCAAATCTGGTCAGCATGGACGAGTTGGACCAAAGGATCTGTTTCTGTGCTATACAACTTGATGTCTCTGAGAGTAATGTATCCATGTTTGCTAATGATACAAGGCTTGATGGAAAGCTCAGCTGTAAGAAGGTCACAAAGAGGCTGCAAGAACATACCGATAGGTTGAGTAAGTGGTCAACAAGGATGCCAAATGAATTATAATGTGGGGCAGTATGAAGTTGTTCACTTTAATCATCCGAACATAGAAGCAGATTTTTCAGAAATGTACACGTGTGTGTTAGGTATTCAAAGTCAGCATCGAGGTACAGAAAACAATTGACGTGTTGCCCTTGATAGCAACCGGCTTGAAGTGTAATTACAAAATAATCTTGCAGCAATTGTGTAGTGTTTGTAAGATCACACCTGGAGGGTTGAGTGCAGTTTTGGTTTCCATATTTAAATAAATTTATATTGGCACTGGAGGAAGTACCATGGAAGTTCATGAGATTAGTCCTTGGAATAAAGGAGTTGGCTTTGAAGGAATTATTGGGTAAGTTGGATCAAAACTCTCTGCAGTGTTGAAGCTCGGAAGGTGATCTCATTGAAATGTCCAACACGGATGTTCTTCAGAGCTTCTAAAGCACAGGAACAGTCTTGGGATAAGGGGCTGATCACTCTAATTGAGATAAGGAGGAATTTTTTCACTCAAATGGTTGCAAATCTTTGGAGTTCTCTGCCCCAGAAGGGTTATGGAGTCTCCATCATTAAATACATTTGCAGCTGGGACAGACAAATACATGTTTTTTGGAGAAATCGAGGAATATGGGACTGGGCAGGAGCTTTGAGTTGAAATGTAAGATCACTTTGTTCAGACTGAATGGCAGAGCAGGTTGGATGGGCTGAGTCGTCTACTCCTGCTCCCGTTTCTTGTGTTTTTTTAACCACTTCCTAGATCAAGACGACAGGCAGGTAAACCCAATTGACAACCATTGTTGTTTTTTAACTGGCCAGTAGGTGATGCTCATGGACTGTCTGGGTGGTATCCCTAACTCGGCTCTTCCATTCTGTCTGTCCCTCCCCGTCTGTCTGTCTCTCTCCCTCTCTCTCTTCCCTGCCCCAAGTCTGTCTGTCTGCTTGTCTTGTGCACCCCCACAGTTTGTCTGTCAGTCTGTCTCCGCCCCCCCCATGTCTGTCAGTCTGTCTTCCTGTCTAACTGCCTGTTTTTCTCTTCACCCTCCTTACGTCTGCTTGTCTGACTGATCTCCGCCTTTCTGCCTGACTGTCACTCTCCTCCTATCTCCATACATCTCTAAATCCACTCAACATATTTTCTGTCTGTCTCTGTTCATCTTCCTCTGTGTCCGTTTCTCTTACTCCCCCCACCCTGACCCCCTGAAGTCGGTGACATTGAAGGTGGGACCTCCACTTTGGAGAAGCGATGGGCAGATATGGGGCTTTTACCATTCTGTAGGCATAGTGTCAGAGTTCATGAACCCTCCTGACCTCTGCCCAACCATTGCTGTAAGTTCAGGAGCAGTTTTCTGATTTTTTTTTTTAAACCTCTCTATCACTTCTCCCCTAGTTTCCTGCAGCCTTTGAGTTTAATGAGCTCTTTCTGCTGACCATCCTGGACCATCTGTACAGCTGTCTTTTTGGGACATTCCTTTATAACAGTGAGCAGCAAAGACTGAAGGAGGTAAGTGTCTGATATCACCTCGACCTTTTAACGTTTGAATAATGTTTATCGGCAGACACACAATTGGAATCCCCAGTTTCCGTACTTCGGTGCTATTTGCGCTGTTGCTGGTAACCTGTACGGGATACAGGAGCTTACATGAAGCAAAATGAATGTCTCCAACTCCGTAATTAATCTCTATGTACTTTGACATCGCCACTGGCTTTGGCACTCTACACATTACTGAGATAATGAATTAAAATTAGTTCTGGTTTATGTTTCTGGTGTGTGTGCTTGCTGTAGAATTTGAGGGGCGTGTGTGAAAAAGTTTCACAGCTCTCTGCTTCCCCATCTGTTGTGGGAATTCTTGTTGTGATTTTTGCAATGTGAAATGTTCTTCTGTACGCGGTGTAACTGCTAATAGTGCCCATTGCACGAGGCGAGTTCATAATCTAACTGAGCCACGGCCTGTTTCCTGCTCTTACAGGAAGTGCAGACAAATACAGTTTCCCTCTGGTCCTATATAAACAGCCAGCTGGAGGAGTTCACCAACCCGTTTTATGTGAATTACGAGAATCACGTGCTTTACCCAGTCGCCAGCTTACGGCACTTGGAATTGTGGGTAAACTATTATGTCAGATGGAACCCACGGATGAGGCCTCAGGTGAGTGACATAGAAAGCAAAAGGAACTGTCCTGAAGACCAAGAGGCAAGATAGTCACTGCTTTTCGTTGTGGGCATGCTCAGTAAAACCACTGCCTTTGGTCTCTCAGTTTGTTTCATCCTCATCCCTTTACCCCAGGGATTTTTTTTTTCCTCTCCCTTCTGCATTTCCCATCATTTCCTGTCGTTCTGTTCAGAAAGGATAGAGGCGGACCCTTGTTGCAGCTGTGCCTCTGAGGTAGGATGCAGTGTATTCAAGCCCCACTCTTGACTCCGACTGGAGTGCCTAACCCAGGCTGACAGTCTTGGCACGTACTGAGGGAGAGGCTAGCTGTCTTCGAACTGAGGCACCATCTGCCTTCCCAAACAGCAGTCAACAATATGCCCCCCCAGCCCCATTTTCAAACAAGAGCAGACCGCAATTTTCGGTGTCCTGGTCAACAGACCAAGAGTATTTTGTCATTATGTCATTGCTGTTTTTGGAATATTGCTGTGTACAAATTGGCTGTTATTTTTCCTACATTGCAACTGTGGTTACTAAGGTGCATCGTTGGCTGTAAAATATATTGGGGTAACCTGAGGTAGTTACAGATTTTATATAAACGCAAGTTCTCTTTTCAGTTTGTTTTGTTTTCCTCCTCTTTTTTTCTGTGTTAGTTACAAAGAGTCATAGAGATGTACAGCATGGAAACAGACCCTTCAGTCCAACCTGTCCATGCTGACCAGATATCCCAACCCAAACTAGTCCCACCTGCCAGCACCTGGCCCATATCCCTCTAAACCCATCCAATTCATATTCACCTCCAGATGACGTTTAAATGTTGCAATTGTACCAGCCTCCACCACTTCCTCTGGCAGCTCATTCCATACATGTACCACCCTCTGCGTGAAAAAGTTGCCCCTTAGATCTGTTTTATATCTTTCCCCTCTCGCCCTAAACCTATGCCCCATAGTTCTGGACTGCCACATCCCAGTGAAAAGACTTTGTCTATTTACTCTATCCATACCTCGAGTATAGAAAAACTTCTCCATTTTGCTTCTCTTTCCTTTCTCCCTCAGCTGTAATATTTTTCAGTTTGTCTCCCTATTGACAATCCCAGTGGAAGCTTACATTTCTTTATCCTTTCATGGCCATGGGCATTGCTGACAGGAACTCTATTTGTTGCCCGTCCCTAGTTGTCCTTGAATTGCATGGCCTCTCGGGCAGTCAAGAGGCAACCACATTGACATGGGTCTGGAGCCATATGTAAGATGGACTGGGTAAGGACAGCAAATTCCCTTCCCTAAGGAATATTAGGGAACCAGATGGATGTTTACAACAATCGATGCTAGTTTCATGGTCATCATTCCCGCGATTGGCTTTATGTTCCTGAGATATTAATTGAATTTAAGTCCCACTCGTGCTTTGGTGTGGTTTGAAGGCTGCCTCAGCCTCTGGAATACAGTTCTGGGTTAGTTTCTGAAGTTCTTAAGCACTCCCTTCTCCGAATAATTGTTAAAATCTAGGCACACAACTTTAAAAAAAGAAAGCATCATTCGGAAAAGCATCTGTTTCCTTAGTAAATATTCAGATTAACAGAATTGTTTGCTGGTAATATAACTGAATCTAATTACTGGATCTGAGGTCCATTTGGAACTGTATTAATTCCGATTATGGAGTCCTACAGCATAGAAAAGGTCCTTCAGCCCACCATGTCTATGCCAACCAACAAACACCAAACAATACTAATCCCATTCATCTGTGCTTGGTCCATAGCCTACCCTGTCCTGGTGTTTTAAGTGCTTATCCAGATGCTTCTTAAATGTTGCGAGAGTACCTGCCTGCACTATCAGCTCTGGCAGCATGTTCCATATTTCTACCAGTTCTTGGGTGACAAACTTTGTTTTTTTCTGATCTCCTCTAAGCCACTTACTGCTCACCTCAAGCTTGTCCCCTCTAGTCTTAGACAGGTTGCCATGAAGAAAAGATGCTCGCCATTCTCTCATAATTGAGTACACCTCAATCTGATCCCCCTGCCCCCCTCCTCCCCCATCAGCCTTCTCTGTCCAAGGAAAACAAGCCCAGCCTATCCAGAGTCTCCTCATAACTGAGACTTTCCATCCCAGGCAACATCCTGGTGAATCTCCTCTGCACCCTCTCCAGTGGAACCACGTCCTTCCGATAGTGTGGCGACCAGAACTGTGCACAGTATTCCAGTTGTGGGCTGACCAATCATTTGTAACAAGACTTCCTTGCTGGTATATTCAATGCCCTGGCTAATGAAACCAAGCATCCCATACACCTCCTTCCCCACACCTGTCTACCTGTTCTGACACCTTCCGGGATCGATGTATTTGTACACTGGAGGTACCTTTGCTCCTCAGTATTCCCTTGGGACCTACCATTCATTATTGTTGGATAATGAAATCCCATTGACACACATTCCTCATTTCTTTTCAATAAAATATAGGGCCAATGGCTAAAAGATTTTATATATAAAACAGTAGAAGCTGTTTGCAGACTGCTGAAGGCTTGGAGTGCTACATTGCCATCATAAATGTAGCTGGATGTATACTGAATATTAGCCAAGCACAAATAGCAAATGTTTTCTAAGTGTGGATAACCTGTTGAAATTCAGGTTATTGGTGGTCAGTTAACCCTTTAGTTCCTTATTCTCAAAATCAAATGATATGAAATGATGATACTTATTGTTAACAATATTTTATTCAGTGCAAATAAGTCTCAGCACATGCTATGATCTGAGTAGGAATGTCAAAGTGTTGTCATCACTTTCTTAGAGTCATTACAGCATGGAAATAGACCATTTGGTCCAACTAAGCCACACAAATCTTTCCTGTTCATGTACTATCTGAACGTATTTTAAACTTTGTAACTGTATCTGCATCCACCATTTCTTCTGGGAATTCATTCCATACACTAACCACTCTGTTTAAAAAAAAGTTGCCCCTCATGTCCTTTTTTAAATCTTTCTTCTCTCATCTAAATTTTGTTTTGAACTCACCCACCCTAGGAAAAGACACCTGCCATTCACTGTATCTATACCCGTCATGATTTTATAAACCTGTATAAAGTCACTCCTCAGCCTCCTTTGTCGAGGAGAAAAAAGTCCCAGCCTAACTTTGTAATCCAAACCTTCTGTTTCTGGCCACATCCTGGTAATTTTTTTCTGAACCCCTCTGCAGCTTAATAATAATTCTTCCTATAACAGGATGATCTGAACTGGACACAATACTCCAGAACAGGCTTCACCAATGTCCTGTACACCATCAGTATGACGCCCCAACTCCTGTACTCCATGGTCTGAGCAACAAAGGCAAGCATGCTAAACACCTTCTTAACCAACTTATCTGCATGTGATGCCAATTTCAAAGAATTACATACCTGAGATCCTCGATCTCTCTGTTCTACAACACTACCCAGGGTCCTACCATTAGTTGTCTAAGTCCTGCCTTTGTTTATTTTACCAAAATGCCGGACCTCTCATTTATCAAAATGAAATTCCGTCTGCCACTCCTCAGCCCATTGACCCAATTGATCAAGATCTCTTTGTAAGCTTAGATAACCTTTTTCACTGTCCACTCTACCACCCATTTAGTGTCATCTGCAAGCTTAATAACAATACCTCCTAAATTCTCATCCAAATCATTTATTTGAATGACAAACAAAAATGGACCCAGTACTGATCCCTGTGGAATACTGCTGGTCGCAAGCCTTCAGTCTGAAAAACAACCCTCCTCCACCAGCCTCTGTCAAGCCAATTTTCTATCAAATTGGGTCTCTTCTCTCATCCAGTAAAGAATGGAAATATTTTATTATAAGGTCATAATCTAGGTAAATAGTGCAATCTTAAAGCTCCTAGATCTACACTAGTGCCTCACATAGCTGACTGGAATCTCTATGCTTGGAGAATGCAGTCATGTATTTTCTAGCACAGCAATGTCTCTGAAGACACACAATGGGCTGTACTCTCCTGTGTTCCTTGATTCTACAAACCCCATCATTGACTAGCTTTTGTTTAAATGAACAGATTAATAAAGGCATTCGGCATGTTGGCTCAGTGGTTAGCACTGCTGCTTCACAGCGCCAGGGAGCCGGGTTCGATTCCAGCCTCAGGTGACTCTGTCTGTGTGGACTTTGCACATTCTCCCCATGTCTGCATGGGTTTCCTCTGGGTGCTCCGGTTTCCTCCCCAGTCCAAAGATGTGCAGGTCAAGTAAATTGGCCATGCTAAATTGCCCATAGTGTTCGGTGCATTAGTCAGAGGGAAATGGGTCTGGGTGGGTTACTCTTCGGAGGGTCGGTGTGGGCTTGTTGGGCTGAAGGGCCTGTTTCCACACTGTAGGGAATCTAATCTAAACTAATCTAATGTATCGTGGCTGCCCAAGCTACTACACTCCATCTCGGACAGAGTCAGTCAGCATTCCTGTGCCAAGAAGTGGAAACATGGTGGCCTTGACATTGCAAGTGTCTTGATTCAGATTATCATTCCTGTTTGCTGGGAGCTGGGTTCTCTCTGTTCTCTCACAACAAGTCATCTGTTTTCACACTTTAACTGTACTACAGCTCAAATTTGTTTTTTTTTTGACTAGTTGATTTTGTTGACACCATTTTGTGCAAATAAAATAAATTGGTCAGCCCACAATTCCTATCATGACATGGCTCAACATGCATTACCAAGAGGATTAAAATAGATTTTAATGTAACAGTGAAATTAAAGAAGTGTAGAAATTGAGCTAGTTTCCATTAATTAGCAACAAATAACAGTGTAGAGATTTTCCAGGACTCTTAAGTGACCCTTATCATTTCTTTAAAAGCCTTTGGTGTTAATGACATACTTGTAGACAGGAAAGCGGGGTGAATATATTGTAACTCCTTGAATACCTATTTATAAAAAGAACACCATTGTTCCCACCTGTGAATTGGCATCCTCACGTCCAGGTATTCTCTGTCCCTTTCAGTACCAGCTCGCAATTTGACAAACCAATAGGATAACTCCCTGCCCAATTATTTCTCTTTCATGAAATTCATGGTTGACCTACGGGGAATGTAAGATTTATGGGCTATAATTGTAGAACATATTACACCGTAGGTTGTGGAAAAGGATCCAATGACTTTTTGTTTTTATTCGTTCATTTGTGGGACGGGGGTGTTGCCGGCTGGGCCAGCATTTATTGTCTGTCCCTAGTTGTCTATGAGAAGGTGGTGGTGAGCTGCTTTCCTGAACCATTGCTGTGGGTT
Source organism: Chiloscyllium plagiosum (assembly GCF_004010195.1). Taxonomy (NCBI): domain Eukaryota; kingdom Metazoa; phylum Chordata; class Chondrichthyes; order Orectolobiformes; family Hemiscylliidae; genus Chiloscyllium; species Chiloscyllium plagiosum. Next base: position 67,289,608 of record NC_057724.1, read on the forward strand.
GACCCACAATGTTCCTAGGAAGGGGATTCCAGGATTTTGACCCAGCGACAGTGAAGGAATGGCAACATATTTCCAGGATGGTGAATGGGCTTGGAGGTGAATTTGGAGATGGTGGTGTTCCCATGTTGCTGTTCACCTTGTCCTTCTAGCTGGGAGTAGTCATGGTTTTGGAAGGCACTGTCTGATGTACAATGCCCAGCGCCAATAGCTGAGGCCTTTTATAAGATGTAGGTTTTCATAGACGTGTATGTGTTCCACTCCCATGGCTGACTGTCCAAACACTGAATGACATTCAATACTGTACATGACGTCTCAGTGGACCAACACACTGTCCAAAGCTTATCACTGGTCTCTCTCCAGATTAACCATCCAGAATTGTTTTCACAGATGCATTCTTTGAATAATTGCCGTGCCTCACTGCAATACTAGATTCCAAGTATTTGTAGCGGTAAACCTATTTTAGGATTCTGTATTGTAATTTCTGACAAAGATGCACACACACTATTTAACCCTTGAGGTGAGAATTATGGCCTCCCCTGTCCAAAAAGCCAGTATAAAAAGTGATGTTTACTAAACAGATTATTTCTGGAATGACATGTTCAAGTTCAGTTAATAGCCCTAACATTACTCCCCTCTTAATATGTTTGCACTGGGCAAGTCACATATGCTGTGAGAACTGTCTTGATTGTTAATGTAAGTGCAGTAGAAACTGTTTGCAAATGGCCAAAGGAGTGGGATGATATATTGCTGTCACAAATGTACTGAATATTAGCTATGTACAGACAAGTGTTTTCTAGGTGTGGGTAACATGCTGCAATTCAGGCTATTAGTAATCAGTTAACCCTTTAGTTCCTTATTCTCAAGTTCCAAATGACATGAAATGATAATCCTTACTGGTGACAATATTTTATTCTGTATAAATAACTCTTAGCACGTGCTACTGTCTGAGTGGGAATATTAAAGCCCAACAGCATTAGCATTCCTCTCTGGGTTTGAAATGTCATCTCTAGATCTGTGCCATGTGCCATCAAGTAGGACAGTGTTAATTTAAAATCATAAAACATTGGCAATACTCCACAGATCAGTCAGTATCTGTGGAGTGAGAAACTGAATTAACATTTCCACTCGATGATCTTTTGTCAGAGATCAGCTTTACCTTGGTCCATCTTATGTATTGGAGAAAGTAATAGTTATAATGTATCCTGAACTCTCAATTGATTACTGTTTGTATTAAAATCTTTTTCACCTACTTTTCTTCTACTTTACTGATTACTTTCCTCATGTTTTTAAGAATATATATTTATCTTTACTTATTTTCTTCTTCCTTCTCTTTGCTTTTCCATTTCTTTGATTGATCTGTCTTGGAGTTTAATCTGCTTTCTGTTGTCCATGCAGAAACTTTCTGTTCTGTGTTCAGCACTGGCTGAATATTTTCTAGTTGAGAGTGTGATTAGAGTAGATTCCCTGCAGGATGGAAATAGGCCCTTCAGTCCACCAAGTCCACATGAGCCCTCCAAAGAGTAACCCACCCAGACCCATTCCCCTACTCTACATTCCCTGACTGATGGTCCTAACACTATGGGCAATTTAGCATGGCCAACTCACCTAACCTGCACATCTTCTGGATTGTGGGAGGAAGCCAGAGTACCCGGAGGAAACCCACACAGACATGGGGAGAATGTGCAAACTCCACACAGACAGTCACCCGAGGCGGGAATCAAAACCTAGTCCCTGACGTTGTGAGGCAGCAGTGCTAACCGCTGAGCCACTGAGCAGCCTATTTCAGGTGCTGGAAAAGCACAGCAGGTCAGGTAGCATCCAAAGACCAGGAGAATCGATGTTTCGGGCAAAACCCCTTCATCAGGAATGAGGCTGTGAGCCGAGGGGGTGGTGAGATAAAGCAAATAACTCTACATTGAAGAATGACTGAAAGGACCACAATAAAGAGAGTCTGCCTGAAAATATTGTTATGGCAGTCAAGAGAGCACTGGACGGTGCTTTTTTGGATAGTAATGGTGTATAGGGATATGGGGAAAAGGCAGGACAGCACCGCATTCTCGATTCTAATCTCCAACATCACTTTTACCTGAATATATTTCTAAGCAGCCTGGTTATACATATCTCGGGAGCAGGTCGGACTTGAACCCAGGTCTCCTGGCTCAGAGTTAGGGACAGTGTCACTGCATCATACTGCCTGAAAGGGGTCCTCACCGCTGATCATCATTTGCTCACTGCTCCATTCTCCAATACAGGAAGTGCACGTTTCAGCAGCACGATTTGGCCATAATGTTGCTGAAGAATTAGATAACAGTACTTTTGAGAACATTTTACCTCCATTTGCAATAGCGCGATTCCAGCGGCGATCAGTTCACGTGCTTCATTCTGCGCATGTGCTGATGTCCCCGCTAAAATCTCTGTGCTGTTCTGTGCACGCGTGATGTCAGCTGCCAACAGAGCAGCTTTCCTGAGAGGTATTGTACAGAGAGCAACTTTTGTTTGCATTTTTCAAGTGTACTGTGTTAAATTTACTTTTGTTTAGTTAATAAATATGATTTCAACCTTCATTCAGGCTGTGCTTGACTTTGCGTTAGACTTTTGGGGGCTATATTTGAGTGATCATGAGTGATATTTTTTGCTGATCTGCCCCTAGCTCCACTTTTCCCATCGGCCCCTTATTTCCAGTAAGCGAGGTTTCACTGGAACGCCACTACGCCATTACTGGAACTGCCTGTAGTAATTCCTGGCTGAAGGCTATACAGACACACTGAATGGCATAAAAGGCTAGTGTCATTAACAGAAGGAAATAGTTAACTGGCCAATTGAAGCAAGCTGCAGAAACCAACTTGCCAGATGAGGTGGCCATCATTAACCAGTTCCAGTTGTAAAAGAAAGGGAATTGCCTGGCACCAGTTAAAAGTGCCAGTGAAAACAACAGAAATAACTAGGAATACCAGTATATGAGCACCTCAGAATTGCAGAATTATTACAGTGCAAAAAAAGACATTCGTGCCTGCATCAGTTGCCAATCTCCAGCCTTTTCCCCATACCCTGTTACTATCCAAAAGAGTGCTCTCTTGACTGCCATAACAATATTTTCAGGCAGACTCTCTTTATTGTGGTGTTTTCAGTCACTCTTCAATGTAGAGTTATTTGCTTTATCTCAATATTTGCAGCTGGGGATTTAAGTTAAATCATCAAAGGTACAGTAACTGCTGTGGTTATTGGAAATTTGAAATAAAAATATAAAATGCAAGAGACACATCAGGCGGTCCGGCTAAGAGAGAAACTGAGAAATAGTTTTCCACAGCAGTTGGCGACAAAACCTGCTGAGAATTGTTTCTGTTTTACATTTGGTTTTGGGGATTATATTCATTTATATCTCTTGGGCACCATTGAAGCTGATTTCAGTTTAGCCGTAATATAGTCCAACTTTACAATGTAGTCTGGCATCTGCTCCATATTGTTACGCTAACAAAGCGATATTGTGCACTTTGGAATTACTCGAACTATTGAAAAGGGTTGTTAATAGTGCATCTCATTTCTAAGCACTTTCTTAAGAGAGTAACACGCCTTCTGCCTCCGTAATTCTTGTCCACCATTTACAAGACACAGTCTGGAGTGTGATGGAATACTCCCCACTGTGCAGATCCAATAACACTCAGGAAGCTTGATGGATTGGTATCCCATTCAGTACCTTCAACATTTACTGTCTTCACCACTGACGTACAGTGGTAGCAGCGTGCACCATCTTCAAGATGCACTGCAGTTACTCACCAAGCCTTCTTCAACATCACCTTCTAAACCTGTAACTTCTAACCAATAGGTGGGCAAGGGCAGCAAATACATGGGAACCCCATCAACTGCAAGGTCCTCTCCAAACCATTTACCATCCTGACTGGGAATATATCTCCCTTTCCTTCACTGTCACTGGGTCAAAATCCTGGAGCTCCCTACCTAACAGTGCTGTTGGTATATCTATAACACATGAACATCAGTGATTTATAAAAGCAACTCATTACTACCTTCTTCAAGGCATTTAGAGATGGGCAATGAAGGCTGGCCCAGCCAGTGACACCCACACAATGAACAAATATTAAAGATAGCAATCCTGAGGACTAACTGACAGGGGATATTGATCAGCCAATGAAATGAGCAAAGGACTGAGTAATGATTCAATACAAGTAGATGTGATGTGGTGGATTTAGATTTTTAAAAGAAAATATTTTCCATTCAGTGGGAGAAAGCTGTATGATGTCGGGGGGAACAGAGAAATGTAGGGGTTCAGGAATAGGTGACATTAAAAATAGCACCCCAAGTGGCTAGTGTCAGAGCTTTTCGAAGTGGTAATCTGGGAACAGCATTAAGGAAGAGCAAACGTGACTGAGTTTTTTTGATGAGGATCACGTAATTGATGTGTGTTTGGTTAAGTGCCAGGTCACAGGCTTGATAAAATGGAATAAATGGGTTGGTTGCAGAATGACCGGTCAGCTCAGTGACAGGAAACAGAGGAGCTCTTCAGACTGCAGAGAGATGTACTGTGACCTTCTCCAGGGACCTGTATTAGGACCACTGCTTTTCTTGATACAGAGTGCAAATTCAAAATTTATCGAGCCCCCGAAACTGGGGAGGACTGTGAACTGTAAGGAGAATAATAATAGACTTTAAGAGGTGAGAGGCAGGCTGGTGGAAGAGGCAGATAATAGGACTGATGAAACTTAATATAGATCAGTCTTAACAAAACAGTCTTATAGAAACAACAATGAGAGAAGGCAATATCAAATAAAATAAAGGATGCAACTGTAAATGGGGTACAGGAGCAGAACAACTTGGAGAGTTTTGCACACAAGTTGTTTTTGGTGGCAGGACAGGTTCAGAAAGTAGTTGATAGGCACATTGGATCCGAGACTGTTTAAGTTAGAGAACAAAAACCTCCTGTTCAATTCTAGGCATAGCATTTCACGAAGAGTGTGGTCACTTTGGAAAAGCAGGAGAGCAGGTTTCTGAGAATATTTTAGTGATGTAGACAGTTTGGAGAAGTCAGAGCTCAGTTGACCCCAGTGTTGCCACAAGGTGGTTGGCATGGATACATGAGTGAGTGTTGAGGGCAAGTTTTTAAAGTGTGGGAATGAAGCAAGCTAGTAACTTTGGAGGGTGCCTTTCATTCATTAGGGGACTGCCTCAGAAGATGGTACCGGTTGTTTTGGTATGGTGCGCGTTTCGTCAACATGAATTGGCTGTAACACGATTGATAAATAGGGGCCATTGTTTCTAAATCACAAACTTTTAAAATGTATGTTGGCTGTAACGCAATTCGATCACCAACACTTTAAGTGCTATTTGCATTGCGTGATTCTTGTGTAGTGTAGGGTTGCACAGGAACACGACTATCACGCTGTCAAAGAAATGACTGTACTCTCCCCAGTCCTTCCTTCTTGCACAGACTTTAAAATGCAACCATAAACTACCTGGGGATTATCAGATCAGCCCCATGATCTCATTGAATGTCAAAACAGACTTATTAGGCTGAAAGGCCTATTTCATAAAACTGAATCAAATCCCTGGAGTGTGGAAGAGGCTATTCAGCCCATTGAGTCTTCATTGACCTTCCAGAGAGCATCCCACCCTAAACCAACCCCCTACCCTATCCCCATAACCCCACATTTCCTATGGCTAACCGACCTAGCCTGCACATCCCTGGACACTATAGACAATTTAACATTGGTCAGTCCACTTAACCTGCAATTCTTTGGACTGTGGAAGGATATCGGAGTACCCGGAGGAAACACACGCAGACATGGGAAGAATGTGCAAACTCCACACAGTCTACCAAGGCTGGAATCGAACCTGGGACCCTGGTGTTGTGAGGCAGCAGTGCTGACCAGCATGAGCCACCATGTTGGCTGGGCTACTGCTTGTCTTGTGATCAGTTTCTGGGTTGAAGTTTCTATGAATTTCTATCCAGTTTTGTAAACAAGCCACTAACGTGATTAATGTCACTGTTGTTTGCCAGCTTTGCTGATTAGTACAGAGGTTGCTTTCGGCCTCATGGTGACGACATGGAGTTTAAAGGGTTGACATTATTGCTGTTCAGTATGCAGCAGTGTGTACCGGGGCCAGACAGATCCTTTTACAGCTCTCCCAAGTTCATGTTTGTTTTTAGACAATAACTTATTCAGAGGCTCAGTTCAGAGAGAACTTCAAAGGTTACTGAATGCTGACATCAGCCTCATTAAAATACGAGTAAATAACCAGGCTGATCCTGGAGCATCAGGTCATCATCTTGTAATTTTTTAATTGCTTAATTTTGGAAATGTTTTTAAAAATAACAAACTCTTTATGGCAAAGTGATTTAGTGATACAGGCCTGATAAACAACAACTTCTCAAGTTAAATATCCATTTGCACTATCTTCTTTCACGCAGTCAGTCTTTAGATAATTGCATTGCAGTAAAGAAAACTGACGTTAAAATTACTGTCTTTTTATATTTATTTGTTGGTTTTCATGCGATCACAGTTGGTAATCACTGCTGCAAGTGCCTTTTCTTTTACAGCCATCGATTAAATTGTCCAAGAAGTTTTCATCACTTTTAAGTGCATAGAAATGCAGTTTATATGTATTCAGCTGTTGAATATGTGCACCTTAGTTTATGAGTCAATCACCGCTTCATCTGCATGCATGAAACTAGACTCCTCAAATACATTCAGACTGACTGACAGCAGCTACACAACCTGGGACTTTCCATTGTAGATACTTCACATGCTGAAAGTCTTTGAACATATGACAGTGGCAATGGTTCATCTTTAATGTTAAAAATCACACAACACCAGGTTATAGTTCAACAGATTTATTTGGAAGCACTAGCTTTCAGAGTGCTGCTCCTTCATCAGATGGTTGTTGAGTACACAATTGTAAGACAGAATTTATAGTGTGATTTTTAACTTTGTACACCCCAGTCAAATACCGCATTTCCAAATCATCTTTAATGAGTTGTGTCAGACCAGATGCATCAGGGTTCACTGACTCAATATGACCTACTTGAGAAGATGTTGCCATAGTCTTACAGACCATAGGGCAGCTCTTTGTCAGTAGAGAGACGGCTGGTGGTGGTTTAACACGAGGGTCACCGTGCCTTAGGCAAGGGGAGAAGGAGACTTCCTCATGGTAATTTTAGCTGGTGTTAGGGAATTGAACCCACGCTGTTGGCGTTACTCTTTCAGTGAGAAGGGAGATAGGAAATCAATGTTCCGGTTATTTGCAGAGCCCTGCTTCTAACAGTGGTTATGATGTACATAGTTAAAAATCACAACACCAAATTATAGTCCAACAGGTTTATTTGGAAGCACTAACTTCATCAGGTGTCAACCACCTGATGAAGGAGCAGCACTCAAAGCTAGTGCTTCCAAATAAACCTGTTGAACTATAACCTGATGTGTGATTTTTAATTTCTAATAGTGGTGCCTGTGACTGTTTCCAAGTGCCATCTTTCCAGTAGGAGTGGATATGAAGGACTACTTAAACACTACTCAGAATGATGTTTCTTTATTCACTCGTGGTGGGATATGATTAAGGCCGTCACTGGCTAGGTCAGCATTTTCTGTCCATCTCGAATTGTCCAGAGGACCATTAAGAGTCAACCACATTGCTGTGGTCCTGGAGTCATATGTAGGCCAGACCAGGTAAGGATGGTGGTTTCCTTCCCTAAAGGACATTTTGTAAAAACTCATTTTTTGCAGATGTGTGCGTCGCTGGCTGGGCCAGCATTTATTGCCCATCCCTAGTTGCCTTTGAGAAGGTGGTGAGCTGCCTTCTTGAATCACTGCAGTGAACCTGCTCTAGGTTGACCCACAATGCCCTTAAGGGAGGGAATTCCAGGATCTTGACCCAGCGACAGTGAGGGAACGGTGATATATTTCCAAGTCAGGATGGTGTGTGGCTTAGAGTGGATCTTGAAGGTGGTGCGTTCCCTTGTATCTGCTGCCCCTGTGCTAGATGGAAGTGGTCATGGGTTTGGAAGGTGCTGTTTGAGGATCTTTCGTGAATTTCTGCCTTGCATTTTGTGGATAGTACACACTGCTGCTACTGAGCGACAATGTTGGGGGGAGTGGATGCTTGTGGATGTAGTGCCTATCAGTCGGGCTGTTTTGTCCTGAATGGTGTCAAGTTTCTTTAGTTTTGTTGGAGCAGCACCCATCCAGGCAAGCACGGATTATTCCATCACACTCCTGACATGTCCTTTGTAGATGGTGGACAGGCTTTGTGGATCAGGAGGTGAGTTACTTGCCACAGAAACTCTTGACCTGCTTTTGTAGCTGCTGTGTTTATGTGGTGAGTCCTGTTGAGCTACTGGTCAATGGTAACCCCAAGGATGTTGATAATCGGGGATTCAGTGATAGTAACACCATTGAATTTGAAAGGACAGTGGTTAGATTGTCTCTTATTGGTGATGGTCATAGTCATGACGGTCATGAGCATTAGTGAACCAGGTGGGTTTTTTCTGACAATCACCAATGGATTCATGGTTATCATTAGACTTTAAATTCCAGATTTTTCTTGAATTCACATTCCAACATCTGCCATGGCAGGATTTGAACATGGGTCACCTTAATAGGTTGGGGACCAGCATTCTGGCAGGCAGGTTTGCTACTGCAACACAGCTACGTTTAAACTAAGTAGCGGGAGGGAGGGGACAAATTGGATGTTTAAGAAGGAAATTGAAGGGAAAGTTAGAACAAGGGAAGTCAAGAAAGACAACTGTATCAATGAAGCAGAAAACTCAGAAAGGGATCATGCTGTAAAGTTGAGTGAAATAGGAGTTGATGGGAAGGGTGAGGGCAGTAACAAATTAAAAATACTATATATGAATGCACGAAGCATTAGAAATAAGATGGATGAGCTTGAGGCTCTTTTGGAAATTGGCAGATATGATATTGTGGGGATAACTGAGACATGGCTTCAAGTGGAAAGGGCCTGGGAAATGAATATTCAAGACTTATACGTGCTATCGTAAGGACAGACTGACGGGCAGAGGGGGTGGGGTGGCCCTGTTGGTAAGGGATGATATTCAGTCTCTTGCGTGGGGGGACCTAGAATCAGGGGATGTAGAGTCAGTATGGATAGAGCTGAGAAATTCTAAGGGTAAAAAGACCCTCTTGGGAGTTATCTACAGGCCCTCAAACAGTAGTCTGAATGTCGGATGTAAGTTGAAGATCAAGAGCTGAAATTGGCATGTCGCAAAGATGTTACTACAGTTGTTATGGGGATTTTCAACATGCAGGTAGACTGGGAGAATCAGGATGGTATTGGACCTCAAAAAAGAGACTTTGTGGAGTGCCTCCGAGATGGATTCTTAGAACAGCTGGTGCTGGAGCCGACCAGGGAGAAGGCAATTCTGGATCTGGTATTGTGCAACGAACCAGAATTGGTCAGGGACCTCGAAGTGAAGGAGCCATTGGGAAGTAGTGACCATAATACAATAAGCTTCAATCTGCAATTTGAAAGGGAGAGGGTACAATCGGTAGTGACAATATTTCAGTTGAATAAAGGGAACAATGGGGCTATGAGGGTGGAGCTGGCCAAAGTTCAATGGTGCAAT
>NC_057724.1:67302465-67324928 GCF_004010195.1 Chiloscyllium plagiosum
CCAGCAACACATTTTCAGCTTCATAACAAGAGGGATTGAGTATAGAAGCAAAGAGGTTCTTCTGCAGCTGTACAGGGTCCTGGTGAGACCATACCTGGAGTATTGTGTGCAGTTCTGGTCTCCAAATTTGAGGAAAGACATTCTGGCTATTGAGGGAGTGCAGCGTAGGTTCACAAGGTCAATTCCTGGATTGGTGGCACTACCTTACGCTGAAAGATTGGAGCGACTGGACTTGTATAGAATACTGAGAGGGGATCTAATTGAGACATATAAGATTATTAAAGGATTGGACATTCTAGAGGCAGGAAACATGTTTCCGCTGATGGGTGAGTGCCGAACCAGAGGACACAGCTTAAAAATACGGGGTAGACAATTTAGGACAGAGATGAGGAGAAACTTCTTCACCCAGAGAGTGATGGCTGTGTGGAATGCTCTGCCCCAGAGGGCAGTGGAGGCCCAGTCTCTGGATTCATTTAAGAAAGAGTTGGATAGAGCTCTCAAGGATAGTGGAATCAAGGGTTTTGGAAATAAGGCAGGAACAGGATACTGATTAAGGATGATCAGCCATGATCATATTGAATGGTGGTGCAGGCTCGAAGGGCAGAATGGCCTACTCCTGCACCTATTGTCTCCAGCACATTATCTGAGTCTCTAGATTAATAGTTTAGCGATGATACCACTTGCCCAGGAAAAGCAAGGCTTCTTGTGTTGTAAAATTTGCGATGTTAGAGGAAGTTTATCTGAGACTTAGCTTTTTTTTAAAAAAATCCATGATAGAGGAGAGATTTCGAGTGGAATTTATCAGAATTATATGGAGATAAAAGTGTTATAAGAGGCAGCCAAATTGAAATGCAATGTCTTGTATCTGCAGTCGAACCATGGAGTGAGTTTGCTGCCACTATCCTCTCGAAGTGTAGGGATCTGCAGGGCCCAGCTGGTCTGGTGTGTGAGAGAGAAACCACTTCCTGGTCTAACTAGAAGAGGCTGCCATCAAACCAGATATTCTTTATTGCATTTTTGCAACTAGTAGCAGCTTACATTGATATATTACACATTGAGACCTTATGAAGGACCTGGATGACAGATCTCACTCGCCAAGATTCAAAATTGTTCCACCCAGATTTTCCTACAGTATCATCACTAAACTCTTATGGCATTCATATGTAGGTGAGTAGATCATTTTACATTGATCTGGTCCTGACTTTGTTCCGTGTCCTGGGGGATTAGAGTGATTATCATATTGGGGAAGAAGGTAGGTGTCTGTGCAGGGGCAGTGAGAGTAGAAGGGTTTCAGAATTGCAAAGATGCCAACTTCTGTTGCTTAGGGAGGTGTAGGAGGGGAGGGGGGGTACAAGCTGGAAGCCTGTCTGCTCAGAGCTGCATTGATGAACTAACCTACGAAGCAATAACATAAAAGTGGAGACCGGAGAGCTGCAATAACAACACCAAATGCTGACGAAGCTCTGGCAGCCATCCATGGAGAGGAAAAAAGTTAAACTTTCAAGTCCATTTTCGTCTTTTCTTTGGAAATCTGGTCTGGAGTCACACATCTGGGTTCAGAATTTCTAGCCTCTATAATCTCTGTGCACCCCAGGAGGCCATTGGAATAGCGAAAGGGACAGGGACCACCTTTGCTGACAAGTGGTGCTGTGGTTTCATTCACATGGCAAGGGAACTCTGAAGAAATCTTAGTGGACTTGATATGTAAACTCCATTCCTTTCTCCACAGATGCTGCCAGACCTGTGACGTTTCTCCAGCATCATCTTATTTATGTACTGGGCAGCACAGTTAATGATAGGGTAACAAATTGACCTCTCCAGGAATGATTGACTCACTGTCCAGCCACTTGCTGTAACCCAGAATTGCTGAGTGACGTGTGGAGTTAAGCAAGTGTCACCTTCAGGCTGCATGTCTCTATCTGTCTCTATCTCCCACCCGCCCCATCCTCACCACCACCATCTATCCTGCGTAACTCCGCGAGAAATTGCTGCAGGTGTCGCAATGGAGCAGAAATTTGGTGGAAATTAAAATGGAAAACTTGGCAACTTCCAGGTCATGTGCTGGCCTGAATTTGTACCTCAAGTTCCGCAAGTTTTTAACTAATTGGCACTTCCCATAAAAAATTCCTCCTATCTGATCCACCCGGATTATAGTTTTGGGTAATATGTTCTAAAACCAGTTACTAAATTCCATTCCTTTCCAATAAGCGATGGTGGTTTTGTAATTGATCCGAATGCTAGGCAACACAGTACAACCGAACGTGATGGGTTCTGGGATAGTCAGAGAATTGAATGTTTGTGTCTTGTGTCTGTCAAGAGACGCTCAGGAAGCAGCTACAGTGAAGGGTGCTCTCCACCATCTTCCCTACAATGTAGGATGAATGATGCGATTTTCATGAGGTTTCTCCAGAACTGACCAGGTTTGTTTATATATTGGTGCATGGTGATTGGCTAGCCTTTCAAGAAGGAAGAAGTTCAGAATGGTCTCATCACTCACTGCACATTCCCCTCCAAGGCTCACACCATCCTGACTTGAAACCATACTGCTGTTCCTTCAGTGTCACAGGGCTGTATTCCTCTGGAGTATGTTTCTTACACACCAGTGTGTCCCCACTGACTTTGGCAGTACAAGAAGGTAGCCCGTCACCATCCTCTCGAGGGAAGTTAGCGACGGTCAATATATACTGGACTAGCAAGTGAGTCCACAATGCAAGTACAAAAAGAAACTGTGTGTCAATATACCTCCTCTACGTTAGTAGCTGAAGATCAGGCAAATGTTAATCAGAACCATGAACATACAAGGTCCAATTGTAGTGAGTTTAATAATTTTCAATTTTATTTGACGGTAACAACTTCACAAAAATACTGGTCTTGAACAACAGGGTTGGAGGGAGTTAGTGTTTTGAGCTGGCTAAATTAAGGTGCATTTCCACTACACTCGAGTTGTTATTTATCTGGAGTTGTCTGAAAATGTGGTGTTGGCAGCAGATTGATTTGTACAATTTGAAAGGGAACTGGGTATACAAAATTGGAAATTGCAGGAAAAACGTAGCGGGTCAGGCAGGATCTGTGGAGAGAAAGCAGAGTTAAGGTTCGGGTTTGGTGAGCCTTCTTCAGAGCACCAGCCACCATTCCGAAGGGTCAACTGGACCTGAAACGTTAACTCTGCTTTCTTTCCACAGACACTGCCAGACCTGCTGTTATTTTCCGGGAATTTCTCTTTTTGCTTCTGATTTCCAGCATCATCAGTTATGTGTAACTGGATATATATTTGCAGGAGAGAAAGTTGCAGGGCTGTGAGGAGAGAATAGAGACTAATCGGAATGGCTTACTCCTCTGTAATAACAGGAATTATGGTGCTTTTGACAGAGTTTGTCAGGACACGTTTCTCGCAGTAGATTTTTAGATTTCGTGCACTAGTCTTTCAAGGAAATATTGTGGCCTGTGCTGTGGTCATCAGCATCACTGCATCCTGCAAATAAGGAACATTGTAATATTGTTCCATTGGTGCATTTGAACTGAAATCATTTAGTTTCCATGGTTGATTGGTGCATCTGTTTTTAATCATCATTTCAGTTTCGAACCCCATTTTCCTCAGTGAACTGTAGCTGTTGGAAAATTGCCAATTTAAAATGATGCATCCAGGCTTCACCAGTTAATCCTCGAAGCAGATTTTTCCAAATGCTTCCACTCAGTTGTTCAGAATTGTTTCTCTGATCGCCACAAATAACCACAACCACGCTTCCCACTTTGGGAAAGCCTCCACCTGCTATTTGCCTCTCGGCTGTTATTAGCAACTTGTGCTCCGTTTTAAAAATACAGGGCCCATCGCTGTTTCAGAACACTGAGCCAGCACGGCTCGTGAGCTTTTGCAGAGCTTTTCACAGAGCGTGTTGGAATTGGCTTGGGTGACTGTCTCCTTGTGCTTTTCTGTGACAGGTACCAATCCACCAGAGTTACAAAGAGCTTCTTGGCATCCGGGCCGAGCTGCAGAAGAAGGTTGAGGAGCTTCAGCGTGAGGTCAGCAACATGGCAGTGTCATCTTCCTCTGAAAGAGCGTCACCCACCCATTCAGTGTCACCCGTACAGACAACAGTGTGAATTTGTCAACCGTTCTCCCTACCATGTTTCCTTGATGACTGAGTCACTGAGGTTATGACTGCAGCATGTATATGAAAGCTGTAAATACAGATGATTCTGTGTGTACATGTGCGCAGGTGTGCAATTTTATCGCAGCGTACTTTAGGGTTTTGTAAACCTGTGCGGGGATATCTTTGTTGCGCGGTTGCTTTGTTCTGATGCTGAGACCTTTTGGCAGAAGGGTAAATGTGAGTGCCACTGTAAAACTGGCCTAAACTTTGGTGCCAATCCATGAATTAGCCAGAAAGAGCTGGGGAGGAGGGAGGGCAGAGGGTTTGGGGGAGAAGGCAGACAGTATCTGATGGATCAGCCCAGGCAAAGAACCGGAGTGCCAAGTTTTCATTGTAGTCTGCTGTTGAGCAAATGACCCAACTTTCACTCCTGCCCCTCCCACAATGAAAAACACTTTATTGGCTATAATCGACTCGAACATGTGACTTGGGGTTGGTAGGTGGATATCCTATCACAATCCAAAGAAAACAGTTTGGGTTTTATCTTTTGTAGGCAACTTCACTATTTCTATTTTAACTTCTTCTCCTTTATAGAATCTGTATATTTTTATATAGTGCCTGTAAATGGCTGTATCCCCATCATTAAATTCATCATTGCAAATAAATGTCACCACCTTCCAGAAGCTTCCCTTGTGGATTTCTGAAATCTTGGGAAAAAGTGTATTCTTAGATTTGAGGATTTTGTGTTTAACGAACTTGGCAGCGATATTCTCATCCATGAGACGCACAAAGCTGAAATGTCATTGAACCCGGAACATAACATAGTTAGTGAAATTTTTCCTCCCAACTTCATCTGCCTTTCAAGTGTGGGGGCATTTTCTGTGTCAGGGAAAGGGGTCATACATGTTTCCATGCTGAAGGGGAATTCTGACATCAAACAATCCAGCCTGTTAGTGCCAGGAGTGCTGTAACATAACCAGACAACTCAATTTATTTCCAAGAGTGAAGAGAACAGAAATTTCACAAAACAAGCTTTGCAGAGATCATAAGATGAGAAACTGAAAATTTCTTGAAACCAGTAAGGCCTTTCATTTGTACAAAAGAGGAAAGTGTCCCTTGTACCTTTGTTGTAGAATTTGAGCATCAGATTAAAAGTACCGTATTATGCTTTTTACATTTTCCAATCATTCATCAAATGAAACAGTATTTCACAGATGCAGCCCTTCTATTTTTACAAAAATGCAGGACTCAATCATTACTCACATAATTTTCATGATTTTTCTGACAGGATTTGTGTGTTTTTTCCAGTACATAAAGACATTTTTCAAACTGAGGCATTGTGTGTTTTAACCATTGACCCGAAGTTGTCTATCGCTTTCCAATCAAATGGCCTTTACTAGTGTTACCTGAAAGGATCAGAGAGTTCATCTTCTGGCCATGTCTTTGGAGAGTTAATGTGTTTGGGATGAATTTCCTAGGTTTGGCTTTGGATAGGCTAAAGCTGAATTTCAATCCTTACTTTGGAGTTTTGGTGGGAGTGTGCTGAGCACATGCTTTAAGTGTTTAAAACTGATCGTTTTAAGTTTTAGCTGAACCTAGAAACCTAATGCTGAACATAACTTGGTAGTGGCCCTTATCTGGATTGCCCTCAGATTAGCAAATACTATAAGTGACTATCGTCTGGAATGGTAAAGCCTCCTCATGTTCTGTAGCAATTCCAAGTGTTAATTTTGACCTTTCTGTAGTGGTACGGCTTTTCACCTTCTGCCTGTGTTTTCTGTCAAAGAACTGTAACAGTCCCACTGCCAATATTGCTACCGATGTACAAATGTCTGAAGTAGATAAACAATTCTTTAAACTACAGCATGTCCTATATTAATTTACAAGCAAAAGCATATTGCATTTTACTTTGGTGAATATTCGGCATGTATGTAGAAGGTGTTTGCCTAATGCATTGCACTTTAGTATAGACTATAAGGCCCTATCTGCGCTCTCAGGTTGATGTAAAATATTCAATAGCACTTTCTGAAGAGCAAGAGCGTTTGCCCCAATGTCCTGGCCAATGTTAATTGCTGAGTGTGCATCACTCAAACAGATCCGTTGTTGTGTGTAGGAGCTTGCTATATGCATACTGGCTCTTTAGTTGACTATGCTGTGACAGTGACAATTCTTCCAATTTATTTTATTGGCTGTAAAGTGCTTTGAGACATTGCAAAGATATGAAAGACGCTATATAAAGGCAAGTGTTAATAATTATTATCTGAACACAGCGACACATTGGCACTCCGTAGTGAACAGTTTAACTTGTATCTTCAGAAGTGATATCACACCCTTAACATAGGAACAAAATTAATCATATTGCTGAAAAAAAAAAGCCCCATCTTTATTTAAATTTTTAAAATTTGTCAAGACTAGTTTTGTCAGCTTAAGGGACTGGACTGATAGCTGGTTTATTTGGTGGGTGGTGTCTAGCACATGCAGTGCCCTCAGAGGACCACAGGGCATGTGTGCAGGCTGTCAAGGTTTGATGGTGGAGGTAAGGGGTTAGTGGGAAACACTGAATGGAGAGCTGAACAATAAAGGTGCCCAGACAGAGATTGCTCCCACAAGAGAGGGGATGTGATTGATGGAATGGTGTGGATGAGATGACAGAAATATTTAAATACAACAAAATGGCAGAGTGATTGATTATTGGTTCACCTTGTTAAATAAAAGGCTGCTAAATTGTGCCAAAAATTAAATTCACTATATTTGAATGAAACGTTTTTGGAAAAACTGTCATCTGAATTAAAAGAATACTTTGGCTTTGATTCTATAGATTAAGATGGTGGTGACAGTTCTTAGCATTCCTATGCACTCCAGTGCATTTACTACCACAGTAACCCAAGAATGGAGCAATTACAAAGTCACAACAAAACCTGAACCCTGAACAAGGACTTTGTCAGGCAATATAATTGGTAATTAAGCTTTTTTTTGATGGTTGAGGTTTTAATTATAACAGGCAGATTTCAAGGAAATAGCAGGATTTTCCTCAAAATATATTGAGCTCATCAGATGAAAATCTGCCTTTTCAACTTAGGAGAAAACAATTCCCAATTCTACTTCCATTTTCAATGGTGGAACAAAATAGATCTTAGACAAAAAATTGTGTTTTTTTTACGTAGGCACAGCTTAACGTAGTTATTTTTGCTCAGAGACAACACTTCTGATTCTGTGAAAGAGTGGTGAAAATGTAGAAATCCTGTATATTTAAAGAAGTACTGTTGCAATAAAGAAACTTATTTGTCTGCAAATGTTTTGTGGATCTCTCTGCTACTTTGTAATGAAGACCAAGTGGAAGCTGAGTTAATATACAAGTTTATTCCGTGCTTTCAATTTGGTTACAGTTCTATTGTTGAGTCACTGAGGTATAAAGTTTAATTGACTGTGATAGTAAATCATGTTGAGCATCAAAATCTAAGTCACAGCTCATCTAGAATTACATGAGATAGCTATATTCCAGCCAAAATGTCATCATCTATTAGAAAGATCAAATCTGGAACTGGTTTGTTAAC
Source organism: Chiloscyllium plagiosum (assembly GCF_004010195.1). Lineage (NCBI taxonomy): Eukaryota > Metazoa > Chordata > Chondrichthyes > Orectolobiformes > Hemiscylliidae > Chiloscyllium > Chiloscyllium plagiosum. The sequence continues at coordinate 67,310,111 of NC_057724.1, forward strand.
ACTGATCTATAATTTCATTTATTACAATAGCTTCCACAATAAAAAGCAATCACACAAAAGCTTTGGGACTATTTATGCAGTGTTTTGTTTTTACTCTTGGTTACTCGATTAACAGTTGATTATCCATTCAAAAATCTTGCGTTCGCTTTGTCCAATGTTGCGTCTTATTACGTTTTTGGAAAATCGCACCTTTGTGTATCAGAACACATCATTTTCTCTCTCGCCAATCTTTGCTCTTGACCAATTTCACTAAAACTTACCCAATTTTATACGTGAAAATAATGCATGAATTCTAAGGGTTCAATTATAGTTTCATTTATGAGCTGACACTGCATAAACATTCCACATCAACCATTGGATGTCCAATAGGTTTAGCTTTGCATCGCTGCCGATGTATTTCCGATTGGAGGATTATTTGTCATTCTTGTATAAGTAACAATTGTGGCACGACTAGAAACTACAGCCTAAACAAGTCAACATCTAAAAGGAAACACCAAGGTATGTAAACATGGGCATTTCATTGTTTTCTTTTGATACGTAAAAGCCACATAAAGAAAAATCCGTGGTAAAGGTTCACATCAAACATGGACAAGCAGCACGACTTTACATGTGTATGTACTTACGATCCAGCTCCCATAATGTCCCATTTTCCCCCCCATGGTCAACGGCCGTGACCTGGGGCACAAACACACACACACCTCCCCCCCACCACCCCTTCACTTCTGAAATGTGTTGCCATAGTCATCATTGAGAGTTGCATTGTACATTTCTTAGGGATTCCTGTGTATTCAAATCGTGCATGCTGTACTCAATATCAGCTTGCTTCTATTGGTTTCCTTTATGCAAGACACCTCACAGAGTGTATAATGAATTTTAGTACCAAGCTGCATAACCAAAAGATAACCAACATGGCAAAAAGCCAGTTTCAAGGAGTGTCCTAAAAGAGGATGGAGGTGGAAAGGTTTAGGGAGGGAAACCACAATTTAAGATCCAGACAGTTCAAGGCATGGCAGTCAATAGGGGAGTGATGAAAATCAGTATCATGCAGGGGAACCTAGAGAAATGCACATGCGAAGGAGGTAAAATGTCTTGAAGGACTGTCATTTTGGTGATGGGCCTGGTGTGTCTTCCTTGGGCATGTCTTAAAAGTTGCACTGAATTTGGGCTTATTGGCCTGATGTCAAATTACACCCAAATATCCTACAATCTCAGATTACACCCAAACTAAAAAATGGACAGAACTGACAAATCCACAAAAGTATGTTTTTGCAATGGCTTGGTGGTAGATGTCCTAGAGCAGTTGTAACCAAGGTCTTGCTGATGTTTGAGGATGGTGGAAGACACAGGAGTGGGGCATCCACTGGAAAGCTGACCCTGTGTGAATGGATTCCCAATTATGCCCATGTCATGTCACGCATATGGTGCAGCATCTTTCCCACGCAGAACATCTGAATTGCTTGTCAGCAAACTAAAACTAAAAACTTGTCTTTAACATGCATAACAAATATATAAGGTTTGTTTGTGTGTATATATAAATGCAAGTTTTCTCTCAATGGTTTATTACATTTTAGGATTAACTATAGTCAGCCCACCAAAGTTTCACATACAGAACTATCCCTGTTGACACATGGACACACACATTCAGAAACACGATCAATCACATAGAGTCACAGAGTAACACAGCACGGAAATAGACATTCGGTTCAACTCATCCATGCTGACCAGACATCCTAAATTAGTCTAGTCCCATTTGCCAGCATTTGGCTCATATCCATCCAAGAGGATGGAGGTGGAGAGGTTTAGGGAGGGAAACCATGGTTTAAGATTCAGACAGTTCAAGGCATGGCAGTCAATAGGGGAGTGATGAAAGTCAGTGTCATGCAGGGGAAACTTGCTGTTCATAAACCCATCCAGATGCCTTTTAAATGTTGTTATCCTGGCCTGAGTTAAGTGATCAACTCAAGATCAGATCAGTTCTGTGAAATATTCCTGTTTCTGTGTACATTCCCCCAGGGGTCAGACCTCAGCCATGACAGTTCCTGACCACAGTGAAGGTGGTCAATGGAGAATTGGATCTTGAAGCTTTCAGAGCACTATCTGAGAAGTGGCTTCGCAATGGGAGATACTAGTGTCCTTTTCAGTTGACCTTAAATCAATCAGTTAAAAGTTAATTCGTTTGGTTACAGTTCCGGTTTTGAAGAATAAAAAATTTGTTGGCATTCCCTGGACCTTTTAGTTTGGCTGAAAATCAAAGCAGGCGGTCCATGGTCTTTTATACTCAGAGGTTTTAGCGAACCTGCTGAATTTGCATCAAACCCTACCCCCCAACGCCCTGTTGTAATTTCTACACAGCCATTTGTGACAGTACTGTTACTGCAATTGGTCTCACGCTGGGTGAGGTACAGGGTTAGGGTTAATCTGTTCTCGTCCCTGACAATTTCCATGCTGTATTGGGCTTAACTGCAAATTTTTAGACTCCTGAAGGACAAGTCTCCTTTCGCTCACTGTTACAGATAAACATTTGAGTGAGTAATTGCTGTCAGAGTGAGGAACTGGACATTACCCAGGAAGGGAGAGGGAGATTGGAAAATGGAGCAATAGACCTGAGCACTGCGTGAGGGTGTGAAGCTACATAAATGCAACATTGACTGATTAATTATAGAGTCAGAGCACGGAAACAGACCCTTCGGTTATCTTCCCACAACGATCAGCCAGAAACTGGGCAATTGGCATCTGTTACATATCTCTCAAGGTTTTAGATGCCAACTTACATTTGGCAATTAACAATTTGGCTGCATTGCTGGATGTATTCCCAGTGAGTAAGGCTCAGGACATGACAGGGATGGGTGGGAGACTAAAAGTCATTTTTCCAGAATTGCCTGAAATATTGTCCTTTCAAGATGCTGCTATTTTCAAATTGAAAACAGCTGCTGCTTTATTTAAAATGGCCAAGCTCAACATCACACTAACAAAGAGCAAAGACTGCACACAGTATTTTCCAGGCACTGTTTAAATATGGCAACCAGATGGCCAGTGATGCTGAAAATGTCGGTGATGTCGGATCTTGAGGAATTTGCACACTTGGTATTCAGCCCAGACTAAGTTACTTTCTCACTTTTTGCTGGGTGTGCTAGTGACAGCAAGGCACAATGCTGCAAATAAGACGGTGAACATTTACAGATGATACACCAACACCATTCCTGTAAAAGCTTGCCCACAGCCAGCATCAAGCAGAGCAGTCAGTGCATTAGGCAAGCTCTCAGCCATCCCTTTGTTCCAATTGGAGTGAGTATCTGAAACAGATGTCGTCCATGCAACAGCTGCAAGATTGATTTTCATTCTTTATTAGTGGGAAACTAAGATTTTATAGAGAAGGCACCTGCTTTCACTGTCTATTTGTACAGAAGGGCCTTTTTCAATGCTAACGGATTTAGAAACAAAAGTTAGCTTTTACAAGTAATATCACTATTTTTATGATGCTAGCCATCAAACATACTGAAAAAATGCAAAAAACGCCAGGCTCTGGAAATTGAAACAAACTGAGAATGTTGGAGAAACTCAAGTAATGCTGGTAGCAGCTGTGGGTGCAAAAACAAAGTTAACATTTGAGTCTCATGATTCTTTCAGAACTCTTACTATTTAACTGAGCTAGTCTCTTTTGTGCTGCTGATGGGTAGCCTTAGGCTTTGGAGCAAGGCTGGTCTATGTTGAGATATCAGGTCATTGTAACTGCTAAGGTCAAAGTATATTTGGGGACAACTTGTACATTTCTAACCATGGGCCAGTATTGGGCTGTTTCTTTTGTTGACAGTAATAAATGGTATTGATGAAAAGGAATTTAAAGATATGCTAAACTATCACAACAAGAAGTGTGAGACTTCAAGTGTGTGCACCAGAAATAAATTTTTAATAAAGAATTTTCTGCGTTCAACAAAGCACAAGTAACACAGATGAGATGCCAGAGGACACATTAAACGGTTTTGTTGTGTGTGGGGTTTATGGCCTTAACGAGTGAAAGTCAGCCACAGGCTCTGATCAAGGCAAGGTGTCTAACCAGTAACACGGACTTTTGTGGAATTAGATACAGATTGCAATCTTAAAACAAAACGTAAACAAGACACCTGCATTGATGCACTAGCCTCTCCAAAAAGTATCCTGACTGTGTAAAATTTGAAGCAGTATTGCTGGCAGAGACTACTGATTGTTAACTGGTAGGCAAGTAGATAGCATCAGGCAACACAACCCTGTATCCAACACAACAAATGTAATTTTCAGATTCTCCAGCCAATCTTCCATCAACTCCCACAATCCAGTTTGTAAAGTTTTGTTACCACTGGACAGGATAAACTGATCTAAATATTTGACAAGATTTGCACATTAAAGTAGGAATATAGTCAGTTCTGCTTTAATGCAGTAGTTCTGTTCTTGTGCAATCCCATGTTGTAAGAAAATGTTGTCAGAAAATAGAAGCACTATTTAAATTGATGGGGCCAGAATCGCACTATAACCAGTACACGCTTTAAAAGTTTGTGCTTTAGAAACAGTCTCCAATTTGTCTATCGCGTTACAGTGAATTTGTGTGTTAACAAAATGAGCGTTATAACAGAACGACCTGTACTGTATTAAGTCTTCCAGAGATACAAACACAATGTTGGGATATTCAAATTATGTTCTTGCTGCTTTCTCCAATCAGCACTACATTAATTAAAGGAGAAAAGCATGGTTTTGTTTAGTTGTCGTTATTTAATTACATGCTGCACTTCTAAATGATGGAAATGGGCAAGGACATACTGCTGTCTGAACCAAACATATCGCATTCTTCATTCTGCAACAATCTTTGGTATAGACAGAACAAGCTGTTTGACAGAATAGTACTAACAGATCTACCTGCATGCACCCCCTAGTCAACTGCTTCAAATATTAAATTTCATTTTTTATAAAAGCACCATGAAAAGAATCTCTGAACTACATGCTTAGTCCAAGTAGTAATTTCCAGTGAATTACTCAAATACTTTAACTTTGTTCATTTCTTGCTGGCAGGATCTAAGCTACTATTGAGCCAATGAGCTGACCTACTCTAACCATTGCACCATACTGAGTTGAACACACACTTAAAGGATGAGTCCAAGGTTCAAAAGAATCATCCTCCATTAAATAACTTTTGTCTGAAATAAAATAAAAGCCAGTTTAAGCTGAAGTTGGCGTCAAGGCAAAGGCTGTAATGTCCAGTGCCCCAATCTAGACCTGATTGATGTTGTCTGCAGGGGGCTTCTCTGACTGTGTCTGAAGGAGGCTCCGTTCAGCTGCAGGAAGATTTCAGGAAAACCGCCGTGGTAGGTGTCAGGAAGAAAACAGACAGAGATTACTTGAAACAGTACTTTTACCAAGGTCACCCAAGAATCCAGAGATAGAAGCAAAGTCCACAGGCTTCTCTTCCGAGAACCTCTGGCACATTCAAGCCAAATCTGGTGGCAGACGTTATAAATAACAAACTGAGGCGCTGGAAATCAGAAACAAGAACAGAAATTGCTGGAGGGACTCAGCAGGTCTGGCAGCATCTGTGGAGGGAAAGCAGAAGTTAACGTTTCAGAGACAGTTCTAAAGAAGGGTCATTGGACTCGAAATGTTAACTCTGCTTTCTGTCCACAAATGCTGCCAAACCTGTTGAGTTTTTTCAGCAATTTCTGCTTTTGTCTGGAACAGATAATAGTCTGGATTAGCACCAAAGCCTCTGCCACTTTCTTCACTCCTTGAGCTGAACGTAGGAATTGCTGCTGATTGTTTATGTTGGGCCACAGCATGATTGGATCAGGCGATATTGGAAAGGCTCACTAAGGTCAGAGATTGCTATCTGGAACCTTATCTTGTGTCATTCAGGTTCCTCCACTGACTAGTCAGCCTAGTGTTTCCCAGTCTCAGTTTATAACTGTACAATGCTGCTTATTTATTCCGAATCACCTCACCTCCCTTGAAGTGAGGGAATCTCTTCCCCAGCTTTGTTTTGCATTAGTAGAATAAAGCCAAGTAGAGAACCCAGTTTCCTTCTGCCAATAAATTTCTCTTATGCCAGTCCTTCATTCACCTCGAGATTTCACTGATTCTCCAAGTATTATTTAAAAATATTTTGTCAAACTGCTGCTGCTTCATCAAGTATTGTCCCTACTTATTTTAAAGGTCTGATCAACAGTGTTGGCAAGGTCAACTTCAACTTAATTGTGGGGAGTCTCAGTAAAATAGCAGTATACAGACAGGCCATATGTCATATTGATACCCTACCAGTCACCCAGGGCTTACCTATATCTACTAGTTGTGGGAAACATTTTGTCTCTTAGCACCCAGTGATCCTGAGGAAATCCCATAATGTTTTATACCAAAGCCTCACTCCTGTGACAATCTTCTAAACCTCAACTGCACATTCAAAAGACCTTTCAAGAACTCAACAACCCTACCCCCAACTCAATTTATTGAAGACAACTGGAGCTGAATTAGGATTTCAATTGTAGGGAAGATCTAAAATAAATTCTGCTGGCTGAACAAATTAACTGCCATAAGGAAATGAGTAATTTAGCTTCAAGGTAAAAGGCAAGAATTCAACACATAAGGAATTAATGCTTGGGACACAAGCAAAGCTGAACCTGTTTATAATTAAACTGCATCTTAAATAGTAGCTGGAGCATGATTTTCACTCATTGGCTGAATGTGACAGTGTGTGAGACAGTAATGAGAGTCACCAAAGCAACATTTACAAAGTAAAGACAGGGGCTATTTCATCAAAACAGCCCTGGGATACCATTACAGATGCATGTTACAAGAAAGTCAAACCAATCAAAACTTGACAGAAAACAGCAAAGCAGAAAAGATTGATGATCATCAGCTTGAAAATAAAAGATGGGGCATGCAGAACGGATTCCAGGAGCTGGAGGTGACCAGTGAGTGAGAGAAACTTCTGACAAATGTAGAGAGACTCTTCATAGGCTGAATGAGTAGTGCTCAGATGATCCCTGTAAGCAGTCAGTAATTTTATTATAATAGTTGTAATATCCATCTAGTTACATGTTAAATGAAGTGGGACATTGAAGCTTTAATAGCATGAATACAATTTCATTGGAGTGAAGTTCATTGTTAGCATGTTCCAACATCAGGGAATTATGGAGGTTTATGGTCTATGAAAAGTTACATCTGTTTCTCCTGAGTGTAGTGCTTCCCATCGTTTTGATTAAAATTAAATTGACAAATGCTAAATCTTAACTCGTTGCTCTTCAAAAATTCTCAAATTAATTAGAAATGCCTGTGACAGGGTTTTGCCTGGCAACCTGTTCATCAGAACCCTTGTGAAATGGGGAAAGGGCACTGTCCAATTCACAAGTGGCTAATAAAGAGGCGTGGTCAATGTCCTTCTATACTGATGCAATGGTGCATTCTGCTCTTGGGTATTAGAGCAAATATTTTTACACGTCATTTTTCTACCAGCTACTATAAGGCTGGCATTAGACATTTCAATATAAATTAAAGGAGAACATTACCAATGGTGTGTCAGTACCAGCAGTAGCAATATCTTGATGTTTTGTGAACATGGGTGGTGGTCATTGGACACAACATGGCTAGGGTAGATTTAGAAGTTGGACTATTCCCCCTTGGAGAGAAGGTTGAGAGGAGATCTGGTAGAGGTTTTCAAAATCATGAGTGGGCTGTACAGGACATTGTTTAGGCCACTGTTGGAGTATTGTGTACAATTCTGGTCTCCCTCCTATTGGAAAGATGTTGTGAAACATGAAAGAATTCAGAAAAGATTTACAAGAATGTTACCAGGGTTGGAGGATTTGAGTGAAAGGGAAAGCTTGAATATATAGATAGATCCCTACAGTGTGGAAACAGGCTGGGGGCTATTTTCCCTGGAGCATCGGAGGCTGATGGGTGACCTTATAAAGGTTTATAAAATCATGAGGGGCATTGATAGGATAAATAGACAAAGTCTTTTCCCTGGGCTGGGGGAGGGGGAGTCCAGAACTAGAGAGCATTGGTTCGGGATGAGGGGTGAAAGAAATAAAAGCGACCTAAGAGGGAACTTTCTCATGCAGAGGATGGTGCGTGTATGGAATGAGCTGCCAGAGGAAGCGGTGCAGGCTGGTACAATTGCGACATTTAAAAGGCATCTGGATGGGTATATGAATAGGAAGGGTTTGGAGGGATATGGGCCAGGTGCTGGCAGGTGGGGCTAGATTGGGTTGGGATATCTGGCGGACATGGACAAGTTGGACTGAAGGGTCTGTTTCCGTGCTGTACATCTCTATGGCTGCACAGTAGGTCAAGAGATGTTACTCCTGCTCATGAAAGAATTAGAAGGCAAATATTTAAAGTGGTATGCAAAGGAAGCAAGAGCAATGGGAGGGGAAAAATGTTTTCACATGGGAGGTAGGGTACGGAATGCCCTGCCTGGAGGTGTGATGGGGGCAAGTTCAAAAGGGTCTTGTGTAATTATTTAGATGGATGTGGGGAAAAAGCAGAAGATTGGCACGAGGTAATAGAACCAGTGTCAGCTCAATGTGGGCCTAATGGCCTCCTTCCATGCCATTAATAATTCAGAGACCCCAAGAATGCTGCTCCAATTCATGCCCGACAACGGGGAGAGGAGCCTAGTCACCAATGCTGGAGAGATTCTAATTTGGGCTGTGGGTGGGAGGCTTTGAGGGGGTCAGGAAGAAACATTCAAATAAATTCAATAAATAAAGGGACTGATTCTTTCACAGTAAAATGACAAACAAAACGTGAGGATGTATAGATAGTGTAGGGGATGGTGCAAACAGAAACAAAAAAGAGCCAAAAAATGTCAGCTAATTTCTTTGAGAGAACATACCCACCCTTCGCAAGTAAACAAGAGAAAAATACATTTATTTGATGCTGGCTTTTAGGCTGAATGATGTGAATGTTTTATGTAAAATTATATTTGCAGAAGGAAAGATACTCACCTTGAGGCTCAGACATTGCTCCAGCTTCAGCATTTTCTCCTTTTACATATTGTTGATTAAGACTCCCTATGGCGTTAAACAGAGGGAACATGACAGGTTTCAAATTCACAACAAACATAAAACTAACAGTTTTAGAGTCTCACAGCATGGAAACTGACCATTTGGTCCAACTAGGTCATGCCGACCATGTTCCTAAACTAAACTAGTTCCATCTGCCTGTGTTTGGCCCATATCTCTCCAAACCTTTCCCATTCATGTACCTATCCAAATATCTTGTAAACATAGGAGCAGATTACTGCAGATGTTGGAATCTGTACCAAAAACAACAAATACTGGAGATCACAGCAGGTCAGGCAGCTTCCATGGAGATACAGGGCATGCTAATGTTTCGAGTCTGGATGACTCTTCATTAGAGCTGACAGGAAGTATGGAGGGAACAGCAATAATGATGCACAGAGTGAAAGAGATGACCAGATTTCCTGAGGGAAGAGCAAAACCTCTTCTTCAAAGAGATGTGACAGTCGATTAAGCACAACGTAGAAACAGACGTTAGCATGCTTTCTCTCCATGGATGCTGCCTGATCCACTGAGATCGAGCATTTGTTGTTTTCAGTACCGATTCCAGTATCTGCAGTACTTTGCTCCTACATTGTGTTTAATTGACTGCCACATCTGAGGAATGCCTACTCTGTAGTTTTACTCTTCCCTCAGGTAGGAATTCTGGTCGTCTCTTTCACAAAAGTGGATCTAGTACCAATCCCAGTTGCTCTCAGGCCTCCAGTCCAAAAAATAACCCTCCACCACTCCCTTCTGTCCCCTACTGTAAAGCCAAATTTGTTTCCGAATCCCATTACTAATTCGTAACTTTACTAATTACTCTAACATGTGAAAGCTTGTCAACAGCCTTACTAAAGTCCAAGTAAATGTGGTCTATCACTGACCTCATGCAAAGTCAGCACTAGGTAAATTTTCATACTCCTCCCCCAGTGGGTGAATTTATTAGAGTCCTGAGCCATTCTTCACTCCATAGAAGTTTCCACTAAATATTGCAAGTCATACCATTAAAGACTGGACAGCTTTCTGGTTACACTGCCTGTTTGTACATCTGTTACAGAACCGATGTTGTTGCATCAAATTTATGTAAGTGGAAGTTAATGATTAACAGCCCCTTTTGTATTCTACACATGGAAGCAAATCTATCTGCATTGATCTTTGAGATCTGGAGCCCATCTCTTGCACATTATACAGAGAATTCCAGAGATGAGCCATATTTTTACAAGATTACATTTTGCACAGATGAAATTGCAATGTCTGTTTGCTGCCTTGAATCTTTGCTCAGGACAGAAAGCAACCTGGATAGAAGCCACAGACACTGACCCAGGCTGTGCTAATATTTGAAGCCTGAAACACTGCTGCTTTTACTGTATACACAGCATTAGTGTAGTATCATTGAGGTTTAAATGCTAGGACACTCAAGTCTACAGTCTTTGACATTTTTGTCATTATTGCTGAAACTACCTTGGTTTTATTGCCCTTGTTTTCTGTAATATTGACAGACTGAAACTGAAGCAGGCTACAATTGCTTGGCTGGGCAGCCACAATGGCTTCCCCACTTGTGTCTCCAATGTGAGTAGTATGATAGGTTAATGATTAAAGTACTTGGGTTAGCAACCCAGAGAGTTGTTAGTTCAAATTTCAGCATGGCCACATTGTGAGGTTTGAATTCAATAAAATCTGCACTGGCACCAGGGGGAGGAAGAAAGCTGTCAAAGCAATTCTGTTTTACTGAAGAGCTTATTAATACACTTCAAGAGTATGTCCAATTCATGCCTAGCCTATATGTGCCTGACTCAATGCCCATGGGTAATCAGGGATCGACGTTAAATGCGGTTCACCTACATCCCAAGAAAGAATAGGATGTATCAAATTATGTACAGTCAGAATAAATTCTTCAGCAATTTTTTCTTACATTTCTTACACAATGAAGGTCTAAACACAGCTCTCAACTTAGACAGCAACTAAAATTCATCAAGTGTAGCAGAAATTAACATGAGATCACTTTATACTGTTCTGTGATTTCAATGAGGAGATCAAAGCTACAAAACAGTAAGGCAGTGGAGCAGTTCTGTACTCCCTGCGTTCCATTTTTAAGAAAAAAGTGTTAGTAAAATACTTTCAGTATGATCTTCTGTGGTTGTCTAGTGTACAGAGGGAGAAACTATTTCAATGAGGTGAGTAGAAGCCAATAGCAGGACAGAGTCATCAGTTAGAACAATTTTTTTAAAAATGGAAGGATAGCTATCAGAGGGAATGGGAGAGCAATGTAAATAGAAAATGCAGAACGTGTCAGAGACATTCAATGAGAATTGGATTTTAATATTTCAAGTGGAATGTTATGGGTGGCTCAGTATTTAGCCCTTTTGCCTCACAGCACCAGGGACCCAGGTTCAATTCCAGCCTCAAGTGACTGCTTGTGTGGAGTTTGTACATTCTCCCCATGTCTGCGTGGGTTTCCTCTGAGTGCTCCAGTTTCCACCCCCAATACAAAGATCTGCAGGTTAGGTGAATTGGCTATGCTGAATTGCCCAGAGTGTTAGGTGCATTAGTCAGGGGTAAACGTAGGGCTATGGGTCTGGGTGGGTTACTCTGGAGCTGAAGGGCCTGTTTCCACACTGTAGGGAGTCTAATCTAATCTCTTGATGTGGGCTCCTATTTACTTTCTGCATTAGCTCAGAGAGGAAGATTTCAAACAAACAAAGTCTCCTTTGCCACCCCTGTTTTGCTCTGTCAGCACTTAATCTAAAAGATGATAAAATCCAAGAACAGAAGTAGGCCATTTTGCCCATCAAATCTATTCTATAATTCATGAGATCATGACTAAGCTGATAATCCTCAACTCCACTTCCTACCTTTTCCTCATAACCCTCCATTCCTTTACTGATTAAAAATCAGTTTGTCTCAGCCTTCAATACACAATGATCCAGTCTTGACAGCCCTCTGCAGTAAGTAATTCCACATATTCATTACCTTCAGAATAAGTGTCTCATCACTAAATGTGTGACACTTTGAGATGTTGCCTCAGGTACTAGACTCTTGTACAAGAGGAAGCAACCTTCCTGCATCTACCCTCAAAAAGGAGGGAAGAATAACAGGCTATAACCAGCCAGTGAAACAACAACCCCCTAATGAGAACTGAGTTACACCTGAAACACATTATGTGCATCAGGAGTTTAACAATCAGTCCTCACTAAAAGGAATGCCAGTTAATAGACTGGCTAAATAATTCAGCCAGTTCAGGAATCAGGTTTCCTCCTCAAAAAAGCAGAAACTAACAGTAACATACTGACTAACAGTCAGCACAGAGTCAGTCCCCTAAACTGAGGAGACTCAATCTCCTGGTTATAATATTTTATTAACCAAATTACAAAATAGTTTACAAAAACAGTTAACATTGACAGCTGTATACAACAGCAATTTTACAAGGGAGAGGAGCAGCAAAGCTAGGCCCCAAACCCTACCGTTCAACCAGTTTATAGGGAAATTAGGACAAACCTCAAATCCCAGTTCCACGTATGACAAGACAGTGACAATGACATTTGTACATAAGGAGAATCCAGTTACATAAAACAGTGCATACAATACAGACCCAGCAAGCCCCCATCCCTCCCACCACTCTAAGGCAGCCTACCCCTACCCACCTTCTGGCTCAGTCTACCCCATGCCCCTTCCAGTTCAGTCCACCCTAACCTTTCAACCACCTCTAGGATAGCCTGCCGTAGTACCCACCTGGGGTGACAGTGGTCAGGACAGCCTACCCACCTTCTAGCTTCACTAACAACCCTCAGCACCTTTCAACCACCTCTGGGGCAGCCTGCTACAGTACCTGCCTGGGGTGAGTGCTGAGGATGGCTACCCACCCTCTGGCTCAGTCTGCCCCTACATACCATTGGGCTCACCCACCCCGATGCACCATCTGACCAGTGGTCTATCCTAGCACACCTTCCGGCCACCTCTAGGACAGCCCGTCCCCTTCCCTGGGACAGGAGCGTGCAGGGTGTCCCACACGCCTTCTGGCTCTGCTGCTGACACCTTTCAACCACCTCTAGGAGAGCCTGTCCTGATTACCCCTTCTGAGCACTGCCTTCCTGAGAACAGCCTACCTGCCATCTGGCTTTCGTGGCAACTGGCATGAGGATGGCCTACCCACCCTCCAGCTCAGGGTGACAGCTTTCAGGATGACCCATGAGCCTCCCTGCAAGACCCAGGGACACAAGACAGTGCAGGTGATAGACCCAGGAAATATCAATACAGTTAATTACCAAAAACAGTCCTTTCTTGTACACAGTCCAAATCTATACAGTCTTCAAAATATAGAAACCATTTCCAGGAAGAGTCCACTCCAGTATACACTGTGCATCGTCAGAAATAGAGTCCACTCCAAACTGCAGAGTTCATTGCTCAAAACAGAGTCTGCAACCAAGGGCAGAGTCCACTCATGAAGGCAGCAAATGCACACCCCACAGCACACAGGCATTCAGTCTCCATGGAGTCCTGGCCCACTCACAGGAACATAGTATAGGCGCAGTTAACTCACAGGGGTTTGGTCCACTCCTGAAGGAAAGGTCTTATCCCAGACTCTAGGATACAGCAAGTGCTCACCTCCCAGCACACACGGGTGTTCAATCTTCAGAGGCCCAGTCCCAGGGCTAGGCCTCCCCACAGGAACAGCTCCTCTGGTAAAAAAAGATGTCTTCCACAAGGGCTCAGTCCAAACACCAATAAAACGTGAAGACACATACAAAAAAAGGAAACTCAAGTCCAAGGGCTAAGCCCTACCACAAAATTAACATTCTTTTCTCAAAAAAGTGTAACAGGCTGTAACCAGCCAGTGAAACAACAATCCCTTAAGAACTGAGTGAACCCTGAAACACATTACGTGCATCAGGAGTTTAACAATCAGTCCTCACTAAAAGAATGCCAGTTAACAAATTGGCTAAATAACTCAGCCAGTTCAGGAATCAGGTTTCCCCCTCAAAAAAAGCAGAAACTAACAGTAACATACCGATTGTAACACCAGCCAGCACAGAGTCATTCCCCTAAACTGAGGGGGCCCTCAATCTCCTGTTTATATTTTAACAAATTAAAAAAACAGTTTACAACAAAGTTACATGTACAACTGCATACAAGAGACAGCAATTTTACAAGAGAGGAGCAGCAAAGCCAGGCCCCAAACCCTACAGTTCAAACAGTTTACAGGGACATGAGGACAAATCTCAAATCCCAGTTTCACAAAAATAAAGAGTCAACAATAACATTTGTACATTAGACAATACAGACCCAGCAAGCCTCTGCCCTCCCACCTACGACCACTAAGGCAGCCCACCCCCTACCCACTTTCTGGCTCAGTCCACCCCATGCCCCTTCCAGTTCAGTCCACCCTGACACCTTTCGACCACCTCTGGGGCAGCCCGCCCCAGTACCTGCCCGGAGTGACAGTGCTGAGGATGGCTACCCGCCTTCTGGCTCAGTCTGCCCCTACGTACCATTCCCCTATTTACTATTGGGCTCTCACCCACCCCGTTGCACCTCCGACCAGTGGGCTATCCTAGCACACCTTTCGGCCACCTCTAGGACAGCCCGTCCCCTTCTCTGGGGCGACAGCATGTAGGGTAGCCCACAAGCCTTCCGGCTCTCAGCCCACCCCTACACACCTTCTGGCTCTGCTGCTGACACCTTTTGACCACCTCTAGGACAGCCCATCCCAATTACCCCTTATCAGGATGACAGTGCTCAGAACAGCCTACACACCATCTGGCTCTCGGGGCAACTGGCATCAGGGTGGCCTACCCACC